>NC_056737.1:1327109642-1327409642 GCF_019279795.1 Protopterus annectens | reverse complement strand
CTTGAATCAGCTTGCTTTGGTACCGCAGCAAAGTACTTCTCTTCTGCCTTTTAAAGTAGGACTTCTTCACAGGAGGCAAAGAATATCAACATGGGGTGATGGCTGCCAAGAATCTAGAAAAGCCAGCAGGTCACAAGAATTGTTTTGTGACTTTTGAACCAACAATTATAAAATCAGAAACTTGGATACCTCCTTAAATATACTTTCTTCTGTTTGCAACCAACTTAGTATGTTTTAGAACAAAAAGAAGTTGAGAAGCTGTATCTTCTTTAAAACAGTTATTTTGTATTCCATCTTTCACAGTGTTTTACAAAGTTCTCAATATCTGAGACACCATTCTTTCAAAAGCAGTACTTAAGGCATGGTAACATTTGAAAACCTCACAGAAAAAATACTAGTAGGCCTGAGATGATCCAAGATATTTCAGTGGCCCACCCCCTACTGATTGTGTGGGAAGGATGTCTGGGTTTTCTACGGATGTACTTAATTTAGACGTGCATGCTGCTCAGGGAAGTGTGCATTAGACTAAGACCTGCTGGCCCCAGTCTACTTTCGTTTGTTGGATGTCTCTCATTGGAAGTGGATATTCAGACATTTGGATGATCCTTCTCTTGTTGGACCTGAACATGTGAAGGCAGCAGAGAGCTACTGAATAAGTAGAGATGCTTAGAAAGTGTTGAAGATGGGAAGTTGCCTAAAAATGATGATCACAAGCTTAACTATATGAATGCAGACAAATTTGTCACATGTCTGCATGCAATTTTCTTGGATTTTGTGTATTCCAGTTAACAGCTGGATTGCCAGGTTCACTTTTCTGTAATAAAATTATTTATTAATATTAATTTTTAATATGTTAATATATTAATATTAGATGTTATGTTGTCCCTCTTGCCTTCTTTCTTATTGGATGGGTTCGGAACAGATACGCAGCTCCAACTCTGCCAGTACACTATCTTGAAGTCTCTGACTTGGCTCATGGCTCAATACCTATCCCATAATGCATTGGGATGACATGCTCGACAAGCCACGCTGCTTCGCAAGAGAAGGCTTGCACCTGTCACCCTTAGGCTTTCGAATACTGGCCAAGGCTCTTGCCACCCCCATAGTGCCTTTTTTAGGCAAGGCTCAAAAGACAAACATACCGCCATAAATAGCACAAGTAACAAAAAACTGAGGGTAGTGCTACTTAGTGCCAGAAGTCTGAACCTCAAAATGCACTCACTCGCACTCCTCAGTATGGAGAAAATCGATATATGTGCAGTAACAGAAACCTGGTTTAAGGCTCCAGAGAGCACCCCAGCACTACCAGGCTACAACTCATACCATACATTTCGGCCACAGAACCCAAACCGAAATACAAAAGGTGGGGGCGTATCCATATTCATCAAGGATACCCACACCTCCAGGTTAGTGGCGCACAGCACAATGCTTCAGAGATCATCCACGTGCAACTAACAATGGGCAAAACTGCAATTCAAATTGTAGCTTGCTACAGATCACCCACCATGTCCCAGGACCCCCATTCCGCGTCCCTGGAAACACTGGGAAACATAAAGGTCCTACCAAACATTAACTGGGGGGACTACTCAAGTACCAACTCCCTTGCCCAACATTTTGTAGAATTTATAAACTCAAACGCCCTGGTTCAACTGGTCATCACTCCCAGCAGAGGTGACAACATATTGGACCTGGTCATCACCAACATGAGCGACCGGTGTTCCACACCGGAGGTCAACCCCTCACTGGTTAGATCTGACCATAAACAAAGCACTATGGATATCCACATTCCACCCCCACTGCCAGATAAGAAAACCACAGAGAAAAACTTTTCAAAAGCAAACTTCACATTACTTAAGACCGAGGTGGAAAGTTTTAAAGCCCCCATGCTGAAGGATAATGCTGTCCAAGCTGCAAAATTCTTTACTAATGCATTCTACTGGCACATACAAGAATGCATGGATCATGCCATCCAAAGCAAAACCAAGACTCACTCCTCCAAGAACAGGAAAACAGTCTGGTGGACTCCTGCCATAAACAAGCTATACAAAAGAAGGAGGAAACTAGTACAGAAAAGAGTAAAATCCCAAGAAGGGAAGACAACCCTGATCAGTATCAGCAAGAAACTATGATCCCTCATAAAATCATCCAAGGCGAGCTTTGAAAGAAAAATTGCCAAGGACTCCAAAGATAACCACAAGGCATTCTTTAGCTATGTCAAGAATCTAAGTGGCAGTGCTCATATCTGCTCTGAGTTAGTGCAGAATGGCACAAAATACACTGAACCGACCGATATCGCCAACATCCTGGCAGACAGGTTCAGCGCAAACTTCACCCCTCTCTCAACCCCAACACGGCCCATAACCTTACCAGAAGACTGTAGCGTCCCTGAAATCACAGACACTCAAGTTAAAACAGCCCTCTCCAAAGCCAAAAGCACAGCATCAATGGGACAGGACGGTGTCCCAGGCTGCTTCCTACACGATCTCAAAGACTAACTAACCCCTCACCTAAACATACTGTTCAAACTCAACCTCTCCACAGGCTATGTACCCATAGAGTGGCGCACAGCAGCGGTTATTCCGCTCCACAAAGGTGGAGCCACAACAGACCCCGAGATCAATCGCCCCATAAGCCTGACTAGCTTTGTCTGTAAGGCTATGGAGTGCATCATCATGGAACTCATTAACAGAGACATTGGGAACCTCCAAACACTTGACCCTACCCAGTTCGGCTTTGTTAAGGGCAGATCATGTCTCCTAGACCTGGTGGACTTCTTTGAGACAGTTGCCAAGGCTATAGATGAGGGAAAGGTGGTCCACACAGCCTACCCTACATCTACTAAAACAAATTACTCCCTACTTAAATCCCTTAACCATGGCCCCAACTAATACAACTATTTTAACCAACTCACTACTCACCTACAACACTAGCCTTTCTTACCATACCTTACTCACTTACATCCTATGAATATCTTTCTCTATCCGAACAAAACCATTACAACCAACAAATTTTATCATCTTCATTCACCTTCTCCCTTAACCAAAGTAACATAATGTGTTTCTCTAACTACATATTACCAACATTCCACAGAGCAACCCACATTATTTACTTCTCTACCAAAAAGACTTTTAATAACCTCTATAAACTCCTAAAATGTCTACAACACCCCCTCCTAGACGGTGACATTCATCCAAACCCTGGCCCCTATACTGACTCCACCACTAACCCAGCCAATTTAACAGTACCTATAGTTTCTACTGTTACGCAACCATCTAACTCCCTTCTGATAGCTCACCTCAACATTAGAAGTATTAATAAAATTTCCCACCTGCATGCACTCCTTGATGTACATTCATTTGACATTCTATGTCTTACAGAAACTTGGCTAAAACCATCTACTCTAGACCAGGAAATTAGCCCTCCTGGCTATAACATCCTTAGAAATGACCGTAAAATAAAAAAAGGTGGGGGTATAGCCATTCTCTATAAATCTAACCTCCAAATTTCCCCCGTTAATGTGCTTCCATCATTAGACACCAAATCTGAAACCCTAAGTATCAAACTCCAAATCAATAACTCCAAATCAGTTTGTATAATTTGCATGTATCTACCTCCGGGTAATAATACATATTCTCTAGAGAACCTGCTCAGTCACCTGTCTACCCAACTACTCCAGGAGACCATTGTACTTGGTGACGTTAACATAGACTGGTCCACTTGCAGTTCTCTAAACCCTACCAACCACATAAACCTCTTTGGATTCTCACAGTTAATAACAACTCCTACAAGAATCCATAAACCTAGTAACAAAGAAAGTATTCTGGACTGGATCCTTATTAATAGCCACCCTGAATCTTATACTCCAGGAACCCTTCCAGATGATATCAGTGACCACATACTTACCTACATTATTAGACAAAAAGTCCATATTGCAACTACTCATAATCTCAAAACCTCCCGCTTAAAAAAATTCTTTACTCCAGACAGCTTCTTAACCGAATTGCAAGCATGTGACTGGTCACCATTAACCTATCTAGAACTAGACAAAGCTGTTACCTACTTTAATACTAACTTTCTTCAAATCCTAGACTCCCATGCACCTTATCGCTCCACTAGAATAAAAACCAAATCTGCCCCCTGGCTCACAAAACAAACTAGGCAAAAAATACTCCTCAGAAATAAAATCTGGGCTAAATGGAGATCTACCAAATGTCCAACAACCCGCCTCCAATTTAAACAGCTAAGAAATGCCACCAAGAGAGATATTCTTGGAGACAAAAAAGATTTCTACCTCCAACAAACCAATGAACAAACTCCACAAAAATTCTGGTCTGGGATAAACAAACTTCTTCAGCCAGGCCACACTACTACTCCAGACCCAACCGGTTTCAACAATAACATCTCCAACCTAATCCCCAATGCCTTTAATAACTACTTTACAGAAGCCATTCAAACCCTGGCCAATTCTTTACCACCCCCTCACTGCCTCTCAACCAAATATCTGCAATACTTCAATATCTAACTTTCAAATACAACCTGTATCTACATCTCTCATCTGTAAGCTACTTCAAAAATTGCAACCTTGCACCCCTTCTGCTGACCATCTCCCATCTGAATACCTACAAATAGCCGCAAAAGCCATAGACTATCCCATCTCTATCCTTATTAACAGAACTATCTCTGAGGGCAAAATTCCTGCTCTATGGAAGATATCCCATATCATCCCTCTACATAAAGGAGGGCCATCTACTGAGCTTTCTAACTTTTGCCCCATTGCTCTACTCTCCCCATTAGCTATGATAATGGAAAAATGTATTCACAAACAACTACTTAACCACTTACTACAAAATAACCTACTGGCCAACTGCCAACATGGCTTTAGGCCATTCCATAGTACATCAACTGCCCTCTTATCCTTTACCGATTCTATATATAAAAATCGTAACAATAACTTGTTTTCCTCTGCATTATTTATTGACCTGTCAAATGCCTTTCACATGGTTAACCATAACCTACTGCTAGACAAACTAAAGGCTCAATCTCTTGATCCTCAAGCCATACAGTGATTTAGGTCTTATCTGGTAAATAGACAGCAAGCAGTACTTTGGCATAACAATCTGTCTTCACTACTTCCGGTAAATATTGGAGTACCCCAGGGCTCTGTCTTAGGTCCCCTACTCTTCTCCTTATTTATTAACAACTTACACATGAACATACCTCAAGCCACCTGCATTCAATATGAAGACGACTCCACCTTAGCCTGTACAGCCAAGAAAATATCCTCTCTCCACTCCCTCACCCAAACTGTGTTTCAGATTGTTGAAAACTGGTTTATGCAACACTGCCTCCTCCTAAATCCCAAAAAAACAAAGCTACTGCTTTTTACTCCTACTCATAAATCACCCATTCCTTTCTTCTCTATAACCTCTAACAATAGTATCAACATCAACCCAGAGACTACAACCCGCCTACTAGGTGTAACTATTGATAATCATCTCAACTATGATGAACACATAAACTCAACTATAAAGTCTGTTAACAAAAAACTTGGCATCCTCTATAGAATAAAACCCTTCCTTACCCCTTTTGTAAGGAAAACAATTGCCCAGACCCACCTCATTTCCATGCCTCTGTTATATATACCAACCTATCCAAAAACAACCTCTCTAAACTCTCCACCTGTTATAATAGCATAGCTAGATTCATCACAAGTTCCCCCTTTAAAACCCACCACTGCCTTAACCTCAAGCAACTTGGATGGCTAAAACTGCAAAACCATATACTCTGTCAACAATTACTTATTTCGCAAAAAATCCTATACTACCCTAACAACACCCCTATCCTCACTAATCTAATTACACCATATACTAATCTACCTACACTACGGTCTGCTAACAAGCTTCTAATTTCCTCAAATAAAGCTAACAACAAAGCTGGGGATTCACTTTTCTCAAACACTGCAGGAAAATCCTGGAACCAGCTTCCTGCTGAAATATCTACCCTTGCTTCTACTTCTCTTTTTAAAAAACATCTTAAAGAACATCTGAAAGCTCATTGGCTTTGTCCATGCACTAACCCAGACTGACACCTTTTTTCACTTTCTATTCATAACCCTATCCCTACTCCTGCAACCTTTGCCTCCAAATCTACTTACTACTCCTATTCTGGAATATTAGAATAATATATAGATTCTTTTCCCTTAACTAATGCTTCCTCATACCTTCTAGTGTATTTGTAGAATTGTTTAGTTTAATTTTTACTAAAATTGTTTAGTTTACAAATTGAATATTATAACTGTTCTCTAGACTAATGCTACCTCTGTATTGTGATTCTTTATGGTTCTATGTATTGTTAACTTTGTCATTATTCGTGTTTGGAGCTTTTCTCCCCGGGCCTCTACTGAAAATGGACATATATCCAGCTAGACTAGCCCGGTCAACAAATGTAAAATAAAATAAATAAATAATACCTAGACCTCGCAAAGGCCTTCGACACCATTCCTCATTCTGGTATTATAGACAAGCTCACCAGCCTGAACATAAACCCCTACGTCACAAGATGGGTTGCCAACTGGCTCACGGACAGAACCCACATGGTGAGAGTTGCGGGAGCTAGGTCCGAATCTAAATCAGTTACAAGTGGAATTCCCCAGGGCTCAGTCCTAGGACACCTCTTGTTCGGCATATACTTCTCAGAGGTACAGGCAAGCACAGGAGGGCTATGACTGACTAAGTTCACAGACAACTGCAAACTAGGGGTTATAATTGACTCTCCGGCTGACAGACATCCTCCAAAAGGGTCTCACTGAGACGAATACCTGGTGTCAAAATCATGGCCTCAAGCTAAATGCCAAAAAGTGCATAGTCATACCCACAAACTACCACATAGGTGGTAGTCCCCTAAATACGGAAGACGTAGTAAGGGATCTGGGGACCCAAGTAGATAGTAATCTCACCTTTGATAATCACATTGCCAAAGTGGTTAGAAAATCCTTCTATGTGGCTCACCTAATCACAAAAGGGTTCGCATCCAGATCAAAAGAGGTCATTGTGCCCCTCTACTCATCAGACCCATCAATAGAGTACAATGCCCCATTTGGGATGTACCTTACAAGACACCTGCAACAGCTGGAAAGACCACAGAAGTACCTCACCAAGAGGATCACTGGCTTCAAACAGATGCCCTATGCAGCTTGACTGAAGAAATTACAGCTGTACTCTGTTGCATACCACTTACTCAGAGGTGATCTCTGCCTGACATGCAAGGCCATGTCCAGCCCAGAATTGATGGACATGCTCCACCTAAAGAAAATCTTATCCCTGTGAGCCACACGCTCTAGGGATCTAAATCTCACCACAACAATAAATAGGATGTGCTGGAGGGATAGATTTCTGTCCCAGACACTTCCCATGCTTTGGAACAAGATCCCAGTCCTACATTAGGCAGAGCTCCTCACTAACGCTCTTCAAAAGAAATCTTGACGAGTGGATGGGAAACAGAAAGTTTACCTCTGGGATCACTTCAGTGGCTCTGCTGGTCAGAGGCACAGGGAACTAATCTAAGGGGGTGGCAAAAGCCAACACATTCTGGCTAGGCTTATAAATGCCTTCGGGCAGATAGCCTAGTACCTACCTATGAACCTATGAGTAACTCTCAGATTTCATTTGCCGCTTGACGAGTTTGGATGCTCTCTTCTTGGCCGTGGCGAAGTGTTTTTAAATTCCATTATTGATAGCTGTTTTTTTGACAAAATCTTATTATTAGAGTTGTGGTAGATCTTACTTTAGGCAGTTTATCCTTCCTATAGGTTTTTGGTGTAATTTATCGCCTGTTGTGTTGTTTTTCATTGGCCGTTGTTTTCTTGCTAAGCCTGTCCTATCCCTGTCAGTCTTGTGGTAATTTGTGTATTTCTCTTTTAACTCATTTGAGTTAGAGAGCTAAAAGTAACCCGTTTTAATTAGAGGATTTGTGTTGTGCATTTCCTATCAGCTCAGCTAGGTCTATTTAAGTCAGAGTGCCTTAGCACCCATTTAACTTGGAGGGTAGTGCTGTGTGTTCCCTGTACTGCTTTTTGCTGTGTGTTTGTTTTAGGTTAATTTTGGTGCAATATTTCTTATTGCAGATGTTCATCGTGTTACCCTGCTGCAGTCATCACACTTGGGTTATCCTGTCGTCAGGCGGTCCCGCAGTCTGCCCGAATTCCAAAGTCCTGGTCCGGCGTCATTTGCTGTCGCTTCTTCCCTGACGTCAGTGCGCCAGGGGTATATAGGATGCATCCGACGCCATTTTCTTCAGTCTTTCTTGCCGCGCGGTGCCCGAAGCAGAAGCAGTTCGCAAGTGCCGGTCGGCCGACTCCTGAGATTTTCGAGGTCGAATTTCAGATCCGAAGTCTTCAATAAAGCTAAGTGCCCCGTTGGGGAAACTTTTCTTGCCTCAGACCAATGTCAGAAAAAGTTAACAATTGTATTTCTTGTGGGAAGCAAATACCTCATAAGGATTTTCATTCTTATTGTATACCTTGCCTTGGCCCAGACCACGACGTCACTGGTTGTCGCTTTTGTGCTAGGTTCAATAAGCGAACTATAAAACGACGCTTTGATTTCGCACGACACTACTTCAGTAGAAAATTTAATTACACTATGCCGTCGGAGCAACCGACTACTGGCGTGCACAAAAAATGCAAAGATAAGGACAGGCAGCCTAGATCCAAGCCAGACTCCGAGGCCTCAGCTGGGCCGGTCGCCAGTTCACCGGTTTTCAGTGAGGCGCCTACACAGCCTCTGGCTACCGCAGAATCTGAACCCCAGACCACTTCGGATTCTCTGGCGGAGAGTTCTAGGCTGACGCAGCCATTTTCTTTAGGCCCTCCCGACGACATTGCAGAAAGAGAAGCTGGTGCTGCAGAAACACCTTCGTTTTCTGAAGATGTCTTCAGACCAATGATGCTCACCATAAAACCATATCCTAAGCTTAAGACTCCTCTTAAACCAAAACAGACTGCACTTCAGTCTCCAGTTCAAGGCCCCATGCCTAAGAAACAGATGCTTAAAATGGCTGAAGATTTGATCTCTTTAATCAGGGGTTCCCAACCCCCACCCGACAAAAGGCCTAGACAAGAGGAAGATTATGCCTCCTCTGATCAAGTGTCTATTTCCTCAGGCTCCTCTGAGGAACAAGATTACTCCTTTCCCCCTTATGAAGATTCTGATGCTGAGGATTCCATTCCCTCAGCTTCTCCCCATGAAGACTGTTCCTTTGGGGAAACCTTACATACCATGAGGGAACATTTCCACTGGGAAGGTCAGGACTACTCCGACTCAAAGAAAAGGCTCAGAGAGTTTCTTTTACTCCCCCAGCACAGACCACTTGCTTTCCCCCCAGTTTTAGACATTGCGGATGATGTTTACTTAGAATCTAGTCTAAATCTAGATTCTCTGCCTCCTGCTCCAGCCAAACCAGATAGATATTATAGAGACTCCTTGAAGGCTATGGCCGAGACGTCAGAGAATTAAATTTGTTTCTTTAGTTGTGGATTTGTCTGTTGTTTTTCTAGTTATATTCGTGCTTGTTCTGGTGGTTATCAATTTAGATATTATAGAGTGCCTGACTCCCACAAATTCCTTTACAAAAGCCCTGTTGCTGACCCAGAGACCATCTCCCAGGGTCCCAAAGGGGCTAAGGCTTCTATGGCTAAAAATCCAGTACCCTCTGAAAGGGACTCCAGAGCACTAGACTGGTGGGGGAAGAAGGTTTACACCTCAGCCACTCTAGCTATGAGAGCACTAAATTGTCAATTTCACATGCTTAAATACCAGCAATTCCTAATGTCTCAAATAAAACAAAAGATGAGCACACACCCTCAACAGTCTGAATTGAAAGAAATGCAGGAACTGTTGCATGCAACTGAACAGGTGGGCAAACATACTTTGCAATGTGGATTTGATTCCTTGGAAGCTTCCTGTAGAGCAGCTGTTACTGGGTCTGTTATACATAGGCATGCTTGGTTAAAGGAACAAACTCTGCCTGATCATGTTAAAGCAAAGTTACTAGATGCTCCCTTACAGCAGGATGTCCTATTTGGAGTTAAAGCAGAAGAAGTCTTAAAGAAAATGGAGGATAAGGCAAAATCTATGCAGACGGTCAAATATTTCTTACAGGTTCAGCTCCCACGCTTCAGCAGAAATTGGCCAACAAAAAATTGGTCCTTTCCAGCTACTGACAGACCACAGACGGGTAAATACAGACGCCCAAGAGGCAGAGGACAAGCACAAACCCATTACAAACCTTGACAATGGGGCACTGCAACACAGAAGGGAGAAGGCAGGTCCCAAACTACTAGAAGGCAAACACAATGACTTAAACCTCAAATTGCCAAGCAAAACTCTCTTGGCAGCTCCCTTGGGAGGAAAATTAGCACTGTTTACAGACAACTGGCGCATCGTCACAAAGGACAAATGGGTCCTAGACATTATTTCACAAGGATACAGATTCCATTTCCAGACCTTGCCAATGATAAGAGGAATGCCAAACCTGCCACAAAATCAATGGGCAGAGGCACAAAAACAAATTGCAGCTCTCATGGACATGAGAGCCATTCAACTGGTACCTACACGGGAGCAAGGCCAAGGATTTTACTCAAGGCTCTTTCTAGTCTCCAGAAAGGACAATGCTTGGAGACCCATTCTGGACCTTTCAATTCTAAACACCTTCTTACAAGTACCCAAATTCAAGATGCTAACACCACAGCAGCTTCTTCCCATGTTGGGCAAGAAAGCATGGCTAGTAACATTGGACCTCAAGGAGGCATACCTGCATGTCCCTATCAGACAAAATTGCAGAAGATACCTCCTTTTCATTGCAGGTTCAACCCATTAACAATTCTCTGCACTGCCCTTTGGCTTATCCACTGCGCCCAGGGTCTTCACAAAATGCCTGACACCAGTAATTGCATACTGCAGACAAAGAGGAATTCAAATATACCCATACTTGGACAACTGCCTCATCCAAGCAGAAAGCAAGGACATCCTCTTACAACATCTGGCTTTTGTAAAACACCTTCTAAGTTGCCTAGGGTACACAGTAAATGAAAAGAAATCAAAACTAGTACCCTCACAAAATATGACATTCCTGGGTGCCAGCTTGAATACAACAGCCCAGATGGCTTATCTGATGCCAGACAAACAACTACAACTGACTCAATACTTCAAAAAAATGGCAACAAAGACCCAACTCCTTGCAAGAAAAATTCTGCAGGCCTTGGGCTTCATGGCATCTTGCATACTACTAATACCATTTGCAAAACTGCATATGAGGAAATTACAGTGGTACCTAAAAAGCGTATGGACTCAACACAGCCAAAGCTTGGACACAATGATATCTATTATTCCCTGCCTTCAACAAGAGTTTCTATGGTGGTCACAGGCATGTCACCTCAACAAGGGTCAGCCTTTCACCTTGCCCCCAGCCAGGCAAACTATGACAACAGATGCATCGGACTATGCCTGGGGGGGCACACATGGCAGGACGGTGCGTTCAAGGCATATGGACTGCAGATCAAAGGAATCTGCACATCAATCAAAAAGAAATGCTAGCTGTACAGAATGCCCTGACAGCCTTCAAGGACCTCTTACATCCAGGACAGCTTACAATAAGGACAGACAACCCCACAGTAATGTGGTACATAAACAAACAAGGTGGTACACACTCCTACCCTATATGCATGCAAGCAATGACCTTGTGGAACACAGCACTTGCTTACCAAGTTCAGCTACAAGCTCAATTCCTGCCAGGAAAAAAGAACACATTGGCAGACGACCTAAGCAGAAACATCATGGATCCCCACGAGTGGAAACTGGATCCACAAGTATTTGCAATGATAACTCAAAAATGGGGGCACCCAGACATAGACCTGTTTGCCAGCCCCCAAAACTATCAGCTAACAAAATTTTGTACAAGGACGTTTCACCATCAAGCTTGGAAAGTGGACGCACTCTCATTCAGTTGGAAAAACCTGACAGTATATGCCTTCCCTCCATTGCCCCTTTTCACAAAGGTGCTGCTGAAAGTCAGGATGGAGAGATCCAGAATGATACTCATATCTCCAGACTGGCTATGCCAGCATTGATACCCATTACTAAGGAATATGACCCAGGGCCCACCTTGGATTTTACCACAAATTACTCATTTGCTCACACAGCAAGACAGTCAGATTCTACACAGCCAGCTCAAAACCTTAAATTTGGCTGCATGGCAAATCACCTGAGCAACCAGCCAGCTCCTCTTCCTCAAGCTGTTATGGATGTTATTCTGGAAGCCAGGAGGCCCAGCACCAGGAAGGCCTACTCGGACAAATGGAAAAGGTTTTGCACCTGAAACCAAGCTAAAGGCCAAAATACCCTTCAGCCACACATACCTCAGATTCTACAGTATTTAACTGAGATGTTACACAAAGGACTTTCCTTTTCATCTATTAAAATCCACTCCTCAGCTATTTCAGCCCACTACAACATGGATCCTCCCTTACTTTCCCATCCGCTTCTAAGGCAGTTTCTCAGAGGGGCCAAAAACATTAGGCCCCCCATGAGAGCACCTACACCAACCTGGGACCTCAATTTTGTTCTGGAAAAACTTACGCTACCCCCTTTTGAACCAGCTTTCTCAGCTGACTTAAAGTTTATATCATGGAAGACTGCCCTGCTGCTAGCAATAACTTCAGCCAGAAGAGTCTCAGAGCTTCAGGCACTAATGGCAGTAGAGTCTTTCCTCATTTTTCATCAAGACAGAGTTTCTTTACAAACTAACCCCTCCTTTATGCCTAAGGTGGTATCCAGTGTGGCTCTAAATCAAACCATCCATTTACCCACCTTCTTTCCAAATCCACAGAACAAAGGAGAAAGACTCCTGCACTCCTTGGACATTCACAGGCAACTACGTTACTACTTGGATAAAACTAAGGTTTTCAGAAAATCTGACCAGCTCTTTGTATCCTTTGCTGCAGCTTCACAAGGAAAGGCTATATCAAAACAGACCATTTCCAAATGGATAGGACATTGCATTCGTTTTTGCTACACCCACCATGGAAAACCAGTTCCTGCTAGCATAAGGTCCCACTCTACCAGGGCAGCAGCTACATCTACAGCTTTCCTCAGGGGGGTGCCAACCAAGGATATTTTGGAAGCTGCAACTTGGAGTTCAGTGCACACCTTCACCAAACACGATCACTTACCACTTTACTCTAAGTCTAGAGCTGGCTTCGCCACTGCAGTTCTGCAGGGCCTTCTAGCCTCCTCTAACCCTGTTTAACTCCACCTCCCATCCTTAGCTTTGGGATTCTACCCAAGTGTGATGACTGCAGCAGGGTAACACGATGAACATAGTACAGTTTTGTACCTGCCATAAATGTAGATGTTCGAGTGTATACCCTGCTGCAGTCCAGGTTACCCTCCCTCCATCCCCTCTGACCTTACTAACTAAAACCTTTCAATGCCTTAAAATCTGATACTACCTTTGTGGTGTATTTGCTTATAGCTGGAGGGATGTTTTGTTTGTGCTAAACTTTTATGATTGGTACCATTTACTGACCACCTTTTTGGGGGCACCTGACATCTGGGGCAAGAAAAACTGAAGAAAATGGCGTTGGATGCATCCTATATACCTCTGGCGCACTGACGTCAGGGAAGAAGCAACAGCAACCGACACCGGACCAGGACTTTGGAATTCGGGCCGACTGCGGGACTGCCTGACAACAGGATAACCCAAGTGTGATGACTGCAGCAGGGTATACTCTCGAACATCTACATTT
Organism: Protopterus annectens; assembly: GCF_019279795.1. Taxonomy (NCBI): domain Eukaryota; kingdom Metazoa; phylum Chordata; order Ceratodontiformes; family Protopteridae; genus Protopterus; species Protopterus annectens. The sequence continues at coordinate 1,327,395,841 of NC_056737.1, read as the reverse complement.
ATGGTAGGTACAAAACTTTACTTTCTTATTCCTTGCTGGTCAACATGTCTAAAGAGTCCAGAGATAAAGAAACAATGGTCTCTGGGTTCAAGAAATGCCAACAGTTCTCCCAAAAAATGTCTATAACTGATGGGCACAGTATTTGCGTGTACTGCTTAGGTGCAATTCACTTGAAGAAATCTTGCAGTTTTTGTCACTCCTTCAGCTCTCGAGTGTTACATGAGAGGAAAAACAAACTGATTTTAAGAGGTTTAATAAAGCCTGCTTTTGATGAAGCTTTACAGACTTCTCCAGCTACTAGTGACAAGTCTGAGACCTTCCTCTTCCTCGGCTCATTCAGAGCCTCCAAAGAAAATACCTAAACTGACTGAAAAATCTATCTCCTCTGCTCCACCGCCTTCGGAACCTAGGGAAACAATTGGTGCAGACAAATCTAGCTCATCGGTTCCAAAGACTTCATAGCCAATAGAGAGACTACTTCTCAGAGCCGGTCCATTGAATTAGAACCGGTATCTCCGACTTTGAGATCCCCTGTTCTTCAAAGGTCTCTATCTATCCCCCACTCTCTCATCCAGGTCCTCTAGGAGCTTATCAGATGACAACGTGGACAGGGTGGTGCGCAGGCATTTGAAGTCGCCGCCGCTGGCAAAACTGTTCTCGGCTCAGACCCCACCGGTCTCGGAGCCATCTAAGATGACTACATCCACTATTCCCCCTCCTAGCCAAGCTGGATCTTCGGAGCCGGAATGCCAAATACCTCTTGTGGTAGACCCTTTGGTTCCGAGACCCTTTCGGGACTCTTCTGAACCGTTGCCTTTCCCCGATGCTTTCGGTGCCGTCCAGAGTGTCTAGGAGCAATAGTTCTCCAGTCGGCTCCGGGGGGGGGGGGGTCTCGGACCCGAGTCTCTTCGGTTCTGAGTTTGTCCGGTGCGTCGGCTCCGGTAAGCTCGCCTCCTACATCGACCTCGGACCTGATTTCCTTGTGGCCGAGGATTTCCTCCGCTTCTTCGGAACCAGAGCTGTCCTTGGAACCAGGGGGATTGGCCTTTGAGGTGATGAGGAGTGTGCTGTCCCCTTCTACAGCTCTACTCAGGGATACTGGCATTCTTCCCCTCTGGCACCGGTGTCTGCTTCGGCACCATCCCATCCACAGAACAGCAGAGATTCAGGGCCTCAGGAAGCTCCATCAGGCAAGCTCCACTCTTCCGAGACTGCCCCAGACTACCCATCTGAGAAGCCACCTCGGAAGAGGACTTGCAAGAGGAAGAATATAGACTCCCCTGATGAGTCCATCACTTCTGACACTGACATGAGGAAGCAGAAGGGTCTCCACAGTCGTCCTCTGAAGATATCTCCTTCTCAGATATCCTAGAGATCCTAAAACAGGGAAGTGGCTGGAAACCCATTAACCCTTCTGATGAGGAGTCAGTGTACCTGAAGGCCTTCAGATCTCAACCTTCAGCCTTCTGGGTTTCTCCACCTTTTGATAAGCTTATGGATTTGGTTAGTCGAAAGGTGTGGGAGTCCCCAGACACACTATGGAGCCAGTCCCTCGGAGGCCAAATAAGTTTCTGTCAGCTCCTTTGGGTAAGTGTTTTCTCTCAAAAGGTGTACCTGTAGATGCTATGATGGTGGCAGCAGTCACCAAGAAGGAACTCTCTGAGACATCCTTGTCTGTCCATCTGCCGATTAAGGATTTTCGAAAATGGACAGATACGGAAAGCATGTTTTCTCGTCAGTGACTTTCACCCTCAGATCGCTGAACTATCTCACGCATTTTACAAGACTTCAAAGAGATCTCCTGAAGGAGTTAGGAGATACTCTACAAGCTTCATTAGCTGTAGGGATCTCGGAAAAAGTGACCTCTCAGCTATCCACTTTAAATTCCATAGTCAACTCCTCCATGAGACTGATTTCCTATTTAGTCGATGGCGCAAGTAGAGCTGCGGGTTCAGGAGTTTCCCTTAGGAGACATTCATGGATGCGTTTGTGCAATTTGGCAGAACCTTTCAAGTCTTCCTTTACCAACGCCCCTTTTGATGCTTCCTCTCTCTTTGGACCAAAATGCAAGGACACACTCACCAGATGTGAGCAGGAAGGGAAAACTCTCTATGCTGTTGGAGTACGTTTTTCTGTACCTTTAAGACCTTATCGTAAAGGCCAGAAGAGTGGAAAGATGTGGTTCAAAAGATCCCAGGGAGTTTTTCAAGACGTACGAGGTGAACCCTTCCCCAGTGGCAGAGGGGAGGCAATAATGGTAGACATCACCCACGTGGCGGGGGGGCCAGCAAAACTAGGGTGACCATGATTCCTTTCGCGGCCGACCCTATCCGCACTCCTGAAAGAGGCCCGCCAGCTCTTCTCTGGAGGCAGTCGGGGGCGATTAACTTTGTACCCAGATGCCTGGCGAAATATCACAAGAGACATGTGGGTACAAAGTATAATATCCAGAGGTTATTCCATTCCCTTTTGCCAGCCCATTCCACAGATCAGAAGAATCCTTGATGTTCCACCCAGTCAGAGGGAACAAACCATAGCAATCCAAGAGTTGCTAAACAAAAGAGTCATCCAAGAAGTCCCCACAGATCAAATAGGATTTGAAACTTACTCAAGATTATTTTTAGTACCAAAAAGAACAGGGGACTAGACCCATTTTGTATCTCAGCAAGTTAAACGAATCTGTAAAGAAGTCCAAGTTCCGAATGGTAACACTGCAATCAGTTTTTCCCTTTTTAGGGAAAGATGATTGGATGTGCTTAATAGACCTCCAAGATGCATACTACCATATAAAGATGGACAGAGCATCGAGTCATTTACACTTCCGGCTGGGAGTCAGTCATTATCAGTTTCGAGCTCTGCCCTTTGGTCTCACTACAGCCCCTAGAGTGTTCACCAAATGCATAGCAATAGTAATGGCTCACTTGAGATGCCTGGGATTCCAAGTGTTTCCATACCTGGACGACTGGCTCCTAACTGTCACCACCAAGCATCTACTTCTACAGGCCAAGGACACTACACTGGAACTTTGTGCTCATTTAGGCATAACAGTGAATTTTCAAAAATCTGCCTTGTTGCCTTGTCAACGTATTATATTCATCGGCACTGATCTAGACACCATTTCAATGATGGCTCGCCTTCTGCCTGACCGAGTCTCTGTCCTCAGACAGCAAATAGTTGACCTTCTTCCCAGGAGCAAGGTAAAAGCAAAAGTAGTCCTAACACTTCTTGGAACCATGGCATCAACCGTTACTCTAGTCCCTCTAGTGAGGATGCACATGAGAATCCTTCAGTGGCTTCTGTTTGCGCAGTGGTCTCTACAAGAACTTCCTATGTCCCATCAGATAACGGTAATGGATTCATGCAAGAGAGAATCTCCTCTGGTGGCTTCAGTCTGATCATGTGACCATCGGAAGACCCTTTGTTCCACAACAACCTGTTGCTACTGTGACCACAGACGCTTCTCAGATAGGGTGGGGGGGCATTATCTGGGGGAAACAGTCCAAGGCACATGGCAAGAACACGAGGCTCAGTTGCACATCAGTGTTCTAGAGATGAGAGCAGTTCTTCTGGGATTGCAAGTACTTCAGGATTCTCTTCCACTAAGAACGATTGCAATCCAGTCAGACAACATGTCGGTAGTCTGGTACATAAACAAGGAGGAACCAGGTCACACCCCCTTTGTCGAGAGGTGCTGAGAGTATGACAATGGGCAATCTCTTCCCAACATTTTCTGGTAAGCAATGCATATCCCGGGAAAATCCAACATGATAGCAGACCAGCTCAACAAGGCAATTTTGATGCCTCACGAGTGGTCTCTGAAACAGAGCATAGTGGACAAGATTTTCTGAACTTGGGGTCAGCCTTACTGCGACCTATTTGCAACCCCCCTGAATATAAAATGCAGCAGCTACTTTGCCCTAATCCCCCCAGTGGGGGAGACACCGAGAGACGCACTTGTCCACGATTGGCCTTTGGAACTACTGTGTATGCCTTCCCTCCCTTTCCGCTAATTCCCAAAGTCATTCAGAAACCCAAGGTCTTGGGAAGCAGGCTAATTCTCATTGCTCTAAAATGGCCTCTTCAGATTTGGTTCCCCTTCCTCTGGCCTCATCTTCAGGAGAAGCCATGGGCTCTGGACCTAGTCCCAGACCTTCTGACTCATATGTCAGGTGTGCTTCATCCTTCTCTCCAGAACCTCAGTTTGACAGCTTGGCTGCTCCACTTCCAAAAATAGTCGGGCTTCAAAATTTTTCTCCAGCAGTTAAACATTTTTTGGTCTCTTCTCATAAGGCTTCCGCCAGAAAATTATATTCCAGCAAATGGAAGAGATTCTCCTACTGGGCAAGACCAAGAAACAGAGACCCCCTTCTATGCCTCTATTAGTTCACTTTTAGAATTCCTGGCAGAACTTTTTCAGCAAGGCTCTGCTGCAGCTACAATTAAAGTCCAATTATCACATCAGTGAATACACTCCTAATCTCATGTCACACAGGCTGTGTAAAGCATTTTTAAAAGGAACTTGTTTGTTGAGACCTCCCATCAAAGATCCTCTCTCCCCTTGGGACCTAAATTTTGTTCTTACTTACCTAACTTTACCCCCTTTTCAGCCTGCTTCTTAATCTGATCTAATGTTTGTCTCATGGAAGACCATCTTGTTAGTGGCCATTACATATGCACGAAGAATCTCGTAGTTGCAAGCTCTATCAATTAAGCCCACCATACCTAATCTTTCATAAGGATAGAGTATCCTTGAGGACTAATCCATCTTTCGTGCCAGAAGTCTGCTCACAAACCAGTCTGAACCAGTCTGTTGAACTTCCAGTTTTCTTTCCTAATCATACCAACAAGGCAGAATACAAACTACATCAGTTGGATGTACATAGACAACTGAGATTTTATCTACATAGAACCAAATATTTCAGGAAAACTGACAAGCTATTTATTTCCTTCTCTCAAGCAAAGCGAGGCAAGCCAATCAAAACAAAAAGTTACGTTTTCAAATTGGTTTGCCAGTTGTATTACCTTTATATACACTTCAAACAATAGAAGTTTACCTTCAAAATCAAAGTCCGGTCAAGTAGAGCTCTAGCAACATCCCTCTACTTAATATGCTAGATTATTTCTGGACAGCATTTGTGCAGCTGCTACATGGGCCAGGCCCTATACCCTTATTACTCATTACAAGATAGATTTGGCCACCAGTGACAGAGCTTCATTTGGGTCCACAGCGCTCAAAGTTGAACTCCCGTGAGCCACCCAGGAAGATGGTGATAGGGACGCTGTCCCGTCCAGTAAGAAAAGGCAAGAGGGACAACATAACATAACGAAGTTATGTACTTACCATAACGTTCCATGTTTATTGTCCTCTCTCACCCTTTTTTCTTATGTCTCTCCCTCCTTCCCCCAGCCAAGGCTCTTACAGGACTCAGATGAGAGTTTTTTTCTTTCCTCCTACTGAGAGAGTTCCTCGGAAATTACTTGTTTTTCCTCTTGTATGTATTGTTTGTATATAAATATATATATATATATATATATATATATATATATATATATATATAAAATATGCACATTTTCTTTCATGTTTTGTGAATAGGAATATACATTCCCTTTATGGCTAGCAGCAAACAAGATCTGGGGGTTACTCCAATGCATTATGGGATATGTATTGAGCCATGAGCCAAGTCAGAGACTTCAAGCTAAGGCATTGGCCGAGTCGGAGCCGAGTATCTGCTCCAAACCCATCCAGTAAGAAAGAAGGGTGAGAGAGGACAACAAACATGGAACGTTATGGTAAGTACATAACTTCTTTTTTATTAATATATACTGATTTGCTCCTATTTAATATAGTTATTTCCTCTTATTATTGTACTGCTCTGTAAGATTGTACTAAGAGTGAATTTTTTTGTATGTGTAACTTGTGTGATTTCAGTCTGTTATTGCAATTTGCCATGTTTATATATTTTTCTAATTTTAATTCAGATATCTGTATATTTTACTTTATCTTACATATTTATAATTCTTTTCAGTATATAATATAATTGTAATGTGGGACTTTTCCCCCCAGGCCTCTGCTGAAAAAGGGTCAACAGCCCAGTCGAACTATCCCGGTAAACAAATATAAAGTAAATAAATAAATAGCATTCTGTTTGTCATAGTTGATGTGCTTTGTGTTGCTGTAGATTGCTTAAGATTAGCCTAACTTCTGTTGTGTATTTACGAAATGGTAAGTCTGTGTTGCTGAAACATTTTCTGTCATTATGAAATGCTAGTTCTTTTAAAAGTCATTTTTGTTATTTTAATTCTCAGGAAGCATTCAGAGCTCTCAGACTTGAATGGAAAACTTATGGAAGCATTGGAGATGTACAACAAACTAATTCATGAGACTCCTCATTATTCAGTCTTTTCCAAGATGCAGCCTCAGATGCACTACCCATCCACATCAGTTGGCGTTTCAATGCAGGTCAGTTCTTGAGTATTGCTGGAGAAATGAGGGGCACTGCTTCCATAGGTAATATAGTGTTGTTAATTTGCTAATGCCAATGATACACTGAAATTGTACTAAGTATCAGAGAAAAATGCATATTTTTTTAACTGTGCTAATTTTCCTCTCAAAACAAAAGCGACTGTAAAACACTGAACTGTAATACCCAGTATGGCAGTGTAGTGATGTAACATCTTCGTGTACATTTCTTACTCATAAATTTGGAATTTATGCTGTGAAGTTCAGTCTTTTGAAGATCCCTCAAGTCCTCCTTACTCCAAGTAATTATCCTGTGTATATTCAGTAACTGAAAACTCTCAAGAAGACTGCTGCTTTTATTCCTTTTTTCTTACTCTGATCCCTGTCATGATACTTATATTGATCACTGCTGCAGTAGCTTTAACTGTAAGAGTTGTATCATGCTAAAGATATAACAGCCGGCCAGTACACCTTCAACGTACCCAGGCTGTCAAGCAGCTCGAACTGAGTAGAGCGGACTAAAAGGCAAGTTTGGGTGCAAATATCTTCAGAGCTTTACTGCCGCTGAAGAGTATGCTCCTCTCAGGCTTTCGAGGATCAATAGTCAGTTTGTGCTTTCCTTTCTTGGGCAGATAAGTTCCCTTTGGGGGAAAAACTTTGATGCTTTATTACTTTCCTCTTCAGGAAAGTTATTTTAAAGGTAGGAATGTTGTGTTTTAACAGTCTCAAGACTGTAACGTACTTTTAAATGGGGCCATCATTTTTTTTCTTTCAGTTTAAATGTGATGTATAAACTAACTGAAAACATAGCTTCAGTGGAAGAAATGTGTTGATGTTTCCTTTGTGGGTCTGGCATAGTGTTTAAAGTGCTTTTTACTGTTTTCTTTTTCTGCCAAAAATAACTTTTGTGGCCTGGTAGTTTACCTTTATTTGCTGCTCTTCTCCTGCAGGAAAGAGGTACCATTTTTGGTTTGACCATTAAACAGGTTACCTGTCCCATGGTCAGTCTTTCTTATAGCCACAAAAAGAAAAAGGTAAGCAAACAACCTTTGCTGTCACAGCAGACAAGCAGTTTGGCTCAGCTGCAGGTGGGTGACTCAGAACACTCATCTTTTACCCCAGATCCTTAGTGCCTTCAGCCACTATGGACCGGGGGTTAGCTACATCCTCTGTAGTCCCCTCAGAAGGCAAGGGAAGAGCCATTGTTGTCCGTTCTGGGAGAGGAGCCAAGGAATGTTTCCCTATTATGTCAGAATGCTGTGCCCATTCCTTTAGGGGAAGTAGATGCTGCCATTTCTAACACAGTTTGCCCAATTTTTCTTGAGAAAAATATACAGACAACCAAGCGTGGATCATCTACTCCTCAAATTTATTTGACTAGGACTAATTTAGGTCTGGCTTAGAGTTTAATTCAGGCTTTTGATCCTTCTTGTAAAGTAGTTTCTGTTAAAAGCAAGAGGGATTCCTCTTTTTCTGAAGAGAGTCAAGATTCTGAAAGTGAACAGGAAGATGCGGGGATGGATACATTTTTTCTGATTCAGACTCAAAGGAGAGCTCATTGTCTGAGTCTCCCTGTGGGGGGTTTCTCTTTCTCTGAGGCTATTGCTAGAATGTGCCAGTCTTTTCAGTGGGAGAACACTTAGATTTATCAGTCCCTCAGAAAATGCTATGAGCTGTTACAGAAGGATTTGCAGAATCCATACCCATTCCTGCTGTCCTGGGTGCTTTAGAGGATGTGTGTGTTACTGCCGGCATTTTCCCTTATAATCTGCCAGCTCCCCTAAAAAGGCAGAAGGGGTGTATAAAGTTTCTCAGGCTTCTAAATTTTATGCACTGTTCCCAAACCTGAGTCAGAAGCTATAGCTTTAATTGATCCTATTGCTGCTAAACACTTAGTTGATTCCAATCTTACTCTTTCTGGTAAGAATGGGAAAAATTTTGATACGTATGAGGGAAAAAGAATATACTTCATCTTTGATTTTTAAAATTTTGAATTGTCAGGCTCATATGTTAATGTTTGTTCTGACAAATTGTAAAAATATGAGAAATGCTTTATCTGCAGTTTCTTCTTTGAGGAAGAACCTTCCTGGTCAGTATTAGATCATCGCAATCTTCTTTCGACTGCATATTCATCAACCCCTAACTGGAACAGTAAATTTTTTTACAGGGAAAAGTAGAATGAAGTATCCACCAAGCACAAATAAATCGATGCTCAAAGGAAAAAATGCTTTAATAAGCACTGTAAAAACACTCCAATACAAAGACCGGGTCTAGAAATACAAAAGCAATAACGTATCCACTATCACGTTTTCGTCGCCAACTTCATCAGTTAAACATCCATCTTTAAAAGTTAAATGCTTTTATATGTTTTTCAAATTACATCACAGTACTGAAAGCCAATCATGTTAGACCATTTACTAAGGTTAATTGTTGGAACTGATTGGTTCATATAGTCTTCACAAGCCAAGGTTAAAACCACATCTCTGAATGAAATAAATCCACACTTTAATTACAATAATAATTTAAAAACTTCTTTAAAAAGTTGATTAAAAACATTATTTTGTAACACCATTTAAAATAATTTAAAATGCTTTCTACATTTAATTTGGAGCTGTTTTTCAAGGATAAAACTGTAGACTATGATAGACAGGTCTTGAAGCGGAAAAGCACTTTCAACCCTCCCACACACCCCCAACTCAAGAACTTTGAGCTTAAGGTAGAACATGAAATTAGATCCCACCTGACAACAAAAACCTTTCACTCCAATTTAACAACGGAAGAGAAAAACACCTTAAGAGCTATTAGTGACAACCACAATCTGAGAGTTATGAAACCTGACAAGGGAGGAGGGGTCGTGGTCATGGAAACTATCCAATATGAAGGGAAAATGTTGGATTTACTAAATGATCCAGACAAATACACTAGAGTGTCTATCAATGAAGTGAACATAGCCTATAGAAAGATCCAGGCTTTACTTTATGACATGCTAATGCAGGGTTCAATAGATCAAGACACGTACAAATTCTTGGTAGTTGACAAACCGAAAATTCCCTGCATTTTTGGAATACCCAAAGTTCATAAAAACGCTTGCGACCCCCCCCTTAGACCGATAGTGTCAGCGGAGGGTTCTATAACAGCTCCATTAGCAAAATATGTTGATCACAAGATTAAACATGTCCTTGAAGGATGTGAAAACATTTTAAAAGACTCTTGGGACCTGTTGAGAAGAATCAAACCTACCCTATACAGTGAGAACACTTCTTTCGGAACCATGGACGTTATAGACCTATTTGGTTGTATTCCACATGACCTGGGTTTATCTTGGTTTGAGGAGAAATTAATAGAAAGCAAAAAACTGACACACATTGACTTCACGAACATTTTGACATTGATGGAAATAGTTCTCAAAAACAATTTCATCTATTTCCAAGGGGAGTACTTCAAACAAGAAAAGGGCGTTGCAATGGGTGCACACTGTGCACCAGCCTACGCAAATATCATCATGGCCTTTTGGGAAGAAAATTTTCTCATCAGAAACCCCCTATTTAAGGAATGCTCCCTTTATACTAGGTTCTTAGATGATCTGTGTTTCTTTTGGAAGGGTAGTAGAGAAAATTTCAACAATCTTTTAATACACGTAAACAATACTACGACCTTTTTGGCTTTTACTGGCAACTTTGATGAACAAGAACTGAAATATCTAGATGTCCACATAGAGAAAAGGGAAGGGAAATTTTCATCAAGGATTTTCAGAAAAGAAACCTTCTCCAATTCTTATCTGCATTACACCAGTTGCCACCCCCCCCACCTGAAGAAAGGGGTAATAAAGGGTCAATTGGTCAGATCTAGCAGAATGACTTCAGACAACAAAGTCTTCTCTGAAGAAACCAACTTCTTAAGGGGCCTTTTTACCCAGAGAGGGTATCCTTTGGAAATGTTCAATAAAATACTAGAAGAAGTCAACACAAAAAGAACAGATGTATTTGCACCTATTTTAGGTGAAGAAGAACAATTTACCCACAATAAAGGACAAGCAAGTAATTTTGGGGCAAAAGAAACAGGGTTAATTACAACCTTCAATGAACAATCAGCCTTTGTTAGGAACATTTTTTCAAGGGAATGGCATAGTTTTTCGAAATTTTCAGACCTTGAACATATTTTCGATAAAGAGTTGTCCCATGTCTATCGGAAAGGGAAGAGCATCAAACACTACTTGGAAGGAAGGACAAATGTCAACACACAGAACAGTAGCAATAGAACCAAGAAAGGATTATACAAATGTGGGAGATGTAAATACTGCACACATTTGCATTGTGGTGAAACAATTTTTTAGAAGCAAGAAATATGACCTTGCAATTGAATACATTTGCTAACTGTGACACCAAAGGCATCATATATCTGGCTGTTTGTAAAAATGTCCCTCCTTCTACGAGGGAAGAGCGAAAGAAAGCTTAGACAGAGAATATATGAGCACTTATACGATGTCAAGGTGATGAATGAGAAAAACGCACTTAGCAAGCATTCAGCCAAATGTAACACATCAGGTTATTCTTTTTTTTACTTGAAGTTGTCCCCACTAACCCAAGAGGTGGGATGTGGGAAACACTTATTGAATACAAGGAACTGTATTGGCAACTTTTTTTAGATGCTAACCGTAACTTAGGGCTGAATGACATGGTATCATTAGCTCCAGTATTGAAGTTGAGAGCTGCAAAACTCTAATACAAAGAGCTAAAACAATGTTCAAAAACTTTTTTGTTATGTTCTTTTGTTGTGAATTACAAGAAACATACCCTTCTCAGGATTTTATATTACCAGCTGCTGGTTCAGTTGTAATTATACACTATGGCCACAAGATGGTGTCATTTTTAAACCCAGATGCACATGCTTCATTCACATTTAATGTAGAAAGCATTTTAAATTATTTTAAATGGTGTTACAAAATAATGTTTTTAATCAACTTTTTAAAGAAGTTTTTAAATTATTATTGTAATTAAAGTGTGGATTTATTTCATTCAGAGATGTGGTTTTAACCTTGGCTTGTGAAGACTATATGAACCAATCAGTTCCAACAATTAACCTTAGTAAATGGTCTAACATGATTGGCTTTCAGTACTGTGATGTAATTTGAAAAACATATAAAAGCATTTAACTTTTAAAGATGGATGTTTAACTGATGAAGTTGGCGACGAAAACGTGATAGTGGATACGTTATTGCTTTTGTATTTCTAGACCCGGTCTTTGTATTGGAGTGTTTTTACAGTGCTTATTAAAGCATTTTTTCCTTTGAGCATCGATTTATTTGTGCTTGGTGGATACTTCATTCTACTTTTCTCAGTTTATTTGGCTGTTTGGCTCACTATTTTTTATAAATTTTTTTACAGGGTAAGTAACTAATTGGGCAACACAACAACATTGACGTTTTCCCCACTGCAGTGTGATCTCAGAGTTGGTATATATATATATATATATATATATATATATATATATATATATATATATATATATATATATATAGGGGTGGAGGTGCAGCCCCCCCCCCCACTTTGGAGGGTGTGGGGGTGAAGCCCCCTACTTGGGTGATTTGATTTAGTGTGATGTGTGTTTCAGTGAGGTAGTGGCCAATTGGTTACTTTCCCTATAAAAAATTTTGATGTTCCCCGAAGTTAGTTTCCATGGTTAGGGGTCGATGAATAAGCCGTCAATAAAAGAAGATTTTCACAGTCTAACATAGACCAGAATCTTCCCTAAAGAACTTAGTTTGTTCTATCGCATAGGTCACTACTCATTGTGTACAGATTGTTTATGACTCTGTTGATACTTTTTCCAGGGCTGTGGCCACTTATACTGTTTTAATGAGGTTTGCATGGCTGCATTCTCAGAACCCCCAGACAGTGTTAAAATTAGATTTTAAATTGTTCCTTGGATAGAGATCTACTGTTGGGTTCCTGTGCTGCAGAGGAGATCAAAAAGTGTAATGAAAGGGGGCAAGCTGATCCATGGAAAATCTCTTAAAGATTTTCATCTCTCCTGTTCCAAATTGCCCAAGGGATTTTCTGTCTCCTCATCCAATTTTTTTCACCCCCCCCCCCCAAAAAAAAAAAAGATTAAACACTCAACAAAGTTCAGGTAAACGGACGTTTAAGTAGAAGTGGCAGGGGATTCCAAAAAGAAGTCTCAAACCTCTGGAAACCAAAGGCAATCCAAGTCTGAATGACTATTCAGGAGACCTTGTGACCTTCTCTAACCCTGGACCTTTTTTTATTTCCAGAAAGTCAGAATCTCCATTTTTTTTCTGTTTGGCAACAGATTGTTTCAGACAAATTGGTTCTGAAAATCATTCATCAAGGTTACAGATGGCAGTGGGAGGAAATTCCTAATCCAACAGGTCATACTTTCCTGTCTCCACCTGATGTTCATCGTGCATACAGCTGCAGTCATAACAGATGGGTTCTCCTGCCGTCAGGCGGGTCCTTGGTCGGCCGAATTCCAAAGTCTAGGTCCGGCGTCGGTTGTCGTCACTTCTTCCCTGACGTCAGTGCGCCAGGGGTATAAAAGAACCAGCCGACGCCATTTTCTTCAGTCTTTCTTGCCGCGCGGTGCCCGAAGCAGAAGCAGTTCGCAAGTGCCGGTCGACCAGCTCCTGAAATTACGAAAATTTTGCAACCGAAGTCTTCTTTAAAGCTAAGTACCCCGTGGGGGAAACTTTTCTTGCCTCAGACCGATGTCAGACAAAGTTAATAATTGTATTTCTTGTGGGAAGCAAATACCGCATAAGGATTTTCATTCCCTCTGCATTCCTTGCTTAGGCCCAGACCACGACGTCTCGGTCTGTCGTTTTTGTGCTACATTCAACAAACGCACCATTAAGCGTCGGGCGGAGTTCGCCCAGCATTATTTTGGCAAAAAATGTAACTATATTATGCCGTCGGATACTCCGACTCCAGTTTTGTCTAAAAAAACGCAAAAATAAAGACCGACACACGAGGTCCGCAGCCTCTACCGACACCACGCCAAAGCCGACTACAGGTGGTCCGGTTCTCAGCGAGGCGCCTACGCAGCCCCTGCCTACCGACGACACTTCTTTGGCGGTGTCTTCTGTGCCCGAGGTCGCAGGCTCCTCGGCCCACACTCCGACTACAGATACCGAAGCCACTCTTGGTGGTGAATCTCAAAATGTAGACAGGTCTGCCTCCTCTCAAGGTGTCTTCAGACCGTCCTCTTCTTTTTCTATCAAGGCTTTCACTATGTCTAAAGCAGCCATGCATTCTAAGAGACAAGCTCCACAGGGCCCTTCTCCAGGCCCCATGCCTAAAAAACAGATGCTTAAAATGGCTGAGGATTTGATTACTCTTATCAGGGGTTCTCAACCCCCCCCGGACAAAAGGCCCAGAGTGGAGGAAGAATCCCCCTCCTCTGACCAGGCCTCCATTATTTCAGAGCACTCTGATGAACGGGAACTTTCTTACTCCCCTTTTGAAGATTCTGATGCTGAGGAGTCCATTCCCTCTGCCCCCCCAGAGGATTACTCATTTGGGGAAACCTTGCATACCTTAAGGGAACACTTCCACTGGGAAGGCCAAGAGTACTCAGATTCCAAGAAAAGGCTTAGGGATTTTCTCTTGCTACCTCAGCACAGACCTCTGGCTATACCTCCTGTCTTAGACATACTAGATGATGTGTACTCGGAGGCCTGCCTTAACCCGGATTCTTTACCTCCAGCCCCAGTCAAGCCTGATAATTACTACCGGGTTCCTGACTCACACCAATTTTTATAGAAAAGCCATGCGGCTGACCCAGAACCTATCTCACAGAGCCCCAAGGGAATTAAGGCCTCCACTGCTAAAAACCCATTACCTTCCGAGAGAGATTCCAGATCCTTAGAAAGGTGGGGAAAAAAGGTATGCACCTCGGCCACCTTAACCATGAGGGCATTAAACTGCCAGTTCCATATGCTAAAGTACCAACAGTTTCTGTTATCACAGTTGAGAAGCAAAGTGTCACAACCTGAACAACCAGACTTGGAGTTGCAGGATTTGATGCATAGTGCAGAACAAGTGGGTAAACATACCTTGCAATGTGGTTTTGATGCCCTAGAGGCCTCATGTAGAGCTGCTGTTACAGGATCAGTCATACGTAGACATGCCTGGCTCAAGGAGCACACCTTACCAGATCATGTCAAAGCTAAATTACTAGATGCCCCTCTTCAAAAGAATGTATTATTTGGTGTTAAAGCTGAGGAGGTATTAAAGAAAATGGAGGAAAAGGCTAAATCAATGCAAACAGTGAAAGATTTTCTACAGGTACAACCTCCACATTTCAGTAGAAATTGGCCTTCCAAAAATTGGTCCTTTCCAGCCACGGACAGACCCCAAAGAGGTAGATACAGGCGCCCGAGGGGCAGAGAGCAATCTCAGGGATCGTTTAGGGGCAGACAATGGCAAGCTCCTGCACAAAGAAGTGGTGAGGATAGTTCACAGCCATTCAGAAAGCAGAACCAATGACTTTCCCCTTTGCATGCCAAGCAAGGCTCAAATGGCAGCACCCTTAGGCAGAAAACTGGCATTATTTTCAAAAAATTGGCATATTGTCACAAAAGACAAATGGATCCTGGACATTATAAACAGAGGCTACAGATTCCATTTTCACACCCTTCCAAAAATGAGAGGCATGCCAAACCTGCCACACAATCAAAGAGCAGAGGCACAAAGATAAATTTCAGATCTCATGGACATGAAAGCTCTTCAAGAGGTACCTACTCACGAACAAGGTCAAGGTTTTTATTCCAGACTATTCCTGGTACCAAGGAAGGGAAAAGATTGGAGACCTATTTTGAACCTATCCATCCTAAACACATTTTTACTCGTACCAAAATTCAAAATGCTCACATTACAGCAGCTTCTTCCCATGCTGGGCAAGGAGTCTTGGCTGGTAACATTGGACCTCAAGGAGGCATACCTGCATGTCCCAATCAGACAAAATTGCAGAAGATACCTCAGATTTCTTGCAGGTTCAACCTATTATCAATTCTCTGCATTGCCCTTTGGCTTATCTACTGCGCCCAGAGAATTCACGAAATGCCTGGCATCAGTAATTGCCTACTGCAGACTTCAAGGGATACAAATATACCCATATTTGGACGACTGACTGATCCAAGCGGACAGCAAGCACATACTTCTGAAACATCTGGCTTTTGTAATAATGTTGTTGAATTCTCTGGGATACACAGTCAACAAAAAGAAATCAAGGCTAATACCCTCTCAGAAAATGATCATCCTGGGTGCCAACTTGGACACAAACACCCAGATGGCCTACCTCACGCCAGAGAAGCAGGGGCAACTAACTCAATACTTCAGAAAACTAGCAAATTTCACCAGGCTGACTGCAAGGAAAATCTTGCAGGCTCTAGGATTCATGGCATCTTGCATCCTACTAATCCCATGTGCAAAGCTGCATATGAGGAAACTTCAATGGTACCTGAAAAACATATGGTCTCAACACAGCCACAGCTTGGAAACAATAATACCACTAATTCCATGTCTTCAGAAGGAATTTCTGTGGTGAGCTCAAGCATGCCAAACAAACACAGGTCTCCCATTCTGCAAGCCTCAAGCAAATCAAGTCATCACAACAGACGCCTCGGACTACGCCTGGGGGGGCGCACATGACAGATCGGTGCATTCAGGGCAAATGGTCCCAAAAAGAAAAGCACCTTCACATCAATCAAAAGGAAATGCTAGCAGTAATAAATGCTATTATAGCTTTCAAAGACCTTCTGCATCCAGGTCAACTATTGATAAGGACAGACAACACCACAGTAATGTGGTACATAAACAAACAGGGAGGAACCCATTCATACCCCCTATGCAGGCTGGCCATGTCACTTTGGAACATGGCCCTGGAATTACAAATCGAACTTCAAGCACAGTACTTGCCATGCAAGGAAAACACGCTGGCAGACAACCTAAGCAGAAATATGACAGATCCACACGAATGGAAGTTGCATCCTCAAGTTTTTACAGAGATAATTCAAGCATGGGGAAGGCCAGCCATAGATCTCTTTGCCTCCCACAAAAATCACCAATTGACAAAATTCTGCTCAAGGACTTTCCATCCACAAGCCTGGAGAGTGGACGCTCTCTCTTTCAGTTGGACAACAATGACAGTTTATGCCTTTCCACCTCTTCCTCTGCTGCCCAAAGTTCTATTAAAAACCAGAGCAGACAGACCAAAGATGATTCTCATTGCTCCAGACTGGCCAAGACAGCACTGGTACCCACTCCTGAGGAGCCTGACGCATTCCCCTCCATGGACCCTACCTCTAATGCCTCTTCTTCTGACTCAGCACAGCTTCAAAACCCTTCACAGTCAGCTGAAAACACTCAATCTGGCCGCATGGAAGATTCCTTAACATCACAATAGACCCTACTCTCCAAGGAGGTGCAGGATGTCATTTTGGAGGCCAGAAGGCAGTCTACTAGAAAAGCTTACTCCGCAAAATGGAAACTGTTTTGTGCCTGGAATGAGAAAAAGGGCCAGAATCCTGGAAAACTGAATTTACCTCAAATATTACAGTATCTAGCTGAGCTGCTAAGCAGTGGGCTTTCATTCTCCTCCATCAAAATCCATGCTTCAGCCATTTCTGCAGAATACAACACTGATCCACCTTTATTCTCTCACTCCCTCTTAAGACAGTTCCTCAGAGGGGCAAAGAATATAAAACCCCCAAGGAAACAACCAATACCTGCTTGGGATCTCAATTTCATTCTAGAAAAGCTGACCTTGCCTCCTTTTGAGCCAGCTGCCTCAACAGATTTGCAATATTTGTCCTGGAAAACAGCTTTCCTTCTGGCTATCACCTCAGCTCGTAGGGTATCGGAACTACAAGCCCTCATGGCTGTGCAGCCTTTTATCATCTTCCATCAGGACAGAGTTTCCTTATGAACCAACCCGTCCTTTATGCCAAAGGTGGTATCCAGGGTAGCTTTGAATCAGGCTATACACTTACCTACCTTTTACCCTAATCCTCAAAACAAAGGGGAGAGACTACTACATTCCTTGGACATCCACAGGCAGCTGCGTTATTATTTGGACAGAACAAAGCCTTTCAGAAAATCAGAACAGCTCTTTGTGTCCTATGCTATAGAGCTCAAGGGAAGCCAATTTCCAAACAGACAATCTCAAAATGGATAGCCCACTGCATACGCTTTTGTTACTCTTTTCATGGTAAAACTGTACCTGCAGGCATCAGATCTCACTCCACAAGGGCCACAGCTACCTCTGCAGCTTTCCTCAGAGGAGTTCCTACCAAAGATATTTTGGAAGCAGCCACTTGGAGTTCTGTGCATACCTTCTCCAAGCACTACCACCTACCATTATACTCCAAAACTAGAGCAGGCTTTGCCACTGCAGTCTTGCAGGGCATTCTGGCTCCTCCTAGTTCCACCTAGTGCCTACCACCCCTTTCTTAGCTTTGGGATTCTACCCATCTGTTATGACTGCAGCTGTATGCACGATGAACATAGTACAGTTTTGTACCTACCATAAATGTAGATGTTCGAGTGCTAATACAGCTGCAGTCCAGGTTTCCCTCCCTCCTTCCCCTCTTGGGACAGGCCTATTGGCTAACACCTCCTCATACAACCTGATTGGGGTATTCTTTTATGGTGTATTTGCTTGCAACTACTGTATTTTGATTATATTGCATTGCTTTATCACACAAATTTATGTATTGCCTTCCTTCTGAGGGCACCTGACATCTGGGGCAAGAAAAACTGAAGAAAATGGCGTCAGCTGGTTCTTTTATACCCCTGGCGCACTGACGTCAGGGAAGAAGTGACGACAACCGACGCCGGACCTAGACTTTGGAATTCGGCCGACCGAGAACCCGCCTGACGGCAGGAGAACCCATCTGTTATGACTGCAGCTGTATTAGCACTCGAACATCTACATTTATGGTAGGTACAAAACTGTACTTTCTCCATCACATGCTGTCCCAAGTAGTGGTATAGTCAGTTCCCCCTTCCCACATGGAGAAGGGATTTTAATCAGAGATGATCCTTGTGCCAAAAAGAGAAAATGCTTGGAGACCAGTTATGAATCTTTATTTTCAATTCCTGTTTGTGATGGTGCCCAAATTCAAAATGATGGCACTTCACGACCTGTTACACCTCTTCTTCCTCCAAGTTTTGCTTAGTCAGTGTTGCAGTACTAATCCTTGAGACGTCTGCCTTGTAGAAGCCCATGACTGACCTGATTTCTAGGGTCTTAGGATTGTCCCAGGCCTGCGGACGTTGTATGGCCATCTGGACATCGGGGTATAAGAAAGGGGTCCGTCGGCACCATCTTCAGTTTTTTCTAGCCATGCAGTCTGATGAGCTTCACATGTATCCAGACTTCAAATATTTCTTAAGGTTTTGTGTGTCTGGATCACATTATTAGTTCTCTGCCTTACCCTTAGAATTATTCACTACACCAAGAGTGCTTACAAAGAGTCTAGCTCCAGTTATAGCCCATTGCAGGCTACAGGGTATCCATTTAGACAACTTGCTTATCTTTGCAAGTCTTTTTCAAAGTGTTAGGAATCTTTCTCTTGATTGAGAGATCCTTTAAGCAAGCTGAGATTCCAAGAGAAGATGAAAAAGTATTTCTTGACTTACTCACACAGGACTGTGTTCCTGGGATATAAACTAGACACTTCGGTTCAAAGAGCTTTTCTTCCACAGGAAAAACAAAAATATTTATTTACATCTATTTCTAAGGTTTTCCATTCAGACTATGAAGGGAATAACCTCAGTATTTTGGGTCTCGTGGGATCTATACTTCTCATGATAGCCTGGCAAGACTTCACATGAGAAAGGTACTGTGATATCTGAAATCTCTCTCATTCCAGCATCAACACCCTTTATCTTTTCAAATCCTAGTGATGGAGTTGTCAAAAGAGAGATCTTTTGGTGGAGACAACAGATATCCATGAATCCTGGTGTTTCCTTCTCCCTCCCTGCTCCAAAGCAGTCTGTCACCACAGATGCTTCAGACTTTGCTTGGAGAGCAATTTCAGAAGGGCTAGAAATGCAGGGGGTGTGGGATACCGACGACGGATGCAAACATGTAAATATCAAGGAGATAACTTGCCCTGATCAAAGCACTAAACCCTGTGAACCATCTTCAGTCCCTGGGACAGTCTCACTCAACAGGTATCCTACATTTTATTAGAGCAAATTTTTGTGGCAGACAAACTGAGCAGGACCAGGGTAGACCCTTACGAATGGAAACTAGATCAGGGTGTCTTCTGAAATTTGATCCATCTGTGGGCAGTTCCTCAAGTGGTTCTGTTTGCCTTCTCTTTGAACAATCAACTGGCAAGATTCTGTTCCAGGACTTCATGCAGGAAGGCCTGGAAGACAGATGCCTTTTCTTTACTCTGGACATGAATGTTGCTGTATGTTTTTCCACCCTTTCCACTAATATCCAAGGTATTTCTGAAGATTCTAAAGGAATTCTCTGAGATCATTGTGGTGACTCCCTTCTGGCCCAGAAAACTGGGGATGTTCTTCATGTTTCAATGTTGCAGTCATCACATTTGGGTTATCTGCTTACAGTGCCCTCAGACGGCCTGATTATCAAAGTCTAGGGTTCTGCGTCGGTTGCTGTCTCATGTTCCATGACGTCAGGTAGTCAGGGGTATAAAGCATGCAGCCGACACCATTATGTCAGTCTTTCTTGCTGTGCAGTGCCCAAAGCAGAAGTAGTTCGCAAGTGCCGGTCAGCCGACTCCTGAAATTTTCATTTTCGAGCTTCAGAACCGAAGTCTTCAACTAAAGCTAAGTACCCCATTGGGGAAACTTTTTCTTGCTCTAAACCGATGTCAGTAAAAGTCAATAATTGTATTTTTTGTGGAAAGATTTTAATTCGTACTGTATTCCCTGCCTAGGCCCTGACCACGATGTACCTCGCTGTCTGTTTTGTGCCTTATTTAAACAACGCACTATTTGTCGTCTGTATGTTTGCGCTTCTAAATATTTTGTTACTACTCTGTTCAATTACCCAGATATGGCTTTGGTAAGCCACCCAACTACCGACATTCCGAAAAAACGCAAAGATAAAGACAGAGCCAGACCGCCTAGGTCCAAAGCTACCGACAACGCTTCTCCTAAGCTAGTCGCCAGTTCGCTGGTACTCAATGAGGCGCTTTCGCAGCCCCTGATACCCACTACAGATTTGCAGGCCCCTGAGACCCATTCGGTGACCGGTATGCCGCGAGATGCTTCAACTGTGGAACCTGTGGATGTCTCTACCTTGGATGGGTCTGAAGCTGCTGTGCAGGCACCGGCTTCTGAGGGTGTATTCAGGCCTACTGACTTGCATATTAAACCAACGCCATCTTCTTCTTCAAGGCCTAAAACTCGATCCATGCGTAGAAAACCGACACACAGACCGCATGATCAGGCCTCTATGCCTAAAAACAAATAATAAGAATGGCTGAAGACCTTAGTACTTTAATCGGGGGAAGCCAGCCTTCCCTCCTCTAAGAGACCTAGAACTGGATTTGCTTATGATTCTTCTGATCAGGATTCTGAAATTTCTGTTTCCTCTGATGACCAGGATTTACCCTTATCTACCTATGAGGATTCTGATGCAGAGGACTCTATTCCCTCTGCTTCCCCTCCAGAGGATTTCTCCATTGGTAAAACCTTGCAAAAACTCTTAGGGAGCTTTTGTGCTGGGAAAGCCAGAATTACTCTGATTCTAAAAAGAGGCTTAGGGATTTCTTACTCCTGCCCCAACACAGTCCTTTTATATTGATATTGTTGATGATGCCTTTTCGAAATCTAGCTTGGCCCCTGACTCCTTACCTCCTTCTCCCAGAAAACCAGATAGATTCCAGATAGAAAACCAGTGTTCCTAACTCTCACAAGTTCCTCTTTAAAAATGCTACTGCAGATCCTGAGACCATTTCACAGGGACCCAAGGGCATTAAGGCTACTACTGCCAAAAATCCTACCCCCTCTGATAGAGATTCTAGGGCGCTGGATAGACGAGGTAAGACTGTATACACTTCTGCAACCTTGGCCATTATGGCCTTAAACTGCCAGTTTCATATGTTAAAAGTATCAACAGCATATTATTGGATTGCTTAAACAGAAAACTATGTTAGAAAATGATGTTGATTCCTGACTGTGCTGAAAATAGATATACAGGATTTAATGCATTCTGCTAAACAAGTTGGAAAACATACTTTGCAATGTAGTTTTGATTCTCTAGAGGCATATTGCAGGGCTGCTGTCACTGGGTCTGTACTTAGAAGGCATGCTTGGCTCAAGGAGCAATCTTTGCCAGATCATGTTAAAGCTAAATTGCTGGATGCTCCCTTAAACCAGGACCGCCTGTGAGGCAACAAAGCAGAAGAAGTACTTAAAAATATGGAGGAAAAAGCTAAATCTATGCAAACTGTTAATGATTTCTTGCAAGTACAGCCTCCAATATTTAGTAGGCATTGGCTCTCTAAGAATTGGTCCTTTACTGCCTCTTCCAGGCCTTCTCAGTCCAAACCCAGAACCAGCAGAACACCCAGGCTTCAGTCCCATGGTACTCGCAGGCTCCCACTCCCAAAACAGAGAGCATTAAGACTCCCCCTATGGTAAACTGTCTCAATGACTTAACTTTAAAACCTCCAAGCCCTTCTCAACTGACTGCTCCTTTAGGGGGAAAGATTGCTCTGCAGGCAAAAAACTGGGAACTCATTACCCAGGACAAATGGGTTTTAAGTCTAGATTCCTAAGGATACAGATTCCACTTCCACACTTTACCAGCCCCAAACGGTTGGCCAGATCTACCCCCAAATCAGTGAACAGAGGCTCAAAAGCAAGTTCTCTCTTAAGTATAAGGGCTATTCAGACTGTCCCAGAAGAGGAAAGGGGACAATGTTTCTACTCAAGACTTTTCCTGGTGCCCAGAAAGGACAACTCCTGGCGTCCTATCCTGGACCTCTCTATCCTAAACACTTTTTTGGTGATCCCAAAATTCAAGATGCTAACTTTTCACCAGTTGCTTCCTATGCTAGGCAAGGATGCCTGGTTGGCAACACTGGATTTAAAGGAAGCCTACCTGCACATCCCAATCAGGGAATCTTGCAGAAAATACCTACGCTTCAAAGCAGGCTTCATGCACTATCAGTTCTCCGCGCTGCCCTTTGGCTTATCTACTGCACCCAGGGTATTCACAAAGTGCCTAGCTCCGGTCATTGCATTTTGTAGGCAAAGAAATATTCAAATATACCCATACCTGGACGATTGTCTAATTCAGGCAGAAAGCCAGGACATACTATTGAGTCATCTGGCGTTTGTACAAAAAGTGCTAACTTCTCTGGGGTACACTATAAACGAAAAGAAATCACATCTTGTACCCTGCCAATAAATTGTATTCCTGGGAGCAAGCTTGAACACAACTTCCCAGATGGCTTTCCTCATGCCAGATAAACAAGTTCATTTGACAGCCTACTTCAAACTAATGGCCACAAAGACCCTGCTATCTGCAAGACAAATACTGCAAGCCTTGGGGTTCATGGTCTCCTGCATTCTCTTAATTCCATATGCAAGACTGCATATGAGGAAACTATAATGGTATCTAAAAAGCCTGTGGTGGTGTCAACATTCTCAGGATCTAGGAGCAATGATTCCTATCATACCTTGCCTACAGATAGAGATCCTTTGGTGGGCAGAGGCCTGTCACCAAAACAAGGGACTGCCATTCTCTCTACCCCCTGCCGCTCAAACCCTAACAACAGACGCATCAGACTATGCATGGGGGGCTCACTTGGCAGGGAAGTGCATTCAGGGCAAATGGAACCCAAGTCAAATGCACCTGCATATCAGTCAAAAAGAAATAGCTGTACAGAATGCTCTGACAGCCTTCAAGGACCACATTCTTCCAGGACAATTAATGGTAAAGACGGACAACACCACTGTTATGCGGTACATAAACAGGAACCTACTTATACCCTCTCTACAGACTAGCCATGGGTCTATGGAACACAGCCTTGAGCTACCAAGTGCACCTACAGGCTCAGTTCCTGCCAGGAAAGCTAAATACACTGGCAGATGAACTAAGCAAAAATGTCATGGATCCACACAAGTGGAAACTGGAACAAAAGACATTCAACATGTTGATAAACAAATGGGGGAGCCCAGAGATAGACCTGTTTGCCTCCCCCCAGAACTACCAATTGGACAAATTCTGCACAAGGACTCCCCACAAACAAGCTTGGGAAGTGGATTCCCTGTCCTTCACCTGGAAAAATCCATCAGTTTATGCCTTTCCTCCTCTGCCTCTCCTCTCCAAGGTGCTACTAAAAATCAAACAGGACAAATCAAGGACGATACTGATTGCACCAGATTGACCACGCCAACACTGGTACCCCCTCTTGCGCAGTGTGTCACTGCTGGCACCTGCCTCAGACCCCTACCCGGCTGTCCCAGCAGGCGGGCCAGATTCTGCACCCTCAGCTTCAAACCCTGAACCTGGCAGCCTGGCTAATTAACTTGATCTCTCCGTTACCATCCCTCAGTAAACAAGTGTTGGATGTCATTCTGGAGGCAAGGAGACCTAGTACTAGAAAATCTTATACAGAAAAATGGAAACGATTCTGTTCCTGGAACCAAGCTCAGGGGATGGGCACAGCAGCGCCCAATTTACCTCAAATTCTTCAATACTTAACTGAGGTGCTTCACAGAGGCCTTTCCTTTTCCTCCATCAAAATTCACGCCTCAGCCATTTCAGCTCATTACAACACAGAACCACCCCTCTTCTCTTATCCAGTGCTCAAGCAGTTCCTCAGAGTGGCCAAAATCTTAAGACCACCCAGGAGAGCCCCAACTCCAGCCTGGGACCTTAACTTTGTATTGAAAAAAACTCACTCTACCTCCTTTTGAGCCAGCTGCAAATGCAGAGTTGAAATTCCTTTCTTGGAAAACAGCCTTCCTTTTAGCAATCACTTCAGCAAGAAGGGTATCTTTATTACAGGCCCTTATGGCAGTGGAGCCTTTCATCATCTTTCATGCGGACAGGGTGTCCCTTAGGACCAATCCCTCCTTCATGCACAAGGTAGTGTCTAGTGTGGCTTTTAATCAGTCCATGCATTTGCCAGCCTTCTTTTCTAATCCACAGAACAAAGGGGAATGTATACTGCACTCCTTAGATATGCACAGACAACTTAGATTTTACTTGGACAGGACTAAACCTCTAAGGAAATCTGAACAGCTGCTGGTGGCATTTGCTGCAGGTGAAGAGGGGAAGGCCATTTCAAAGCAAACCATTTCTAAATGGATAGGCCATTGCATTAATTTCTGCTATAAGTACCATGGAAAACCTACCCTACAGGGGATAAGACCACATTCAACCAGGGCTGCATCTACCTCTACAGCCTTTCTCAGAGGTGTCCCTACAAGGGACATCCTAGAAGCTGCTACCTGGAGTTCTGTACATACTTTCAGCAAGGATTACCATTTGCCAATTTTCTCTAAATCCAGAGTTGGCTTTGCCACTGCAGTCTTGCAGGGCCTTATTGCTGGTCCTAATGCTATCTGATTTCCTCCTCCCATCCTTGGCTTTGGGAATCTACCCAAATGTGATGACTGCAACAGTGAAACAGGAAGAACATAGTACAGTTGTGTGCACTTACCATAAATGTAGATTTTCGAGTGTATTCACTGTTGCAGTCCTGATTATCCTCCCTCCAGCCCCCTGACTTCTTTTGGCTATATGCCTCTATTCCTTTTTACTATGCTTAAAGCTTTTTGGTGTATTTGCTTTTTTGGTGGAGGTGTAACCTTATACATATATATATATATATATATATATATATATATTTAATTGCTTCCCATTGGGGGGGGGGGGGGGCACCTGACATCTGGGGCAAGAAAAACTGATGTAATGGCGTCGGCTGCATGCTTTATACTCCTGACTACCTGACATCATGCAAGATGAGACAGCAACCGACGCATGACCCAAGACTTTGATTATCAGGCCGACTGAGGGCACTGCAAGCAGGTAACCAAAATGTGATGACTGCAACAGTGAATACACTCGAACATCTACATTTATGGTAAGTGTACACAACTGTACTTTCTCGCTTCATTTGGAAATGGCCAGTGACAAATGCCACAAACTTCCTCACTGACTGGATCTACTCAGACAAGAACAGAGAAGTTTGATACGTGCCGCTATCTGTTATCTTCAGTTGACTGCTTGGATCACAGGGTCTTAATTCCTTTTAGACTCATATTTACTGAGGACATGCAGAAGATACTAATGGAGTCGAGAAAGCATGCTACTTAAAGGTCATACAGTAGCAAATAAAGGTTTCCTAGTTGGTACCAACAAACTAGCCAGTGCCAGCAAAATCGCCAGCACCCATTCAGGGCTAGTTGTTCTCTGGTTTGACAATATTTGTGTGTTGTGCGAGTTACTGTCCTATGGTCTTTCTTAGTCCTCTATCAAGGTTCATTTATTGGCTAATTCAGCATGTCTACCCATGGAGCAGTCTCATGTCAAAATGTAATTGAAAGGGGTTTTGCTTAAAAGGCCTCAAAGAAAACCAGTTGGATTCTTAATTTCGTTAGAGAAGCTAACCTGCTAATCTGCCTGACATAAGGTTCTTAACATGGAAAACAGATGTTCATCATGTTTCACTGTTGCAGTCATTACTCTTGGGTTATCCTGCTGACAGGCTACCCACAGTCGGCCAGAATTCCAAAGTCTAGGTCTGGCATCGGTTGCTGTCGCCTCTTCCCTGATGTCAGTGCGCCAGGGATATAAAAGATGCAGCCAACGCCATTTTCTTTAGTCTTTCTTGCCGCGCGGTTCCCGAAGGAAAAGCAGTTCGCAAGTGCCGGTCGGCCGACTCCTGAGATTTTCAAATCCGAATTTCAGAACCAAAGTCTTCATTAAAGCTAAGTACCCCGTTGGGGAAACTTTTTTCTTGATCCAGACCGATGTCAGAAAAAGTTAACAACTGTATTTCTTGTGAGAAGCAAATACCTCATAAGGATTTTCACTCTTACTGTATTCCTTGCCTAGGCTCTGATCACAACGTTGCTAGCTGTCGGTTTTGTGCTAGATTTAACCAACGCACTGTTAAGCGTTGGTTCGATTTTGCATTTCATTACTTTGGCCGAAGATTTAATTATATAATGCCGTCAGAACAGCTGACGACCAGAGTTTACAAAAACCGCAAGGACAAGGAAAAGGATAGGCATCCGAGGTCCAAAACCGACGACGAGGCCTCCGTTAGGCCAGTCGCCGATTCGCCAGTTCTCAGTGAAGCACTTTCGCAGCCCCTGGCACCCGCTACCTCAGAGCCACAAGCCGCTTCCGGCTCCCACGTGGAGCCGACTGGGCCTCTGGATACTCAAGGTATTGGATACTCGAAAATCATTCCCTCAGATGGGTCCGGAGCTGCTGAGCAGGCATTGGCTTCTGCGGCTGTCTTCAGACCTACACAACTATATATTAAGCCATCTTCAGCTTCAAAGACAAAGACTAAAGCAGCTCTAAAGACAAAGAAACAAGTATAGCATTCTCCTACTCAGACTTCCATGCCTAAAAACAGGTGCTTAAAATTGCCGAAGACCTAATTACTTTGATCAGTGGTTCCCATCCCTCTCCTGATAAGAGGCCTAGGCAAGAGACAAAATATGATTCTTCTGATCAGGTTTCTATTTCCCCTGATTCCTCTTCTGAACAGGATTATTCCATGCCTCCCTATGAGGACTCTGATGCTGAAGAATCCATTCCTTCAGCCTCCCCTCCTGAGGATTATTCTTTTGGGGAAACCCTGCGTACCATGAGGGAGCATTTCCATTGGGAGAGCCAAGATTATTCTGAGTCTTAGAAAAGGCTCAGAGACTTTCTACTACTTCCTCAGTACAGACCCGTTGCTATTCCACCTGTTCTAGACATTGTAGATGATGTATTTTCAGAGTCCGGCCTGCCCCCTGCACCTGCTAAGCCAGACAGATACTACAGGGTCCGGATTCTCATAAATTCCTATATAAAAACCCCGCTGCTGACCCAGAAACTATATCTCAGGGTCCCAAAGGTGTCAAAGCTTCCACTGCAAAAAACCCTCTCCCCTCTGATAGGGATTCTAGGGCACTGGACAGATGGGGGAAAAGTTTACACTTCTGCTACCTTGGCTTTAAGGGCTTTAAATTGTCAGTTTCATATGCTTAAATATCAGCAGTATTTAATGTCACTGCTTAAACAGAAAATGTTGACAAATACTGAAAGTTCAGAAAACAAGGAAATGCAGGATTTATTGCATGCAGCTGAACAAGTGGGAAAGCATACTTTGCAATCTGGTTATGATTCACTGGAGGCCTCTTGCAGGTCGGCTGTTACAGGTTCTGTTATTAGAAGACATGCTTGGTTAAAGGAACAGAATCTGCCTGATCATGTTAAAGCAAAATTATTAGATGCCCCATTACAGCATGATACTTTGTTTGGTGCTAAAGCAGAAGAGGTGTTGAAGAAAATGGAGGGTAAAGCGAAATCCATGCAGACAGTTAAGGATTTCTTACAGGTACAGCCACCCAGATTTAGCAGGAACTGGCCTTCTAAAAATTGCTCCTTTCCAGTGTAAGACAGACCACAAAGAGGCAGATACAGGCGTCCCAGAGGCAGATCTCAGCCCCAAGGCTCATACAGGCCTAAACAATGGGGTGCTTCTACCTCCAAAAGTGGATGACAAATCACAACCTTACAGGAAACGGTCCCAATGACTTTCCTCTGCCAGATCCCAGCACTTTTCTTTTGGCAGCCCCCTTAGGGGGGAAACTAGCACTTTTTTCATCAAATTGGCAAATGGTTGCCCAAGACAAATGGGTCTTGAACATAGTGTCCCAAGGCTACAGGTTCCATTTTCACACCCTACCAAGGCCAAAAGGTATGCCAGACCTGCCACACAATCAATGGGCAGAGGCACAAAAGCAAATTACAGCCCTCATGGACATGAGGGACATTCAACAAGTACCACAACAAGAGCAGGGGCAAGGATTTTACTCCAGACTTTTCTTAGTGCCCAGAAAGGACAAAATCTGGAGACCAATACTGGACCTGTCTATACTAAATATGTTCCTGGAGGTTCCAAAATTCAAGATGTTGACTCTACAGCAGCTACTGCCATTGCTGGGCAAGAAGGCTTGGCTCATAACTTTGGACCTAAAAGAGGCATACCTGCATGTCCCAATCAGACAATCTTGCAGAAGATACCTCAGATTCATAGCTTGCTCAATGCACCACCAATTCTCTGCACTGCCCTTTGGCTTATCTGCTGCGCCCAGGATCTTCACAAAATGCCTGGCACCAGTAATTACATTTTGCAGACAGAGAGGAATTCAAATATATCCCTACTTGGACGACTGCCTTATTCAAGCAGAGAACAAAGACATTCTTCTAAAGCATCTGGCGTTTGTAAAAAGATTACTAATTTGCCTAGGGTACACAGTAAACGAAAAGAAATCAAAACTAGTACCCTCTCAAGAGATAATATTCCAGGGTGCAAGCTTAAATACAACTGCCCAGATGGCTTATCTCACGCCAGACAAACAAAAACAACTGACTTCTTACTCCAAAAAATTGGCAACAAAGACCCATTTATCTGCAAGGAAAATCCTGCAGGCCTTGAGTTGCATGGCATCCTGCATTCTACTAATTCCATATGCCAGACTGCATATGAGGAAACTACAGTGGTATCTAAAAAGTGTTTGGACTCTGCATTGCCACAGCCTGGAGACATTAATTACACTCATTCCCTGCCTGCAACATGAGTTTCGATGGTGGGCAGAGGCCTGTCACCACAACAAGGGTCTGCCATTCAGTTTACCCACAGCCAGACAGACACTGACAACGGATGCATCAGATTATGCCTGGGGGGGAGGCCCATATGGCAGGAAAATGTATTCAGGGCACATGGCCTGCAAGCCAGATGCATCTTCACATCAATCAAAAAGAGATGCTAGCTGTTCAGAATGCCCTGACCGCCTTCAAGGATCTACTTCATCCAGGACAGCTACTGATAAAGACAGACAATACTACAGTCATGTGGTACATAAACAAGCAGGGAGGTACACATTCCTGCCCCCTCTGCAGACAAGCAATGACCTTATGGGACACAGCATTTACTTATCAAGTTCACCTGCAAGCACAATTCCTGCCAGGAAAAACAAACACTCTGGCAGACGAACTAAGCAGAAACCTCATGGATCCCCACGAGTGGAAACTGGATCCACAAGTCTTCAGCATGATAACAAGGAAATGGGGATGCCCAGGCATAGATCTATTTGTCTCCCCTCACAACTGCCAATTACAGAGATTTTGCACAAGGATTTATCACAAGCAAGCATGGAGAGTGGAAAGTATCCTTCAGCTGGAAAAATCTAACAGTATATGCCTTTCCTCCACTGCCTCTCCTTCCTAGGGTACTTCTAAAGGTCAGACAAGAGAAGCCAAAAATGATACTGATTGCACCAGACTGGCCACACCAGCACTGGTACCCAGTCCTAAAGAGCTTGTCTCAAGGTCCAGCATGGATATTGCCTCAAACTTCTCACTTGCTGACCCAACAAAACAATCGGATCCTGCACATCCAACTCAGGACCGTAAATCTGGCAGCATGGCAGGTAATGTAGCCATTCAGAACACTCCTCTTTCAAAAGCTGTTATGGATGTTATCTTGGAGGCCAGAAGGCCCAGTACCAGAAAATCTTATGCATCAAAATGGAAGAGATTCTGTGCTTGGAACCAGGGACAAGGCATTGACACATATGTACCAAATATCCCTCAGATTTTACAATACCTAACTGAGATGCTGGACAAAGGCCTTTCTTTTTCATCAATTAAGATTCGTGCCTCTGCCATTTCAGCCCAGTACAATACGGAACCGCCAATCTTTTCTCATCCTTTAATAAGGCAGTACCTCAGAGGGGCCAAAAACATCAGGCCTCCAAGGAGAGCACCAGATCTGGCATAGGACCTCAATTATTTCTTGGAAAAACTCACACTGCCTCCTTTTGGGCCAGCCTCAACAACGGATATAAACTTCTTATCCTGGAAAACAGCTGTGCTCCTAGCAATAAGCTCTGCAAGACGAGTCTCGGAGTTACAAGCACTCATGGCTGTGGAACCTTTTATCATTTTTCATCTAGACAGGGTTTCTCTGTGGACAAACCCAACATCCTACAAAAAGGCCTCACTGAAACGGACAACTGGTGCAGTAGTCACGGCCTTAAACTAAATGCCAAAAAATGTATAGTCATCCCTTTTGGAAAAAACAAACTACCCACAAATTATAGACAGCAACCCACTGAGTACGGAAAAAGTAATCAGAGACCTAGGGACCCAAGTAGACAGCGACCTCTCATTTGACACCCACGTTGCCAAAGTGGTTAGAAAAACATTCTACCTTGCACACCTCATCATGAAGCGTTTCACATCCAGATCCAAGGATGTCATTGTACCCCTATATTCCTCCCTCATCAGACCCATGATTGAGTACAATGCCCCATTTGGTATGTACCTCACCCGGCACTTGCAACAGCTGGAGAGACCACAAAAGTACCTCACCAAAAGGATCAAGGGTCTCCAACATATGTCTTATTCTGCCAGACTAAAGGAACTTCAGCTCTATTCAGTAGCATACCGCCTGCTCAGAGGTGATCTCTGCCTGACGTACAAGGCCATGTCCAATCAGGATCTGATGGACATGCTCCACCTCAAAAAATCCAAATCCATCAGGACCACGAGAGCTAAAGACTTAAATTTCGGCACAAGTATGAATAGGACATGCTGGAGGGATAAATTCATAACCCAGAGGCTTCCCATGCTTTGGAACAGGATCCCAGTTCGTATTAGGCAGAGCCCCTCACTGACTCTCTTCAAGAGAAGTCTTGATGAGTGGATGGGAGATCGTAAGTTTACCCCAGGGGTCACATCTGTGTCACTGCTAGACAGGGGCACAGTAAACTAATTCTATTATATAAGGGGACCTTCACTGTGTCACTACTAGACAGAGGCACAATATTCTAGATTCATTCTGTACATTTTTGTACCATTTCATGGGGTGGCAAAAGCCACATCACTATGGCTAGGCTTACAAATGCCCTAGAGCAGATAGCCTAGTACTATACTATGAAACTATTTATGCCTAAGGTGGTGTCCAGTGTGGCCCTCAACCAAACCATTCACTTGCCTACCTTTTATCCAAACCCACAGAACAAGGGTGAGAAAATTCTGCATTTTTTGGACATACACAGGCAGCTACACTTCTACTTGGACAGAACTAAAGCTTTCAGAAAGACTGAGCAACTTTTAGTGTCATATGCTGCAGGATCACAAGGAAAGGCAATCTCAAAACAGACTATTTCTAAATGTATAGGCCATTGCATCCGTTTCTGCTATTCTCAACATGGCAAATCAGTGCCTAAGGGCATTAGGCCTAATTTTACCAGAGCAGCAGCCACTTCAGCAGCCTTCCTCAGAGGAGTACCAACCAAAGACATCTTAGAGGCTGCAACTTGAGTTCAGTGCACACTTTTACAAAGCACTACCACTTACCTCATTACTCTAAATCCAGAGCAGGCTTTGCCACTGCAGTTCTGCAGGGCCTTATAGCCTCTCTTAATCCTATTTAGCCCAGCCACCCATCCTCAGTTTTGGGATTCAACCCAAGAGTAATGACTGCAACAGTGAAACACGATGAACATAGTACAGTTGTGTACCTACCATAAATGTAGATGTTCGAGTGTATTCACTGTTGCAGTCCAGGTTACCCACCCACCATCCCCCTTTTCTTTGCTGGGTCTATCTGCACTTCTCTATCCTATACAACCTATTTGGTGTATTTGCTTGTAGATGAAGGAAATGTTATTTTTGTGCATGCATACTTATTGGCATATTTTTCAGCCTACCAGTGTCGGGGCACCTGACATCTAAGGCAAGAAAAACTGAAGAAAATGGCGTCAGCTGCATTTTTTATACCCCTGACGCACTGAGGTCAGGGAAGAGGCGACAACAACCGACGCCGGACCTAGACTTTGGAATTCTGGCCGACTGCGGGTAGCCTGCCAGCAGGATAACCCAAGAGTAATGACGGCAACAGTGAATACACTCGAACATCTACATTTATGGTAGGTACACAACTGTACTTTTCGCTGATTACTCTGCCCTCTGTAAGAAGGGGCAACCTATCTCAAAGCAGACTATTTCCAAATGTTTGTGTGAGGGTATTTTATTATACTCCCATAACAAATTTATTCCAGGCAGGGTCAAGGCGCACTCTACCAAGGCCTTGGCTTCATCTATGGCTTTTTGGAAAGGGTTGGATTCTAGAAGTATCCTAGAAGCTGCTACTTGGTCCTGTACTTTACAAAGCATTGTAAGGTTGACTTCTTCTCTAGGTCCAGATCAAGCTTTGCTAAGATCATTCTGCAGGGGCTCCTCAACTCTTCTCCTTCCAAATCCCAAATGTAATTAGCTGTGGTAATCTACCCATATAGCTAAGGCTACTGCAGCAGTGATCAGTACATAGAACAGTTGTGTAAGTTGAACTTACCATAACAGTAGATGTTTGAATGATCACTGCTGCAGTAGCCACTCCCTTGCCCCCCCCCCCCGTTTTTGTGGTGTGTTTGTGGTGTGCTTTTTATGCCAGGGTATGGACATTAGTTTTGCTGTTCCTAACATTGTCCTTTTAGGGCTCAGCCTCCCTGTCTCTGCTGACAGGAAAGCTCTGAAGAGCTTCATGCTTAAACTTGTGTTTTAGTCAGCTTAGCTTGAGTTGCTTGACAGTTTGGGCACTTGGAAAGTACCCTGAAGCTTCAACAGCTGTGGGGCTGTTATATCCTTGGCAGAATGTAATCCATGCAGCAGTGATCATTCAAACATCTACTTTGTCTTGAAACTATGAAATGCCCTTAGAGAGGTGAGTAAAATTCAAACTTTTTCACAGTTTGTCTTTTAGGTCTGATGTCAACAGTATACTTTCAATAACTTTAATATTTCATTTTGAACAGAACTGATTGATGCACCCTGATTTTAAACTGTTTCTGTCCACATTGCATTTTTGTTAATTTCTGACATTAATTTGACCCTTTCCACAATTGGCCTTGCCACTGTAATGTTTTTGGATGGTCTTGTAAAATTTTGAAGGCAAGATACTTGGATACTCTGCTGTGTATGATACGTTGCATGACATAACACTTAACACCTGAAATGTTATGGGTTGCTGTAATCGTTAAGGTGTTAACTTCACAGAAACAAGGCAGGGTTGCCACCTTTTAACAAGGGCAAAGTGGGACATGGGGGTGTGGTCAACAGGATAGGGGTGTGGCCAACATGACACTGGCCACACACCCCACCACGACATCACCAGAGTTGTTAAAGGAGATGCAGTATTAGTTATGGATGCAACATTGTGACATTACAGCATACTGAAAACTCAAACCATTTAAATGAAGTGAACTATTACTGCACACACACTAATCATTTGTAACAATAAACTTTAAAGGAATTAAAAACACACTACTCATTAAACAGACACTTGTTTATTTAAAAAGTAAAATTCATAAACCATCCATTGCTATTCAGAAAAAAAACTTAAAAAAATCTACATACCACATACACGCCAAGTATAAAATTAAGACTTTGTCAATTAAAGCTAAAGCAAAGAACACAAAACTACATACCCTAGTACAAATTAATGCTAAACAAAGAAAAACACAAAATTACGAACTGCACCCTAGTACAATAAATCACTTTTTTTTAAAAGTGTATTTTGAATTTGATTTTATGGCTTGAAGAAGGGCCCGATTTGAAATAATATTAGAGTAAAAGTCACAACATTTCATCCGGTAATTTACACTCATCATTAGTTCAGCTTTTAACAAGTCCACACTACATCGGTTTCGCACATCTGTCCATTTACCTTTCACCAATGAAAAAACTCTTTCTGCAAATGCGTTTGAGGGTGGTATAGATAAAACCCTAGCAATTACCGGATAGAGTGTAGTCAGTTCAGGCCCTTCTTTGAAAAGCTTCAGCCACTTCTCCCCTGGGGTCAAGCTTGTGTTACATAACTGTTCGAGAGGGCCTAATTGCCAAGTAGTCCCTAAAAAGATAATCTTCGTCTACATCCTGCAGACTCAGGGCAGTGGTCACATTCAGCAAGTCACTGAAGGCAAAGGGCTCATTTAAAGATAATTTAGATAGTGTAAACAAGTAGTTGCTTTCAGTATAATCAAACCACTGCTCCAGGTATTTCACTGCTGTCTCCAAGAACACAATAAAGTCTCTTTTCAGTTTGTTAGCAGAAGTGCTGTCTAATGTGCTCATAAGTGCCCTAAGTTTCCCTCCAAAGAAAGCACCTTCAGCTCTTGCCTGCAGTTTTTGCTTCAGAGAGACCATTATACAAAAAGTTTCCATGGCAGTAAGTGCTGATTTTTCTAATGTACTTATATGTTCATTAAAATCAACAAGAACAGCACAGAGAAAGTGCAGATAGTACTGGGGCAGTGTAGGCAATTCATTCTCACCATGCTCATTACCTGAAAAGTACTGCCATATCTGCCGGGGGGGGGTCTCCTCTTCTCCCTGAGAGAGGAAATAGGACTGGAGCACTGGGAGATTTTTCACTACTCTTTCAATGGCTGGGAGTAGTGACAGCCACCTTGTTGGCACATGTCTTAACAGACTCTCAAATTCCATGCCACAAAACTCAAAGAAGTCTTTCAAGTCTCTGGTCCTTGTGGCAGAACCAGAAAAGTGGCTGAAAAGTCTCATTACAAATGCTTCCACATCGTATGGCAGTTGTGCTGCAGCTTTTTTGGCTGCATTGTGAATGATATGGGCAACATAGTTAGCTTTCTGGAGTGATGGGCACTTTTGTTTTAATCTGGTATACACACCAGATTTCTTCCCATAGTTCACACTGGCAATATCAGCCCCATAAGATGAAATATGGTTCCAGGGCAAGGAATGCCTTTCCATAATGTTGGAAATTTGCTGTGAAATAGCCTGTGCCGATTCATCAGGGTCTTCATAGAAGTCCAAAAGGCCATTCACCACCCCTTCTTCTTTAGAAAAATACCTCACAACAAGGGGAAATAATTTTATGTTCCCCTTGTTGGAAGCATCTGATGAAATTGCAAATGAAGTACCTGGTTTTTGAAGGTCATGCAGGAGGCATTCCAATGAGTGTGGTCCCAAAACATTTTCAACTATGGCTTCAGCCTTGGTTCTGCCACAAGATAGTTTCTTTGCAGTGTCTGAGTCACTGTACAACTGGCTGGCCAACTTTACTGCACAGTCCAAGCTGTTATCTGAAATATTGTGCTTAACAGCATGGAAAACCTCAGAGGCTTCTGCTGCAATGATTCTAAGTTCTGGTCCCTCAAGGTTTGCATTCCTTGCCCACTTTGTCATCAGGTGAGTGGATTTAGCTTGAAGAATGGCAGTCTTATGTTGCTCAGTTGCCTCATGTCGTGCGACATCATTTCTTCCACCGTGGGTCACTAGAAATTCTCTCTTGCAGTACCTGCAGAATGCTTTGACATCAGTGCATCTCTCGATCCAGTCACATTCTGTTTTCCAAACGTCCTGCCACTTGCACATTCTCTTGCTGCTGGTTGACTGTGATGAAGCTGCTGCTCTCTTCATGCTTATATCTGTACTTACCTGATATGCAACATATTTACCAAAACTGTGTTAGTAGGGTTCAGTAACATACTGCTGCACAGCACAAATGAACTGGCTTAATTGGCACACAAAAAACTGGCTCGAAAAACATTGGCATGCGAAAGAACTGTCTCGAAAAACATTGGCATGTGAAAGAAATGGCTCGAAAAACATTGGCATGCGAAAGAACTGGCTTGAAAAAACATTGGCACACGAAGAACTGTCTCGAAAAACATTGGCACACGAAGAACTGTCTTGAAAAACATTGGCACGTGAAAGAGCTGGCTCGAAAAACATTGGCATGTGAAAGAGCTGGCTCGAAAAACATTGGCATGTGAAAGAAATGGCTTGAAAAACATTGGCATGTGAAAGAACTGGCTCGAAAAACATTGGCATGCGAAAGAACTGGCTTGAAAAAACATTGGCACACGAACTGTCTCGAAAAACATTGGCACATGAAAGAGCTGGCTCGAAAAACATTGGCATGTGAAAGAGCTGGCTTGAAAAACATTGGCATGTGAAAGAAATTGCTAGAAAAACATTGGCATGCAAAAGAACTGGCTTGAAAAAACATTGGCACACAAAAAACTGGCTCGAAAAACATTGGCATGCGAAAGAACTGGCTCGAAAAAACATTGGCACACAAAAAACTGGCTCGAAAAACATTGGCATGCGAAAGAACTGGCTTGAAAAAACATTGGCACACGAACTGTCTCGAAAAACATTGGCACATGAAAGAGCTGGCTCGAAAAACATTGGCATGTGAAAGAGCTGGCTTGAAAAACATTGGCATGTGAAAGAGCTGGCTAGAAAAACATTGGCATGTGAAAGAACTGGCATGAAAAAACATTGGCATGCGAAATAGAGGAATGGAGCAAAAAAGAGTTTACAAACAGTTTGAAAAAGGTCAAATAGTAAATGAGGTAATGTAGGGGGCATTTTGGCCATTGAAGACTAACATTAACACAGCTTGTAGAAAATTAAATGCATTTTTACCACTGAACATGCCCACCTCACCCCACAAAACAAAAAAGTTAACCATATTCACTGAACCGAAAAATGGTAAAATGAATGAGAATGCACAGTGGATACCATAGACCTAATTTAGCTTTTGACCGCAGCAGTTAAGAAATGTATGGCACTAATTTACACAGCGCAATGATCTATTAATGAACATGCCCAACAGCAGCACTGGTCATAATCGGATTATAATGAAAACAGTAAATAAGTATGTTGAAGACATCACTAAAACACAAAATAAAAACTTTGCTACTTACAGACGCAAACTACCCTGTAATAACATGGTTTAGCACAATCTCAAATACATTGCATTAACTTCTGAGCATCCATCCACAAAAAAAAAATAAATGGGAAAAAAGTCCAAACATTTTAACTTTTAAAAATACTTCTTGCAAGAGAAGTAACAAACTACAATGTACAGCAGACTCCATGGGCTCCTTTTACCTCAAAACATAGCAATTAATCCAGCATAGCAATGCAATAAAAACAGGCCCAAGTAAAAGTAACACACCCATATTCACATTACAAGCAAAACAGTACAGTATAATGAAAACAATCTTGAAACAGCTTTGGCAGATTGGCAACGTGTACCTACTAGAATAAATGAATTACATTAACTGTTAACATTCCCCCTCAAAAGGTAGACTTGTACTACATAGACATGGACTTGCAGGAACAGGAAAAATTACCTAAACAGTATATCGTAACTTCCTGAAAACAGCGTTATAGTGCATATTTCCATACAAAAAAAGTGCAAACTATGCTCAAACATTTCCTATCTGCAAACAGACAATACCCAGAAAAAGCTACGACAACAGAAATGCATCACACTAAGTTTATATTTCACTGCCCTCCAACAGAAACAAACAACTTCTATACACAGTTCAGCCTTTTAAAAGTAATGCTTCCAAATCATACCACCCAAGCATAATAGCAATTACATATACATTCAGGTTTTATATCTTTAAAAACTACTACTCAAAAATATCAAACTAACTACTACACAGATTTAAATATTGCATACTGCACCCACCATCTGCCTTTAAACATTAAAAAAATTAAACCACAATATATTCCCATTTTAAACTAGTACAAAAGTCTCAAAATAACCACTGCACAGATTTAAATACTACATACTACATCCCCATCTACCTCTAAACATTAAAAACTTAAATAAAGCACACTATTCCCATTTTAAATAACTAAAGCCACAAAATGCAATTATCTACTTACCACTCACAGTTATTGCTGGGCTGGCTGGCTGGCTCCCTTGCTGGCTTCTTTCCTGGCTGGGCTGGCTGGCTCCCTTGCTGGCTGGCTGGGATGGCTCCCTTGCTGGCTTCTTTCCTGGCTGGCTGGCTCCCTTGCTGGCTTCTTTCCTGGCTGGCTGGGCTGGCTGGCTGGCTGGCTCCCTTGCTGGCTTCTTTCCTGGCTCTGGCTGGCTGGGCTGGCAGGCTCCCTTGCTGCTTCTTTCCTGGCTGGCTGGCTGGGCTGGCTTCAATGCTGGCTGGCTGGCTGGCTGGGCTGGCTTCAATGCTGGCGAAAAAAATCAGATCTTTTGTCGCAGCTGCTATAGAGCTTAGTGCTCTGCAGCTGCAACCTTTATGGGGCTCTTCAGAAGAAGTTCCCGCCCCCTAAATGGCTGCAGCCAATTACTGTGCTGCATTACCACCCGGATCTAGCAGAGAATCCCTCTAACTGCAGGTCCGGGTGGTGACGTAGCCGCATTGCCGTGGAAAAACTGGAAGTATTTTCGGCTTTTCCACGGCAATTTAAAATGTGAAGCGCTTCAAGCGCAAAGGGGAAAAATGGGACTTTTAAAGTCCCACGCTTGGTGAGCGCGGGAAGCGGGATGAGAGGACTCAAACCGTGAGTATCCCGCTGACAACGGGACGGGTGGCAACCGTAAAACAAGGTACAGAGTTTGATCCTCGCCTTTGGAAGGAAAATTAGCTAGGCTTAAAATGGCCCACAAGGACAGCTAGGTAAAGTAGTAAAGACCAGGTCCTCTCACCACGAACAAATGCAAAATCTCAGTAGCAAGTCCAAACAAAGTCAGCTTAATAAAGATTCGAAAATAGTCCAATAATGATGCAAAAAGGAAAAGTTTATTGGGATGTAAGCGCTTTCGCGTAGCACCTACTACGCTTCATCAGACAACTTATTTGTGAACAAATGAGCCTATGAACATAGTTATTCCACAGAAACCCATTCACTTTTTCCTTCTATTTTGTATACTGTGATTTGTTTTTTTACACTGTGTTTTACTTGTATTCTGCTTTTAATTGCATATTAAAACTAGTGGGGAGACCACAGCTGTTTCTGTTGTGAATCGCACAGAAATTAGAACGGGTCAGTTAAGGAGTCGCACAGAAGTTAGAACAGGTCAGTTAAGGTTAATTATCTGTGAACTGAGTGGGTGGAGCTAGGAACTAAACCTTCTATTTAAGGGGTAAAATAAAACATTTCAAAGCTTTAGTGGAAAAGCTGACCCAGACTATGCCACAACTTGCTGTGAGGGAATGGTTAATTTGCTTTTGCTTTCTTGTGTTTTGTATTACTTTATTGCCTTCTATTTTGTATACTATGATTTGTTTTCTGTACACTGTATTTTGCTTTTAATTGCATATTAAAGCTAAGAAAGAGACCACAGCAGTGTCTCTTGTGAGTCACGCAGAAATTGTTTTATTTATTTATTTATTTTACATTTGTTGGCCGGGAAAGTCCAACTGGGTATATGCCCATTTTCAGTGGAGGCCCGGGGAGAAAAGCTCCATATATTCAGACACATGAGATTTACATAATATAAGAGTACAATCTAGCATATCAGATGAAAAAAGAAACAGTATAGTTATAGTAAAGACAGTTCAACAGGAGAAATGACCTATATGTCAGAGTATAATATCACAAGGAAGGCTCCATATGTTCAGACAAGCAAAATTACACATAATATAAGAGTATAATCTAGCATTTCAGAGAAAAAAAACCAGCGTATTTATAGCAAAGACACAGTCTGACAGGTAATGACGTGTCAGAGTATAATAACAATATAACACAACTGTTTTTCTAGTTGACTGCCCCTTATGTTAATTTGATCACATATCTTCTTCCTTGTTCCCTTTCATTGGCTGTTGTCAGTAAGCACAACATTATTTTGTGAAATCACTCCCCTTTAACTATTTAAATGTATTGGCCATCCCGCTGAATCCCATAAAACCAGAATACAAAAGTTCTCTCTTAAAATTAATGGATCTCCATTTGGACAGCTTAAATTTGTTACCCCCTTTTTCATATCTAACTGCTTCATGCACGCTGCAGTGCTTAGGATACTAACCCATTTTTCTCATCTTACCTTTAAACGTCTATCTGAAGACCACCAGTTATTGGAGAGCTCACCTCTCAGTAGTCATCTTGGGATTAGTGCTTCTGTTTTCTCTTGGTAAGATAAGGAGCACAGGGACATTATTTCCTGAAGACTGCTGATCAGCAGTAAGCCTAATAACTGCTTCATAGGCGACAGCTTGGAATATATGCTTATATGCTACTCTTGGTGAGAGAAAGAGCAGAGTGCATTGATTCCTGACTGTTTCTGGTTGGGCAGTGAGTGTCTTTGCTTGATGTTCCTGCTTGGCCTGGCTGCTATTCAAGGCATCAACCAGGAAAAGGCTACAAGAAGCCTACAGAGACCCTTGCATCATCTGGGACAAGACTGTGGATCACCAAACAGGCTGCGAACTGCTTCTCATCTTGGGATTGGTGCTAATGTTTTGCTTCTGGTGAGAGCAGAAGCAACGGAGCACTGTATCCCAGCAGAGAAAAGTTATGGTGAGATCAACACTATTAGTAGCCAGGCAGTAGGCATGCATGTAACTCCCCTCTTTTCCTCATTCTTCACAAGCTACTTCTTTGTTTTCAGTAAGTACTGCTTGATTTGTTTCTAACTTCAGCGTGTCTGCCTAAGTACTTCATCATTAAATTTTCAGGGTGTATGTATTAGTTTCCCTTCAAGTGTTTGGAAGTGCACTATATAGATACGGACACCTTGCATGACTTTTCCTGTAAAAGCACGATTGAAATTTCACCAGTAATTAATTGCATACAAGACAGCTAGTTTGCAGTGATAAGCACTGTCCCCAGAGTTGCAAACCAGAAACTCCTGACATTGCTTTAGATTCTCACTCAGACTGCATAATCGGTAATAAAAAAAAAAAAAAAAAAAAAAAAAAAAAAGGGTCTGTTACCATGAATATGAACTTTCCCATTATCTCTGTTACCATCTTGATGGGTATGGGCATCCTATGGCAATGTCGAAATTGCCTCATGTTTAATGCCAACCAGTTAATTCTCAACCAAACTGATATGAGGTTTGAGAGATGTATTTACACAGTCTCACTGGAGGCACCCACACACACAATTCAAAGCAGACATATAGACCTACATATGCTGAAGCAGTTAAATGTAACCTTCCTAAACCCCAAAGACCTCCTAGATGAAGTACACATGACAAATATACCCTTTTCACCCCCAAATGCACTCTTTTCAGAGCAACACTCACATCAACAAATAGAGCCACATCTCATGGAGCCTCTACTTCTAAATCCATAAGGTAAGCCACCACACAGTTTAACATTCTAATCATTGGAGACTCCATCATGAGACACACTGATGCCCCTTTCACCATGCTGAGTAAGGAGAAAGTCACAGTAAGTTGTTTAACAGGGGCTAGGATCTGCCAGATTGCACACGTGCACTCAGGTCATTGGACCACAAGTACCAGTATGACTCGGTCATAATCCCTGTGAGGGTAAATTACCCGAGACATACCTCCATAGACTGTATGAAGAGAGGCATCATGGAGCTCTTGGAATATGTGTCTTATGCTGCTGTGAGCCTAGCATTGAGCAGCATTTTATCTTCTTCAAGGATGATGCCACAATACAAACAAAAGATGATTGACTTTAATAACTGACTTAGTTGCTAGTTGCAGTATTTGTCAGCATGGAAGGAGATGGTCAACAGACCCACACTATTTTGCCAAGGATGGTCTGCACCTCTTCCCTCTAGGCTTTTGAATATTAGCTAAAGCATTGTCTTCCCAGACAGTGCTTTTTTAGGCAATGCCAAATTGAAAGTACTACCGACATAGCAAATCAAAACCAAGAAAATTTAAAGGTATTACTGCTCAGTGCTAGAAGTCTAAGCAAAAAAAGTACACTCTGTAGAAGCTGTCCTCACCCTAGAGAATGCTGACGTCTGTGCAGTCACTGAGACATGGTTTAAAGCCACGGAGAGCACACCAACAGTTCAAGGTTATAATGCTTTCCACACATTTAGACCAGCTACCACACAGATAGGGACTAAAGATGGAGGTGTCTCAATTTGCATCAGAAATAAATACAACTCAAGGCTGGCCAGACAGCAAAATGCACTTGAGCTGCTCCATGTTCAAATCACCATAGGCAAACACCAGTACTTCTTCCTTGCAAGCTATAGGTCCCCTCTGTGACCGAGGAAACCCATACAATGTATTTATATTTGTTGGAAACGCTCACCATCCAACCCAATACCATATTTGTGGGTGACTTTAATTACCCCACTATTAACTGGGAATCCTATATGACACCAAACGTGCAGGCACAGAGTTTCCTGGATTATGTAAACATAAACTCCATGGACCAGATTGTCAATACACCAGCCAGGAGTGCAAACATACTGGATCTGGTCCTCACTAATATGGGAGAGCGCTACACACTCCCTACTGTAATGTCTTCCCTGGTAAGTTCAGACGACAAAATGGGTCTCCTTTGAAGTAAAAACAAAACCTGGACCCCACAGCTAATCCTGGAATATTCAGGAACTACTCTAAGTTTAACTTCCTGCTATTAAGTGATAACCTAGCAACATTTCAATCCCCCATAAAATCTGATAGCATTGCTCCCTATGCAGAACTGTTCATAGAAACCCTGTGCAAACATGTTAATAGCCGCATAGAGGCAGATGTACCCACCAGGAAGCAGTACAGAACTAACTCAAAAAGCAAGCCACACTGGTGGAAACATCAAGTCAATAGGCTGTATAACAAAAGGAAGAAAATCATGGCAAAAATTAGGAGGTGCAGCACCCAGCAGGATAAAAGCACTCTCATCAAACTAAACAAACAACTCAAAGGACAAATAAGGTCTACCAAAGCAAAATTTTAGGTAAATGTGGCCTCCCAGGCCAAGGACAACCACAAGGCGTTCTATAGCTATGTCCACAACCCCAAAGGCAATAGTTGTTGGTGCCAAAAAGGTTAATTGTTAAGCAGTGGACTAAAACTTTGGTTTGGGCCATACCTCCACGGACCCTCCCAGACACTGGACGTGCCCAGGAGGTTTGACTTGGACAAAAACACACCCACTCATTGTATAATAAAAGCAACTCAGTTGTTCAGTTTTGGTCAGAAAGTGTTCATCTGCTTAAGCTGCCTTGAATAAAAAGACTAGA
The DNA here is from genome assembly GCF_019279795.1 of Protopterus annectens. Classification (NCBI taxonomy): domain Eukaryota; kingdom Metazoa; phylum Chordata; order Ceratodontiformes; family Protopteridae; genus Protopterus; species Protopterus annectens. Next base: position 1,327,352,148 of record NC_056737.1, on the reverse strand, counting down.
CTTCACTGTACTGAAACTTCTCCAGCCATAGTACTTTATTTATTTGGCATTGATTTTTTTGATTGCTATCAAAAACTTACCTGCCTACAGCCTTTTGACCAGGAACCATGAACTCGGCACCATTCGGAACCCAGGAATGAACTGAGGGATAATGGCTAACTACAAATCAAATCATTAGTCAGATCCCAAGATATAGCCAGAGTACATGGACCTTACAGATAGCTGCTATATGTTCTTTTTATATTCAAATTACATCTCAGATATTCACAGTTCTATCCCTACCACCATTAGACAATAAACCAACCTACCCAGATTCCAAAACTTGCTAAAACCACACTTTAAAAACACGTGGCTCTGCTCTTGCACCTTCCTCTTACATAACCTGCATTACCCCTATATACCTCAACAAAACTTCTCAATGTGCAGTTCCTACAGTCTGCTATCCCTTTGACCTTTCTGCCACTTTATTCTACTTATCCCTTGACAAGTTTTTCCCTCAAGTAAAAATTTCCTCACTGCTTTCTATGTCTACCTTAACTTCACTACAACTTTTTTTTTATCGTATTACCTAACAAATGTACATTGCTCATCTGACCTCACTCACTCTCTGCTTTTGACCTGTATCTCCCAACATCTTGTCTCTTATTTCTCCTACCCATAAATGTAAAATTGTAATTTGACCTTTTAAACCTCACGGTATATGCTAGTTTGCCTTGTATTAATATGTTATGACTCTGTAGTATCTGCAGATTTTCTCTAGTTCAGTTGCTTTTCACTTATTCTGCATCCATATTGTAACTGTAAGCTTGACATTTTTCTGTATTGTTTAAAATTGCCTATTTTGTAACTGGAGTTTTTCTTCCCGGGCCGCTGGTGAGAAGGGGCTAGCACAGCCCAGTCAGACTACCCCAGTGAGCAAATACATGTTAAAAAAACAAGCAAATAAGACCGTTCCGAAAATGGAAAATAAAACTTAAGACAAAAAAAAACTTTAAAAGAGAGCAGTTAGGGAAAAAAACATAAAATCAGCATCAAAAGTTTTTTAGTCCACTGGAAACTGTTAAAACTTTAACCAAACGTCTTTTATATACTAGATCACCCATTAAGTAACTAGAAACAATTATTCAATTAAAACTCAATTACAATTTTACAAAAAATGAAATAAATAAAAAAAAAAAAAAATGTAAGTCCAGAATATTGAACACTGACTCAGAAAAAATGATTAAAACAGTATCACTTGTGTATACCTTTAATCTCCTATTATTAAAAAAAAACATTTTATATTGATGGACTTATTTATCCCAGGATATATGTCTGATGTCTGCCTTTAATTTGATTTGTCACTAATGTTTAATTTCTGCTCTATTCCTGAAATTACCTCCCCTTAAATTTGGTAGAATTAATTCAAGCACAGAGAACAGAAACTTTTTGTATTTTTTACATGTGATAGAATGCTTATATAAGACATTCTTTTCATCTTTCATTTTTATAGAATACTGGTGTTCGAAGCTCTTTGTTGTCATACCTACATAAGACATTACAGTCTGAACACGTACTAATATAAACTAGGACTATAAGATTTTCTTTTATATGTTCTAATAAAATGTGTGGTCCTTAAGAAATAAACCTACATACAGAACAAAACCCACATATGTCTTTCTATTCCTATGTTGCAGTATTCTAGTTGTGGGATTTCTTGCCCTCAGGTGACTCGTACGTCGGCTCCTATACAAAAGCTTCAGTTTGGCTGTTGCAGCGTGCGTGGGATGTCAGACGTAAGGCCATAAACCAGGGGCCTTAAATGTGACGTCTGCATGCACAATCCTCTGAGCTTTTCAGCTGCAGATGACCAACTCATCATGTGTTTGCTCCTTCTCAGACATTGCATTAAAGCTAAGTAACCTGTTCTGTTTTTGTTTTTCACTTATCTGATTGTTATTGCTTAGGCTTGGTTGTTGCAGCAATTTTTAGCTGATGTCAGGTAAAAAGGGTACATGCCAATGCAGGTGCCAGATACCATATAAAGACGCCCATGATAGGTGTGTTTTTTGCTTAGGCCGGGAGCACAACCATTCCGCCTGCTCCATTTGTCAATCATTTGTGCCGAAGACCCTACGCAGCTGTCTGGCCGCATTACACCTCTACCTAGAAAATCAGCACCTTAAGCGGTTAGCCCTAAGAATGGATCCTGCCTCGGAGGCCGCGTCATAACCTCTGCGAAAGAAGCCCAAGCTTCCTAGGCCTTCTTCACCTGCAGCTTCGTTACTGGACGCCCCGCCAACTGCCGATTTAGGAGCTGAGGGGCACCCGGCAGGCCCATCAACTTCAGTGACGACCTTTGGGGAAGCCGTTGCTCAAACGACAATCGACACATCCTCGGAGCCTACTCAGACACGGACTGCTGTCGATATTGAGGGGGAACCAGAATCTGTGGTACCTCCGACAGGGATCCAAACTTCTGAAACGGTTGCTTCAAAACCTGATTCCAGGCCGGTTCCAACTTCCACCCCGGCTAAAAAGAAGCAGAAAACCAAGCATACCTCCTGCTCTGCAGAAGGCCTACCGGATTGGCAGTCCTTCACTTCTTCCCTCATGCAGGCCTTTATGGCCCTTAGGCCTTCACCCTCATCCCCACTGCTCTACCGTTACTCAGCCCTAGGCCTGCCTCAGCCTCTTCACTCCCCCCCCCCCCCTCCCAGACATCTCTGGTTAGGGAGGAAGAGCATGATTCTTCCTTTTCTTCCCCAGAGGACTCTATATCATACACCTCCCAAATTGCATCTCCCCAGGAGTATTGTTCTCCAGATGAGGAATCTATTAAGGGAGAGTCTCCCACTGAGGATATTACATTTGGTGAGACCATCACCAAGATGAAAATCTATTTCAAATGGGATACCTCACAAATGACAGACACCCAAAAGAGGTACTTTGAGCTTCTTCAAGTAGAATCCCCCTCCCCTTCTGCTGTTCCTCCGGTTCTGCCTGCTTACTTGGATGCCTGTAATTCTGCATCTAAGGTCCCAGACACACAGCCACCTGCCTCCAAATGCCCAGACCGCTACTAGAAGGTGCCTGATGAGCAATAATTGTTAGCCAAACCATCCTTGACAGACCCAGCAATGATTGCCACCTTCCCTGATAAGCAATCCAGTCTGCTTCCCTCCGCCTCACTCCTACCCACTGATAAAGACAGCAAATCTGTGGATAGGATTGGTAAGAAGGTATACACCTCCTCCACATTGGCTTTTAGAACCATTAATTATTAGACGCACATGGCTAAGTATGCTCTGGACTTGCAGTCTCAAGCCTCCTCCATGCTGGCTTCTATCCCTGACAGCCCCTTTAAGGATGGCATGTCCTCCAGACTGTCTCTGGCTACACAAGTAGCCAGACACTTGGTTAGATGCAGCTATGATGCTGCAGAAGCATCTGCTCGCTCTGCAGCATCTGCTTCTGTTCTCAGGAGATACTCCTGGCTGAGACTACAGAAACTACCTGAAGACTTCAAGTCCAAGATCTTGGATGCCCCCCTGGATCACAATTTCCTTTTTGGAAAACAATCTGCAGATCTCTTCAAGAATCTGCAAGAAAAAATAAGGAATTGCAGGACATTAAACATTTACTGGTGTCCCCCATTTCCAAATACTATAAAAACTATTATACTATAAAAACTACAATGAGTACATTATTGTACAAATGTTAATTCTGAATACAATAAGATTGATTTTTTTTATAATATTTTCCTGATACAATATATTTTTTTTATGTTCCTCTTTATTGCATCTTATGTAATTAGTTACTATGTCTTTGTGGAGCTTTTCTCCCCGGGCCTCTGCTGAAAATGGAAATAGATCCAGTTGGACTAGCCCGGTTAACAAATGTAAAATAAATAAATAAAATAAATAAATAAACTACCCTGCTAAATCCACCTTTGTAAGGTGTAAACCCCCCCCCCCCCCAGACGGGTGCTTCCTCTTCCAGATGTAGAAGACGTGCAAGAAGACCCACCATGCCCAGACCTATTGCACCACATCCTCAGTCCAGACAATCCTTTCAGGACAGAGGAGGCCCCAACAATGTGTGACTGCCTTGCGCACCTACCACTCTCAGCACGCCTTCGTCACTGCCTCCCCTTCTGGCAAACCATCACCACTGACCATTGGGTACTTTCCATAATCCAAAAAGGATATTTCCTCTCCTGGAAAGAAAAACCACCCAGGAGAGGCATCCCATACCCCCCCAAAAAACAGCTACGTCTCCTTCCACAGGTTTTGACAGACCTGTCTCCTCAGGACAGGAAGGAAAAGGTTTCTACTCCCGTATCTTCCTGGTCTCCAAAAAAGACGGCCATTTGGAGACTCATCTTAGACCTCTCCTTCCTAAATCTTTACCTTCAGGTGCCCACCTTCAAAATGCTGTCACTTCCCACCCTGCTACCTCTTATTCCGGCCAAGGCTTTTATGACCACCTTGCACCTAATAGGCCTTTCTACACATACCCATCAGGACTTCCCACAGAAAATTCCTGTGTTTCTCTGCCCCTCCTCTCATTTCCAATTTACTGCTTTGCCCTTTTGTTTGTCCACTGCCCCCCGAGTGTTCACAAAATGCTTATCCCCGGCCATTGCCTTCTGCAGAACCCAAGGAATCCAGATTTACCCCTATCTGGACGACATCCTAATACTGGCAGAGTCAAAAGATACCGTCTGAAATCATCTGCACTTCACCATGTCCCTTCTGCAGAATCTAGGGTTCACCCTCAACCTTCCAAAGTCCTCCTTGAACCCAGACCAGGACAATATATTTCTGGGTTGCAGAATCAGAACAGACAAAATGAAGGCCGTTCTCCCAGAGGACAAAGTACTATCGCTGACCTCCAAATTCAAGGAGATCCTACACTCTCATAGGTTCATAGGTAGGTACTAGGCTACTGGCCCTAGGGCCTATATAAGCCTAGCCAAACGCTACCCTGGCTTTTGCCACCCAAGAAAATTATTTTCCTGTGCCCCTGTCAAGCAGAGCCACAGAAGTGATCCCCGGAGTGAATTTCCTATCTCCCATCATTTCTCTCAGAAAGTAACTGCAAGGCAATTCCTTCGACTCCTGGCTTAATGGCAGCTACCATCCCTGTGCTACCACTGGCCAGAATGCATATGCGCAAGCACCAGTGGTAACTCAAAAACATTTGGGCCCAGCACCTGAATCACTTGGAACAGGTAATTCCCCTCCTTCCCTGTCTAAAGAAAGAAATCAGCTGGTTGATCCAACAAGTCCAGCTAAACCCGGGGCTTCCACTTCTATCCCCCAACCCAAGTAATGCATATACAGATGCCTCACATTCAGGTTGGGGTGCAACAGTGGCATCTTACAGGGTTCAAGCAAACTGGCACTCTTCCCTAAAAGCCAAACACATCAGTGTCAGAGAAATGACAGCAGTTTCCCTAGCTGTAGAAATCTTTACCCTCTACTTCTACCAGGGGTTTTCTAATAGTGACAGACAATACAACTATAATGTGGTACCTGAACAAGCAGGGAGGGACAAAAGCTTGTCAGCTGTGCAGACTAACCCTGCTGATATGGAGCCTAGCCTCTTGCCACAACTGGTCCCTGCAGGCAACATACATCCCTTCACAGGACAACAAGCAAGCAGATCTCCTGAGCAGGACATCCTGTCCACAACACGAATGGATGCTGGACAGGACTGTCTTCCTAGATATAAGGGCTGGGACCCTTGCATTGCTGATACCCCCTTGTTCTTCCTTATGTGTGTCAATTGATGAAAAGTGGACTTTCCTATTCTTCAGTGAAAGTACACCTTTCTGCTATATCAGCCTGCTTGCCTCTTGATCCCCCCCCCCTCGCTAGCCAGGCTCGACGTAAAACTCTTCCTTAAAGGGGTGTTCCACATGTGACCACCAAAGAAGCCTGTCCCTCCATCCTGGGACTTTAACTACATCCTGGAAAAACTTACCCAATACCCTTTCGAACCTGCTGGGACATTTTCCCTACAGATTTGTACATGGAAAACAGTCCTAGTGGCTATCACTTCAGCCAGAAGGGTTTCAGAGTTGCAAGCCTTAGTGGCCTGCGCCCCCTACACCACCTTCCACAAGGACAGAGTCACCTTGGAACTAATCCCTGCTTTATGCCCAAGGTGGTCAATGACTTGTCTCTAAATCAATCCATACACCTACCCACTTTCTCTCCCTCTCCCACTAATGAAGGGGAGAGGATACTCCACTCCCTGGATGTGCACAGGCAACTAAGATTTTACCTGGACAAAACCAAACCCATTAGGAAATCTAAGCAACTCTTTGTTTCCTTCCACCCCAAAGCCCTGGGCAAGGCAGTCTCCAATCAAACCATCGCATGCTGGATCAGAAAAGCCATTTGTTACTGCTACTCCCACCACAGAAAAAATCCCCCAGTGGGAGTAAAGGCCCATTTCACAAGGACAGTGGCCGCCTCCAAGGCTTTCATAAAAGGTCTGGACACGGCATCCATTATGGAAGTAGTCACATGGTCCACTATCCTCACTTTCACCAAATACAAACTTGACCATGTCTCCAGAGCACGTGCAGGATTCGCCAAGGCAATCCTATAGAGCTTTGTAGAATCCTCATCAGCATCCGCCACCCACTCATCTATCTAAGCTGTAGTACTCTCCCACAGCTAGAATACTGCAACATAGGAATAGAAGGACATAGAATAGCTGTGTAAAATCTTACTTTAACCATAGATGTCCTTCTTTTCCACGTTGCAGTATTCCTTCCCACCCACTATTACCCGTCTTCATTTTCTTTTATCCCCAGCTAAAACCTGGACCTGTCTATGCTACTGATGGACACCAGGGTCCCATACCTGAACCCACTGGCATTCCTCCTGCTGGGCCTTCTACCCTGAGGCCTTCTACTCTACCTGCTGGCCTTAAAGTTCTGAAGATTGTGGGTGCAGACGTCACACTTAAGGCCCCTGGTTTATGGCCTTGCATCTGACGTCCCATGCACTCTGCAACAGCCAAGCTGAAGCTTTTGCATAGGAGCCGACATACAAGTCGCCTGAGGGCAGGAAATCCCACAACTAGAATACTGCAACATGGAAGAGAAGGACATCTATGGTTATGGAAAGATTTTACACAACTATTCTTTGTAGGTTCCTTTGTTTTTAATTCTCTGATACAGACATTTTAGTACTATCCTTCTGTAATAAAACTTTGAGATTGTTCGATGTTCTTCCTGTTTCACTGTTGCAGTCATCACCTGTAGGTTATCCCTGCTGTGGTAGCCCTCAGCCAGCCCTAATACCAAAGTCAGTGTTTTTCTGCGTCGGCTGCTGTTGCTTGTTGACTGACGTCAGATCGTCAGTACTATAAAGCAAGACAGCCGGTGCCATTACCCCAGTCTTTCTTGCCGTGGAGCCTGTAGCAGAAGCAGTTCGCAAGTGTGCCGGTTGGTCTCTACCAGAGCTTGAATTACAGCTGAAAATGTCTAAAGCTAAGTTCCCCATTGGGGATTCTTTTTTCTTGCACTAACCGATGTCCGAAAAAATTAACAGTTGTCTCGCCTGTGGAAAGCAGATCCCACACCGAGACTTCCATTCATACTGCTTCACTCGTTTAGGCCCAGACCACGATGTCCCCTGTTGCCAGTTCTGTGTCCTCTTTTACATGAGAAACATTTGGCGTACAGCTCTTATTGTAGACAGGTATTTTCGTCTTCCGTCTTCGCATTCTGAAATGGCATCTGTCAGACAACAATCCATAGACATTCCAAAAAAACGTCGAGATAAGCGACAGACCACACAAGGCTAAGCCTTTCTACGATGCTACCGCTAAGCAGGTCATCAGTTCTCCGGAATTCAGTGAGACACTTTTGCAGCGCTTGATGCCCGATACGATATCTACGCGGGCCTCTACCCGACACCCTTTTGGAGTCCGTTATGCCACAGAAATCTTCATCTTCTGAGCCTTTGGTTGTCTCTGCCTTGGTTGGGTCTCGAGCTGCGACGCAGGCACTGAATTTCGAGGAGGCCTTTCGCACTAGCAATTCTAAACAAAAAACGACGCCTTCTCATCTGACTACCGTTTCTCTCATCGATGGATACTCTTAGGCCTAGAAGCCAGGCCACTCCTAGAAAATCTTCCTCTAGCCACCATCTTACTCCTGTTTCACCACCCCAAGCACAAATGCTTAAGATGGCGGAAGATCTTATTTCTCTTATCAGGGGTAGTCAGGCCACAACTTGTAAAAGAAAAAGAAACCCTTCTCCTGAATTAATGATGGAGCAGGATTCTGAGGAATCTGATTATTCAGATTTTGAGGAGGAACAACAACCTCTGATTGCTTATGAGGATTCAGATGCAGAGGAATCCATTCTCTCTGCCTCACCACCAGAAGACCTTTCCTTTGGGGAAACCCTTCACACCCTCAGGGAACATTTCCACTGGGAATCTCAGGACTTCCCTCAGTCTAAGAAAAGACTAAGAGTTTCTAGACCTGCCCCAGCACAGATCCCTGGCCATCCCCCCTATCTTAGAAGTGGTGGATGATGTTTTCCATGAATCCAGCTTAGCCTCTGATGCCCTACCTCCTGATCCCAGTAAACCTGACAGGTATTACAGAGTACCGGATTCTCACAAATGCCTGTACAAAAATCCTGCTGCAGACCTGGAGGTCATTACACAGGGACCTAAAGGAGCTAAGGCTAGTTCTGCTAGCAATACTGTTCCTTCTGACAAGAATTCCAGAGCTCTGGATGATTGGGGTAAAAAAGTATACACTTCTGCAACCTTAGCTATCAGAGCACTCAACCGTCAGTTCCATATGTTAAAATATCAACAACATACTTTGAAACTATTAAAGCAAAAGAGTTCTACCTTTCCTGACTGTGCCAATTTGAAAGAGTTATCAGATTTACTGCACTCTACTAGTCAAGTGGCCAAGCACTCATTACACTGTGGATATGACACCCTAGAAGCCTCAAGCAAGGCAACAGTGTCATGATCTGTTATTAGTAGACATGCATAGTTGAAGGAACATCCTCTCCCTGATCATGTCAAGTCTAAATTAATTGATGCACCCTTGGATAAGGATCGTTTGGAGTAAAAGCAGAAGAGGTGCTTAAAAAGATGGAAGGCAAAGCAAAATCTATGCAAACAGTAAAAGATTTCTTTCAGGTTCAACATCCAAGGTTCAGCAGGAATTTTCCTTCTAAGCACTGGTCCTTTCCCGCATCTAACAGACAGGGGCAAGGTAAGCCCTGCAGAGACGGACCACTCAGGCCTGTATGTCAAGGACAGCAGAGAACCAAACAGTGGACCACTTCCACCCCAAAGCCAGGGAGTTCTAAGCCATCCTTTTATGGCAAAAACTCTCAATGACTCCCTCTCCTCCCTCTGCCCTCCTTTCACTCACCAAAAGCTAGGAGGAAGGCTCTCCCTCTGCAAAGAAAGTTGGCTGTCTGTAACAAAGGACCAGTTGGTCTTAAAGATAATTTTTCTAGGATACAAATTCTTTCAACAAATTCCAAGTTCCAAGAGGGTACCCAGACTTGCCTCCAAATCAGTGGGCAGAGGCATTGAAACAAGTCCAAACTCTCATATCCCAAGGGACAGTAGAACCTGATGTTCATTGTGCATACAGCTGCAGTAATCACAGATGGGTTTTCTGCCGTCAGGCGGTCCCTCGGTCGGCCGAATTCCAAAGTCTAGGTCCGGCGTCGGTTGTTGTCGCTTTCGTTCCTGACGTCAGTGAGGCAGGGGTATACAAGACACAGCCGATGCCATTTTCTTCAGTCTTTTTTGCTGCGCGGTGCCCGAAGCAGAAGCAGTTCGCAAGTGCCGGTCGGCCAGCTCCTGAATTTACGAAAAATTGGAAACCGAAGTCTTCATTAAAGCTAAGTACCCCGTTGGGGAAACTTTTCTTGCCTCAGACCGATGTCAGAAAAAGTTAACAATTGTATTTCTTGTGGGAAGCAGATACCGCATAAGGATCTCCATTCCCTTTGCATACCTTGTTTAGGCCCAGACCACGACGTCTCGGGCTGTTGCTTTTGCGCTACTTTCAATAAACGCACTATTAAGCGTCGGGCGGAGTTCGACCAACACTTTTTTGGTACAGCCTTTGATTATAAAATGTTGTCGGAGACTCCGACTACCGTTTTGACCAAAAAACGCAAGGACAAGGACCGACACGCGAGGTCCGCGGTCCCCACCGACACCACGCCAAAACCGGCTACACGTGGTCCAGTTCTCAGCGAGACGTCTATGCAATCCCTGACTACCGACGACACTTCTTTGGCGGTGTCTTCTGTAACCGAGACTGCAGGTTCCTCGACCCAGACTACAACCACTGAAGCCACTATGAGCGTTGAGCCTCCTAATGTGGACAGGTCCACTTCCACCCATGGTGTCTTTAGACCTTCATCTTCCTTTTCCATTAAGGCCTTTACTAAGTCCAAATCAGCCAGGCATCCCAAGAGGCCTGTTGCACAGGGCCCATCCCCAGGGCCCCATGCCTAAAAAGCAGATGCTTAAAATGGCTGAAGATTTAATTACTGTTATCAGGGGTTCCCAACCCCCTCCAGACAGGAGACCCAGAGTGGAGGAAGATTCTCCCTCTTCTGATCAGGGCTCCATTTTTTCAGAACATTCTGATGTAGAGGAACACTCTCACTCCCCATTTGAAGACTCGGATGCAGAGCAGTCCATTCCTTCTGTATCTCCTCCTGAGGATTTTTCTTTTGGTCAAACCTTGCACACCTTGAGGGAACACTTCCATTGGGAAGGCCAAGACTTTTTTGATTCCAAGAAAAGACTTAGGGAATTTCTTTTGTTACCTCAACACACACCTCTGGCGATACCTCCTGTCTTGGACGTACTTAATGATGTTTATTCGGAGGCTTGCCTTAATCCGGATTCCCTGCCTCCTGCCCCAGTCAAGCCTGATAGGTACTACAGAGTTCCTAACTCTCACCAATTTCTTTACAAAAACCATAATGCTGACCCTGAAACCATTTCTCAAGGCCCCAAGGGAATGAAGGCCTCTACTGCTAAGAATCCACTACCTTCAGAAAGAGAGTCAAGATCCTTAGAAAGGTGGGGAAAAAATGTATATACCTCGGCCACCCTAGCTATGAGGGCCTTAAATTGTCAGTTTCATATGCTTAAATATCAGCAGTTTCTGTTATCACAATTAAGAAATAAAATGTCTCAACCTGAACAACCAGATTTGAAGGAGTTGCAGGATATGATGCATAGTGCAGAACAAGTGGGTAAACACACTTTACAATGTGGCTATGATGCCCTAGAGGCCTCAAGTAGAGCTGCTGTTACAGGATCAGTCATTCGTAGACATGCATGGCTTAGGGAACAAATCTTGCCTGATCATGTGAAAGCTAAACTACTAGATGCTCCTTTACAAAAGGATGTGCTATTTGGTACTAATGCTGAGGAGATACTACGGAAAATGGAAGAAAAAGCCAAATCTATGCAAACAGTCAAAGCTTTTCTACAGGTTCAACCACCACGCTTTTAGCAGAAATTGGCCTTCTAAAACTGGTCCTTTCCAGCCACGGACAAGCCCCAAAGAGGTAGATACAGGCGCACAAGGGGCAGAGGGCAATCACAAGGATCATATAGAGGCAGGCAATGGCAAACTCCAGCACCAAGAGGTGGCGAAGACAGTGCACAACAATACAGGAAACAAACCCAATGACTTCCTCCTTTCCATGCCAAGCAAGTATCAGCTGGCAGCACCCTTGGGAGGAAAGCTGGCATTATTTACAAGAAATTGGCATATTGGCACAACAGACAAATGGATCCTGGATGTTATAAACAGAGGCTACAGATTTCATTTTCACACTCTCCCAAAAATGAGAGGCATGCCAAACCTGCCACACAATCAAAGGGCAGAGGCACAACTACAAATTTCAAAGCTCATAGACATGAAAGCTATTCAAGAGGTACCTACTCACGAACAAGGTCTAGGTTTTATTCCAGGCTATTTCTGGTACCAAGGAAAGGAACCGACTGGAGACCCATTTTGGACTTATCCATCCTAAACACATTCTTACTGCACCAAAATTCAAGATGCTCACATTACAGCAGCTTCTTCCCATGCTGGGCAAGGAGTTTTGGCTGGTAACATTGGACCTCAAGGAGGCATACCTGCATGTCCCAATCAGACAAAGCTGCAGAAGATACCTCAGATTTCTTGCAGGTTCAATACACTATCAATTCTCTGCATTGCCCTTTGGCTTATCTACTGCGCCCAGAGTATTCACGAAATGCCTGGCATCAGTAATTGCCTACTGCAAACTTCAAGGGATACAAATTTACCCTTATTTGGACGACTGCCTGATCCAAGCGGACAGCAAGCACATACTTCTGGAACATCTGGCTTATGCAACACGGTTACTGAATTCTCTGGGATACACAATCAACAAAGAGAAATCCAGGCTAACACCATCTCAGAAAATAACTTTCCTGGGTGCCAGCTTGGACACAAACACCCAGATGGGCCTATCTTACTCCAGAAAAACAGGGGCAACTAACTCAGTACTTCAAAACACTAGCAAATTGTACCAGGCTTACTGCAAGGAAAATCCTGCAGGCTCTGGGCTTCATGGCATCTTGCATTCTTTTAATCCCATGTGCAAAGTTGCATATGAGGAAACTTCAATGGTACCTAAAAAACCTATGGTCTCAACACAGCCACAGTTTGGAAACAATAATACCAATAATTCCATGTTTGCAAAAGGAATTTCTATGGTGGGCCCAAGCATGTCAAACAAACACAGGTCTTCCATTCTGCAAGCCTCAAGCAAATCAAGTCATCACAACAGACGCCTCAGATTACGCCTGGGGGGTGCACATGACAGACAGGTACATTCAGGGCAAATGGTCCCAAAAGGAAAAGCACCTTCACATCAATCAAAAAGAAATGCTAGCAGTGATAAATGCAATTACAGCTTTCAAGGACCTCCTGCATCCAGGACAATTATTGATAAGAACAGACAACACCACAGTAATGTGGTACATAAACAAACAAGGAGAAACACATTCATACCCCCTGTGCAGACTAGCCATGACACTTTGGAACTTGGCTCTGGAATGGCAAATCGAACTTCAAGCACAGTACTTGCCAGGCTTGGAAAACACGCTGGCAGACAATCTAAGCAGAACTATGACAGATCCACACGAATGGAAGTTGCATCCTCAAGTGTTTACAAAGATAATCCAAGCGTGGGGGAGGCCAGACATAGATCTCTTCGCCTCCAACAGGAATCATCAATTGGAAAAGTTTTGTTCAAGGACCTTTCATCCAAAGGCCTGGAGAGTGGACGCCCTTTCATTCAGTTGGACAGCATGGACAGTTTACGCTTTCCCACCTCTGCCTCTTCTGCCCAAGGTGCTCTTGAAAGCAAGAGCAGACAGACCGAAGATGATACTGATTGCTCCAGACTGGCCAAGACAACACTGGTACCCACTACTGAGGAGCCTAACACATACTCCTCCCTGGCCCGTACCTCTAATGCCTCTTCTGCTGACTCAGCACAGCTACAAAACTCTTCACAGTCAGCTGAAAACACTCAACCTCGCTGCATGGAAAATTCCTTAACACCACAACAGACTCTACTCCCCAAAGAGGTGCAGGATGTCATTTTGGAGGCCAGAAGGCCATCTACTAGAAAGGCTTACTCCGCAAAATGGAAACGGTTTTGCTCTTGGAATGAGAAAAAAGGCCAGGACCCTAAAAAAACTGAATTTGTCTCGGGTATTACAGTATCTAGCTGAGCTGCTGAACAGTGGACTTTCATTTTCCTCCATAAAAATCCATGCCTCAGCCATTTCTGCAGAATTCAACACGGATCCACCCTTATTCTCTTACCCACTGTTAAGACAGTTCCTCAGAGGGGCTAAGAATATAAGACCACCAAGTAAACAACCAATACCAGCCTGGGATCTTATTTACATTCTAGAAAAATTAACATTACCTCCCTTTGAACCAGCTGCCTCAACAGATTTGCAATACTTGTCCTGGAAAACAGCTTTCCTTCTGGCCATTACCTCAGCTCGTAGAGTATCGGAACTACAAGCCCTCATGGCTGTGCAGCCCTTTCTCATCTTCCATCAGGATAGGGTTTCCCTTCGAACCAACCCGTCATTTATGCCTAAAGTGGTATCCAGGGTAGCTTTAAATCAAGCCATACACTTACCTACCTTTTACCCCAATCCTCAAAACAAAGGGGAAAGGCTCCTACACTCCTTAGACATCCATAGACAGCTACGTTATTATTTGGACAGAACAAAGCCTTTCAGGAAATCAGAACAACTCTTTGTGTCCTATGCTGTAGGAGCTCAAGGGAGGCCAGTTACCAAACAGACAATTTCAAAATGGATAGGCCACTGCATACGGTTTTGTTACTCCTATCATGGAAAATCTGTCCCTACAGGCATCAGATCCCACTCCACCAGGGCCACAGCTACCTCTGCAGCCTTCCTCAGAGGAGTTCCTACCAAAGATATTTTGGAGGCAGTCACTTGGAGTTCTGTGCATACCTTCGCAAAACACTACCACCTGCCTTTATATTCCAAAACTAGAGCAGGCTTTGCCACTGCTGTGTTGCAGGGCATTCTGGCTCATCCCAGTTCCACCTAGTGCCTACCACCCTGTGCGTAGCTTTGGGATTCTACCCATCTGTGACTACTGCAGCTGTATGCACGATGAACATAGTACAGTTTTGTACCTACCATAAATGTAGATGTTCGAGTGCTAATACAGCTGCAGTACAGTTTTCCCTCCCTCCTTCCCCTCTTGGTAAAGGCCTAGGGCCTAACCCCTCTTCATACAACCTGATGGGGTTATCCTTCTATGGTATATTTGCTTGCAACTACTGATTTTTGATTATACTGCATTTCATGTATATAAATATAATTTATGTATTGCCTTCCTTCTGGGGGCACCTGACATCTGGGGCAAGAAAGACTGAAGAAAATGGCGTCGGCTGTGTCTTATATACCCCTGCCTCACTGACGTCAGGAAAGAAAGCGACAACAACCGACGCCGGACCTAGACTTTGGAATTCGGCCGACCGAGGGACCGCCTGACGGCAGAGAACCCATCTGTGATTACTGCAGCTGTATTAGCACTCGAACATCTACGTTTATGGTAGGTACAAAACTGTACTTTCCCGCAGATCAAACAGGCAAAGGCTTTTATTCCAGGCTATTCCTTGTTCCCAGAAAAGAGAGCACTTGCCACCCCATCCTGGATCTATCCATTCTGGACACCTCCCTGGTGGTCCCCAAATTCAAAATGCTAACTTTGCAGCTGCTGCCTATGCTAACAAAAAATGCCTGGTTAGTGACCCTAGACCTAAAAGTTGCTTACCTCCACATCCCCATAAGGGAATCCTGCAGGAAATTTCCACACTTCGGAGCAGGCTCACAACACTTTCAGTTTTCTGCACTACCCTTTGGCTTATCTACTGCTCCCAGGGTATTCACCAAATGCTTAGCCCTGGCCATAGCATTTTGCAGACAGAGAACTATACAGATTTACCCTTATCTGGATGACTGCCTCATTCAGACAGAGTGCAAAGAAAAGCTTCTCCAGGACCTCCTTTTTGTCAAAACCCTCCTAACTTCCTTAGGGTTCACCATCAACGAGAAGAAATCAAAGCAAACACCCTCCAGGAGGATCATTTTCTTGGGAGCTCCGTTGGACACAGCATTCCAAATGGCCTTCCTATCCCCAGAAAAGCAGAGCTTTCTGCCATTCTACTTTACCCAGCTGGCTTCCAGAAGTCACCTCACAGCGAGGAAGTTCCTGCAAGCCTTGGGGTACATGGCATCTTGCATCCTTCTAATTCCTCTGGCCAGGCTTCAGTTGAGAAAACTTCAGTGGTATCTAAAGAACCTTTGGTGTCATCACTCTCCGCCTCTAGAGACCTCTCTCTAATCCCCTGTATAAGGGCTGAGTTTCTCTGATGGGCAGGGCCCTGTGCCAAAAACAAGGGTCTTCCCTTCATCCTCCACCCTACTGGGCAAACCATCACCACCGATGCCTCAGACATTGCTTAGGGTACTCACCTACCAGGCAGATGCATCCAAGGTCTTTAGGATGCACAGCACCTTCCCTTACACATCAACCAGAAAGAAATGATGGCAGTGCAAAAGGCTCTGACATCCTTCAAACCCCTTCTTAGGCCAGGGGTTCTGCTTATTAAAACAGACAACACCACAGTAATGTGGTACATCAACAACCAGGGGGGACCCAATCTTACCTTCTGTGCAGGCTAGCCATGAATCTCTGGCTGATGGCCTTCTCCATGGGATTGCACCTAATAGCCCAATACCTACCAAGGATCAACAACACCCTGGCAGACCAGTTAAGCAGAAACGTACTGGACCCCCACAAATGGCAACTCCACAGAAATATCTTTTTGCAAGTCACTCAGGAGTGGGGAACTTCGGAGGTGGATCTCTTTGCTTCTAATCTCAACCACCAGCTAAGAAAATTCTATACCAGGGAGTATTACCACCTAGCGTGGAAGGTGGATGCCTTGACCTTCCACTGAAACTCCCTCTTCGTGTACATATTCCACCTCTGCCTCTTATTCCCAAGGTACTGATCAAGATAACTGAGGAGAGACCAAAGGCCATCCTCATTGCTCCAGATTGGCCCAGACAGCATTGGTGTACCCCCTTGCTGTGCAGCCTGACATCACATCCTCCCAGGCATCTTCCCATGATCTCAGACCTCTTGACTCATGTGGGGGAGGGGTGCTGCACCCAGACTTGCAGACTGTCCAAATGTCAGTATGGCTAATACTCTAAAAGCAAACAGGGGGCCCCTGTTAAGCAAAGAGGTCCTTGACATTATCACAGAGGCCAGAAGACCCAGCACCAGAAAACTCTCACGCAGGGAAATGGAAAAGATTCTGCTCCTGGAGCCAGTCCAGAGGGGGCAGTTCTTCACAACCTTCCGTCCCACTTATCCTGGGCTATCTAGCGTAGTTGCTCAATAGTGGCCTCTCCTTCTCTTCTATTAAAATCCACGCCTCAGCCATTTCAGCACATTTTGATACAGACCAACCTCTGTTCTCACATCCTTTGATTAAACAATTCCTCAGAGAGGCTTCTAATATCAGACCTCTCAGAAGGCCACCCACGCCAGCCTGAGACCTGAATTATGTTTTGGAAAAACTAACCTTACCACCCTTCGAACCTGCTGCTTCAGCAGAACTGAAATACCTGTCTTGGAAGACTGCTTTCCTACTAGCTAGCACCTCAGCCAGAAGGGTTTCAGAATTTCAGGCACTGATGGCCATTGAGCCCTTCATCATTTTCCATTGCAGACAGGGTCTCCCAGAGGACTAACCCCTCCTTTATGCCCAAGGTGGTATCTAATGTGACTCTCAACCATGCCATTAATCTAACTACCTTCCTCCCTACCTCTCAAAACAAGGGGGAAAGAATTCTGCACTCACTAGACGTGCACAGACAGCTCAGATACTACCTGGACCATACTAAACCCTTCAGGAAAACAGACCTCTTTTCTCTAAGGCTAGGGCAGAACTGCAGGTCTCTAATCTTTCCACCCCTCTCCTCAGCTTTGGGAATCCTCCCACAGGTGATGACTGCAACAGTGAAACACAAAGAACATAGTACAGTTGTGTACACTTAGCATAAATATAGATGTTCAAGTGTATTCACTTTTGCGGTCCTGGTTTTCCTTCCTCCGTATATCCTCTTTCCTTAGGGAGACATAAGCATCTTATGGAGGCTTTTAGCCACCAGGACCACTTTACAATATTTCCCTGGGCTTCTGACTGGTTAGGGCAAGAAAAACTGATGTAATGGTGTCGGCTGCCTTGCTTTATCACACTGACGACCTGCCATCAGTCAACAAGTGGCAGCAGCCGAGACAGAAAAACATTAACTCTGGTATTTGGGCTGGCCGAGAGCTACCACAGCAGGGATAACCCACAGGTGATTACTGCAACAGTGAATACACTTGAACATATATATTTATGGTAAGTGTACACAACTGTACTTTCTCCTATATACAAACTTGGGGTTGTTCCCTACATCTCTAATAAGATCAGAATTGCCTTCCAATAGTTTCCAGTTGGTGCTGATGGCTTCTCAGATAGCACTAGTATTTGTTGACATGTTGAGATGATGTCAAAAAACAAGCCTTTGTTCTATCTACATTAACTCCTTTTCCATCATTAATTACATTACTAAGAAGAGTGTATGTCATATGTGCACCTACGTCAAAATTGCAAACTCAGGAATTGGGTACTGTCCTGCCTTTACCCCTGCCAGCATGTCTTTCATTACTGAGTATATCTTGTTCCTTTTTTGCCTGTTTGCTTTACAATCTGTTTAAGTTGAACATCTGTCCACCACTTGCTAAAAAACTTCCTGTTTCCAGTACCTCCTTACTCCCCTTGGATGCTAGCTACTGCCTCCTTACTTTCCATAAACCCCCATTCAAGCTATCCTCTTCAGAAAGATCCTTCCAATAAAGTGGGTCCTGTACCAGGGAATGCAGTCCCTTCAGAAATTAGAAAGTTTCCCATATTTTGTATCTTTAGACCTAACTTCTTTATACATCTAAAAGAAAAGAAGTGCTGTGGTGCTGCTTGTATGACATGGGCTAGTTTCATTACCCCAGTGTACTACTTTCTTATCACCAGTATGCATCTGTTTCCATTCTCTTCTCATTGTTCTTATTCTGTGCAATTACAGCTTGGATAATAGATGCTTTCAGTCTTTTTTCTCTGTGATTTCCTCCCCACAACTGTACAACCTAAGGTGGTTCAAAAATTGAAGGAGGAGAGGCCAGAAATGATCCTGACTGCCCCATTCTGACCCAGGCAGCACTGTTTTTTTTTTTCCAATTGGTAAGGGAAAAATCTTCACTGCTGCCTCAACATATGAACCTCCTTGCATAGGGCAGGAGGTCGCCAATGCACCCAAGCTGTCCACATTCATACTAATAACAAGGTATGACCATTCTACGCTTTAGCCACCTTTTTTTCCTGTGGATGTGCTAGAAATTGATAGAAGGTCAGGTACAAGGAATTATGCCTAGCTAAATGGAAAAGATTTTCCTCCTGTTGCCAAAGAAAAGACCCAGCACCCACAGTAAGTGGATGTGCCTTTGGTTCTGCAATATTTGTTTAAGCTATTTTCTCTTCTGCCTTTGTGGAGGTGCATCTCTTGGTTATTTTGCCATGCTTTCCTGTTGACCTTCCCCACTCAAACTGATATCCAGACCTTCACACCACAGTGAAGCAGATGTCCTTCTGTATCACTGTTGCAGAGTTTTTTTTTTTTTTTTTACTGTGGGGATCTCCCACTTAGGATAGCCCGAAGGTCTGCCAGTGTACCAAAGTTTTATGATCTTGTGTGCGCTGTATGTTACATGTATGCTCCCCGCACAGGGCATAAAGGTGATGCATGGACTCAGTTACCCAGGACTACTTTGCTGCCAGTCCAAACACCGTTATCGCTTCTCTGTCTGAACGTATTTTTTTCTGTAGTGAATACCTAGCCATCAGATAAGTGCCCTATTGGGGTTGTTTTTTTTCATTCCATTGGTCTTGTATTTTATTTTGCTTACCTTAAGTACATGTCATCCAAGAAGGAAAAATGTCAGTGTGGAAGGCAGATTCCCTACAAGTATAGTCACCCAATAGTGTCTCTCTTGTTTGGGTGCTTCCCAAAGTCATACCTGTTGTAGTATCTATAAGGCATTTGTAACTAAGACACTCAGGAGGCGTTTGCCTTCCCTGGCCATTTGTTTTGAAAACAAATGGCTTAAACAGTTAGCCACTGGTAGCATGGTGGAATCCATTAACCCAGAGATATGCCTGGTAGGTAAGAAGAAGGCCAAGAAGTCTCAGCCAGATTCTTTAGCTATTCTGCATCCACTGTACATCCCTCTAGAAGTAGGTGATACCTCTTTAGACCGTCCATTGTCTACATCAGATTCCTCTGTGGTGACCCCCTCAGAGGCTGGCATGGATCCAGTCTTTTCGCAAGTCGACTGAGGCTTTGCAGGTATCTGCTACAGACATCGAGAGGGAACTGTGATTGAGTGCATCAGAGAGTCCTAGAGGGATTCTGCAGATGTTGGTCAGGGAGGAGATTCCAGGTATTTTTATTGTATCTCACCAAGGGTTGGAACCTCCTGTATTTGTTAGGGGCTAACATCCCTTCCAAGAAAAGACAATGGACAAAGCGCGTTTTGGTCCATCCTAAGAATCCTCAAAGGGAATGGCAAGAGTTTACTCGGGGCTTGTTTTCTGTATTGATCTTACAGAAAGTTCCTCAGAGGGTTTCAGTGCCTGCTCCTCTTTGGAACTCTTCCCCTTCTAAATGGCCTAGGGAACTGTACTCCTCAGATGAGGATTGAGAGTCTGATGAAGGGTCCTTTTCCTATTCTTGACAGATGCTTTCGCCTTTTGGCTTATGGTTCTGATGATGAGTCTGTTAGCCCCAAATCTCCTTTTGAGGAATTGTCCTTTGGGGACAAAATTGCTAGGATGATGGAATATTTTAGCTGGGATTCTTCTCAACTGTCTTATTCAGAGGAGATACAAGTTGTTTCAGGTGGATGCTTCTGAACCCGCTGCAGTTCATCCCGTGTTGGCTGCTGCTTCTAAGTCTCCTAATCTTCAGCCTCCTGCTCCTAAGAAACCTGAGGATTGTCCGTTTTTATTTGTGGCCTTCTGCTGTGGTGTCTGTTTCTCCTGACAAACCTTCCAAACTCTTGCCTTCGATAAGGATAATAGGGCAATGGAGAGGATTGGTAAGAAGGTTTACACTAATTCATCTTTGGCCTTTAGAGCTGTTAATTGCCAGACTCTCATGACCAGATAGACACTGGCCTTGATTGCTCAGGCTTGTTAGGTTATTTCTGACCTACCTGATTCTGAAGGCAAATCTTCTGCCTTATCTGTTTTAGGTTCTACTTCTCAAATGGCTTGCCACTCTATCGAGTGTAGCTATGATGCTGCTGATGCCACTTCCAGGGCTGTGGCTGTTGGGTCTGTCATGAGGTGGTGATGTCCTTCAAGAATGCAACTGCAGTCCTGACATATGGGTTGTCCTGCCTCAGGCAGCCCTTCGGTCGGCCAGATTCCAAAGTCTGGGTCCGGCGTCGGCCGATGTCGCCTCCTCCCCGACGTCAGAGCGGCTGGAGTATAAAGGCATCCGCCGACGCCATCTTCTTCAATCTTTCTTGCCGCGCGGTGCCCAAAGCAGAAGCAGTTCGCAAGTGCCGGTCGGTCAGCTCCTGTGTTTTCCGTTACCGAAGTCATCTAAAAACTAAGTACCCCGTTGGGGAACATTTTTTCTTGCCTCAGCCGATGTCAGAAAAAATTGAAAAAGTTAATAATTGTTTGTCTTGTGGTAAACAAATACCTCATAAGGACTTCCATTCTTACTGCCTCCCTTGCCTGGGCCCAGACCACGACGTCTCGGCCTGTGCTTGCTTTAATAAGCGCACACTCAGGCACAGGGCAGAATTTGCCGAAGACTTTTTTGGCGAATCTTTCGCTTATATCATGCCGTCGGAACAACCGACAGCTCAATCTTCCAAAAAACGCAAGGACCGGGACCGACATCCTCGGCCCGCGTCTTCCACCGATACCATACCTAAGCCCTCCGCGAGTGCTTCGGTCCCTTCGGAAGCGGTAATTCTACCGCCCCAGGCCGACTACACCGCTTTAACTCGTTCTTCGGTCCCGGAGATTTTACCGGTGCCGGTTGTTGATTTTCCTCCAGAAACCGAAGTTCTGGATTTACCCGACACCATTCCTGTGGACAAGGTTACCCCTGCACGTGGGGCAGCTAGGCCTCCGGTATCCATGTCCATCAAGGCCTTTGCACGTGCTAAGGCTGCCAGCCAGGCCAAGGCCCATCCTAAGCCTACTGCTCA
This sequence comes from Protopterus annectens, assembly GCF_019279795.1. Classification (NCBI taxonomy): domain Eukaryota; kingdom Metazoa; phylum Chordata; order Ceratodontiformes; family Protopteridae; genus Protopterus; species Protopterus annectens. Next base: position 1,327,330,190 of record NC_056737.1, on the reverse strand, counting down.
GGGCCCCTCTTCAGATAGACAGATCATGACTCTTGCTGCAGATTTAATCTCTCTTATCAGGGGTTCTCAGCCGCACCCAGACAGAGGTTCTCAGCCGCCTGCAGATAAAAGGCCTAGAACTGAGCAGACAGACACCCTATCTTCAGATGAAGCCTCTGGGGATTCAGAGCACTCAGATACCCAGGAAGAATCCTTCCAGGCCTATGAGGACTCGGATGCTGAGGATTCAATTCCCTCTGCCTCCCCTCCAGAGGATATTTCTTTTGGTGAAGTTCTCCACTCCATGAGAGAACATTTTCAGTGGCAGGGTCAGGAATTCTCTGACTCCAGGAAAAGGCTACGGTACCTTCCTTAAGCTACCCCAACACAGACCTTTAGCTATTCCTCCAGTGTTGGATGTCCTTGATGATGTATACTCAGACTCCAGTGCTTCGCCTGATTCTCTCCCTCCTGCTCCTGTCAAACCTGACAGATATTACAGGGTCCCTGAAACCCATAAACATCTCTTTAAGGCCCACTCTGTGGATTTAGAGAGTATTTCACAGGGCCTCAAGGCAGTGGCTACTTCCTCGGCCAAAAACCCTATGCCCGCTGACAGGGAAGCTAGGTCCCTGGAGAGATGGGGCAAAAAAGTTTATACCTCTTCCACCCTTGCCATGAGGTCACTCAACTGCCTTTTTCATATGTTTCAGTACCAGGATTACTTAATGGATGATTTGCAGAAAAAGTTAGCCTCTCCTGAGCCTATAGATAGAAAGGCATTGCAGGATTTGGTTCATAACACTCAGCAGGTTAGCAATCATTTTCTTCAGTGTGGTTATGATGCATTGGAAGCTTCATGTAGGGCAGCCATGACAGGGGCCGTTATCGTGAACATGCTTGGTTGAAAGAACAGCCACTGCCAGACCATGTTAAAGTTAAGCTCCTGGATGCACCTCTGGAAAAACAGAAGCTTTTTGGTGCTAATGCACAGGATGTGTTGAAGTCTATTGAGGAAAAGGCAAAATCAGTACAGACTGTCAAGGATTTCCTCCAGGTTCAGCCTCCCAGATTCAGCAGGAATTGGCCTTCTAAGAATTGGTCCTTTCCAGACTCAGACAAGTTTCAAAGGGGAAAGAACAGGCGTGCTCGAGGTAGAGGGCAATACAGAGGCTCCTACAGGGGCCGCCAATGGCAACCACCAAATCAAAGAAGTGGCGCAGGGAGTTCACCTGCACCACAGGGACAATCACAATGACTTGACTATCACTCCGCCTACCAAGGCTCAAAGAGAAGCACCTCTAGGCGGAAAATTATCCTTATCCTCAAAGAACTGGCACATTTTAACCAAGGACAAATGGATTCTGGACATAATAGACAGAGGTTACAGGTTCCACTTCCACACCTTACCAACCAGATAAGGCATGCCAAACCTGCCACAAAATCAAAGGGCAGAGGCTCTCTTACAAGTTGCAAAGCCGTTACAAATAAAAGTTATAGAAAAGGTTCCTCCTCAGGAACAAGGCCAGGGATTCTATTCAAGACTGTTCCTTGTTCCAAGAAAAGAAAAGCAATGGAGGCCTATACTGGACTTGTCTGTTCTAAACACCTTTCTCATTGTGCCAAAATTCAAAATGCTGACTTTACAGCAACTCCTTCCCATGCTGGGCAAGGGGTCTTGGCTGGTTACTCTGGACCTCAAGGAGGCGTACCTGCATGTCCCAATCAGACACAGCTGCAGAAGATACCTCAGATTTCTTGCAGGAACAGAGCATTATCAATTCTCAGCATTGCCGTTTGGCTTATCTACTGCGCCCAGAGTATTCAAGAAATGCCTGGCATCAGTAGTTGCACATTGCAGACTTCAGGGGATTCAAATGTATCCTTACCTGGACGACTGCCTCATACAAGCAGACAGCAAACAAGCATTGATAAAAAACTTGGACTATGTCATTCAGTTGCTACAGGCTTTGGGATACAGTCGACATTCAAAAATCAAGACTATTACCATCCCAAGAAATTATTTTTCTAGGAGCAAAACTGGACACACAATCACAAATGGCTTTCCTCACAGAGGAGAAACAGCAGCATTTACCAGATTACTTCAAAAGCCTAGCAAAACTTACCCAGCTGACCGCAAGGAAGATCCTGCAGGCCCTGGGTTTCATGGCATCTTGCATCCTTCTGATCCCTCTGGCAAGACTACACATGAGAAAGCTACAATGGTATCTAAAAAGCTTATGGTCTCAACACAGCCACAACTTAGAAGACGTAATACCACTCATTCCATGCCTGAAAAGGGAATTTTTGTGGTGGGCTCAGGCAAGCCATCTAAACCAAGGCATGCCCTTCAACAAAGTTCAAGCAAGTCAAACCATTATAACAGACGCCTCAGATCATGGATGGGGGGCGCACAGATGCATTCAAGGTCAGTGGACTTCCACGGAAATGCCTCTGCACATAAATCAAAAAGAGATGTTGGCAGTGATGCATGTAATAGAAGCCTTTGGAAAATCTCTGCAACAAGGCCATCTGCTAATAAGGACAGACAACACCACAGTCATGTGGTATATAAACAAACAAGGAGGCACTCACTTGTATCCCCTCTGCAGACTAACAATGGCTCTTTGGGAAAAGTCCCTGAAACTGAACATCCATTTGCAATCCCAGTTTGTTCCGGGCAAGGACAATGTACTGGCGGACAGGTTGAGCAGAAATTTCATGGATCCACACGAATGGATGCTGCATCCACACATTTTCTCACAAATAACAACTGCATGGGGAAGACCGGACATAGATCTGTTTGCTTCTCATCTCAATCACCACCTGGACAGGTTCTGCTCAAGGACACACCATCCTCTAGCCTGGAGAACGGATGCTCTCTCCTTCAGCTGGAATACCCTAAAAATCTATGCATTCCCTCCTCTACCATTACTGACCAAGGTGTTACTGAAGATCAAAGCAGAGCAACCAAAAGGAATACTGGTAGCTCCAGACTGGCCGAGACAGCATTGGTATCCCTTGCTACTGAGCATAACTCATACCAAACTGTGGCCCTTGCCCCAATGGCCTCTGCTCCTAACTCAACACAATTACAGGACTGTTCATCAAAACCTGCAAACATTACAACTGACAGCTTGGAGGGTTCCATGACTTTGTCCCATTTCCCCCTCTCCAAAAAGGTTCAGGAAATCTTGCTGGAAGCACGCAGACCTTCCACCAGAAAAACCTATTCGGCCAAGTGGAAGAGATTCATCATCTGGAATGCCAAAAAGGGACAGGATGCATCAGTGATGAGCATACCACATTAGAATACTTGGCAGAAATGTTTCATAATGGCCTCTCATATTCTTCCATTAAAATCCACGCTTTAGCAATCTTAGCAAATTACAACTGTGACCCACCTGTGTTTTCGCATCCCTTGCTAAGACAGTTTCTAAGAGGGATAAAGAATATCAAACCTCCCAGAAAACCACCAGTTCCTGCATGGGACCTCAACTACGTCTTGGAAAAATTAACTCTTCCTCCTTTTGAACCAGCAGCATCTTCAGAAATGCAATTCCTCTCCTGGAAAACGGTCTTCCTGTTGGCAGTTACCTCAGCAAGAAGAGTCTCGGAGATACAGGCCCTCATGGCAGTACCTCCCTTTCTCATTTTCCATCAGGACAGAGTTTCTCTAAGGACCAATCCTTCATTTATGCCAAAAGTGATATCCAGGGTGTCTCTAAATCAAGCAATTCACCTGCCTACTTTCTTTCCCAATCCTCAAAATAAAGGGGAAAAGCTGCTGCATACTTTAGACATACACAGACAATTACGCTACTACTTGGACAGAACAAAGACCACCAGGAAGTCTGATCAACTATTTGTAGCCTATGCTGCCGGAGTGCAAGGAAAGGCAGTCTCCAAACAATTTCAAAATGGATTGGACACTGCATCAGATTCTGTTACTCCTTCCATGGAAAGGGTGTGCCAGCCAGTATAAGACCACACTCAACCAGGGCTATAGCCACATCCACAGCCTTTCTAAGAGGAGTGGCTACAAAGGACATTCTAGAGGCTGCTACATGGAGCTCCGTGCATACATTTACCAGACACTACAACCTGCCTCTATACTCCAGATCCAGAGCAGGCTTTGCTTCTGCAGTCCTGCAGGGTCTTTTAGCTACAACATCCCTTGCTTAGATCCTACCACCCCCAGCTTGGCTATGGTATTCAACCCATATGTCAGGACTGCAGTTGCATTCTTGAAGGACATAGTACAGTTTTGTACCTACCGTAAATGTAGATGTCCGATAGATATGCAACTGCAGTCAGGTTTTCCCTCCCTCCTACCCCTCTGTTTTTTCCCTTGGGTCCTTCCCCCTCTCCTATTTAGCTGGGGATATCTGTTATGGTGTATCTGTTTATTACTGTTGTGCATGTCTGGAAATTTTTGCTTATCCATTCACAAAATTTAGCCTTCCTTGGAGGGCACCTGGCATCTGGGGCAAGAAACACTGAAGAAGATGGCGTTGGCGGATGCCTTTATACTCCAGCCGCTCTGACGTCAGGGAGGAGGTGACATCGGCCGACGCCGGACCCAGACTTTGGAATCTGGCCGACCGAAGGGCTGCCTGAGGCAGGACAACCCATATGTCAGGACTGCAGTTGCATATCTATCGGACATCTACATTTATGGTAGGTACAAAACTGTACTTTCTTTGCTTTGTCTACAGTCTTTGCCTGAAGACATTAAGGCAATGTTGTTGGATGCACCTTTGGACAGCAAACATCATTTTGGGACTGCTGCTGCTAACATGTTTGGATTTTCAAGAGAAAGGCAAAGCCTTGCAGGACCTTAAGCATATTTTTGCTTTTCCTAACCCAAAGTTCCAGAGAAATTGTCCTTCTAGGTTTGCTTTTGTCCGTAGGCAGCCCTTCCTGCCTCCAAGGGCAGGAAGGGTAGTAGGTGTGCCTCCTCTGCTAAGAATTCTGAGGCTTCTGTGGGCCAGTAGCCCCTTTATCTAATAAGCCTGCTTTTGTTTGACAGTTTACCACCTCCTATCTTAGATCAGGTTCCCTTGTCCCTTCAGTTTTTCCTTTGTCATGCAAATTGGCTTTTTATCACTTCAGACTCTTCGGTTCTTGTCATCCGTCAAGGTTACTTCATGGTAAGGAAGTCTTTCCTTCCTTTTTCAGGGATTCTTCAACTTCCTCTAGAGCAACTTTCTCATTTCCTGGAGTTTCTAGGGTCTCTAGTGAGCCAAGGAACCATTCAGTCTGTTCCTCCTTCCCAAGTGGGAAGGTGTTCTTATTCTAGGATGTTCCTGGTTTCTCAAAAGGAGGGAACTTGGAGACCTATTCTGGATCTCTCCTGCTCAACACTTTTCTCAAGGTCCCCTCTTTTCGAATGCTTACTCTTCAAACCCTGTTTTCTGTTTTACTAGACCAGGCTTTTCTGGTGTTTTTGGATCTGAAGGATGCTTCCCTTCATAGCCTTATTCACCCTCTTTTCAGGAAGTTTATATGTTTCTCTGTTTCTTCCTCTCATTTTCAGTTTTTTTTTGCTTTGCCCTTTGGCCTCTGTACTGCCCCAGTGGCATTCACAAAATGCCTATCTCCTATGATTGCTTTCTGCAGGGTCCAAAGTATTCAGATTTTTCCTTCGCTAGACGACTTGTTGCTTCAGACACCATCTCCCAGTTATCTGTTACAGGATCTGGAGTTCACCATCTCTCTCCAAAGTATGGAATTCACTATCAATTTCCAAAAAGTCAGTCTAGACTCCCTCTCAGGATCGTGTGTATCTGGGATGCAGAATTCAGACAGTACCGATGCTGGCCACTCTCCCACCTCCAAATGTTTGGTCACTGAAAGCCTTCTTTCAGTCTCTTCTGCTCTGACTGCCATTCCAGACAGAGTTTCTTCAGGCCTTGGGATCCATGGCTTGTTCTATTCCAGTGCTGTCTCTTGCCAGACTGTATATGCGAAAGCTTCAGTGGTATCTCAACTTGGTTTGGCTGCAGCATTGCCATTTGTATTTCAGTGCACCTCACCTTCCTTGTCTAAAACAGTAATTTGACTGGTGGATTCAACAGTTTGCTCTCAACGTAGGCCTGTCATTTCAGCCTCCAGTCTCTTCTCAAGAACTGTTCACCAATGCCTCAAATATTGGGTGGGGAGCTTCATGTGATCAGATGAAAGTTCAGGGTCTCTGTCCCCCCACCATCCTGAAGTTGAACCATATCAGCATCCAAAGAGATGAGAGCTCTGATTCTGGCCATCAGGCTTTTCACCCCTTGTTCTGGTATATCAACAAGCAGGGAAACACAAACTCTTACCTCCTGTGCAAGATGGCTCTTCAGGCCTGGGAGGTGGCTGTCAGTTTACTCTTCATGTGGTATACATTTACTTCAGAGTGCAATCTAGTGTCAGACTCTTTGAGCAAGTCCAAAACACAGGATCATAAATGAATGCTTCACAGAGACTGTTTTATGGACATTGCCCATCAGTGGGGTATCTGATCTTTTTGCCTTCTCTCTAAACAGCCAGCGCCTTCTCTTCTGTTCCAGTACCATGTCATTTGACATGGAAGATGGATGCCCTTTCTTTTTCTTGGAAGGGTATGTGTTTTTGCTTTCCCTCCTGTTCCTCTACTTCAAGTACTACAGAAGATTCAGCTGAATTCCCCCCAAAATTTTCTAGTGACTCCCTTTTAGCCAAGATGGTATTTGTTCCCCCTATTAATGGACCTGGCCAGGGGGCAATCACCACAAGTTACGTCACCAGTTGGACTTCCTCACACAGGACAAGAGATCTCTCATCCATCTTCACTTGTCCACTCTTCAGCTGACAGTGGATGATGGAGTTTTAGGCATCTCTTTTCTGAGGATGTATTCAGGCCTTTACAGGAGGCAAGAAAACTGCTACCAGAAAAACTTATAGGTCCAAATGGAAAAGATTTTCTGTCTAGTGCCACGCTCGTAACTAGGACCCTTTCTCAGTGGTAGTCCTTTTGGTCCTCTCCTATTTGTGCTAGTTGCTCCAGTTTTGCTTGACCTATTCTTCTGTCAAGGCCCATTTGTCAGCTTGTCTGCCCTTGAATTCTCCCGTGGCCTCTCTTTTTAATGTCAAACAATTTCTTAAAGGCATCCTGCATCTCAGATTTCCAAGATAAACCTATTCCTCCTCCATGACACCTTAATTTTGTTTTGGAAAAATTGACTCTGGATTCTTTTGAACCTGCAGATTCTGCTTCTTTGCAGCACTGTACCTGGAAGACTGTCTTGTTGATGGCTCTTAATTCTGCTTGGAGGGTTTCTGAGCTTCAGGCCATTATGGCCACTCCTCATTGTTTTATTTTTTCACAGAGGCAGGGTGTCCCTTTGTACTAATCCTTCTTATATCCAAGGCGGTAAATGACTTGTCCTTGAATCAGTCAGTACAACAGTTCCCTTCCTTTTTTGCTTCTCCCTCAGTCTGCTAGTGAGTGGGTCTTGCATACTTTGGATTTGTACAGACGGCTTGGTACTATTTGGATAAAACTAAGACCTATTCATAAGTCTGACCAGCTTTTTGTTTCTTTTCATCCCAGGACACTGGGCTTGGCTGTTTTCTAAGTAAAGCATCTCCTCCCAGATATCCAAGGACATTTTTTTTTTTGTTATTCTTTTCATGGCAGATCTTTCATTCTTTTAGAGCTCATTCCACTAGTGCTGTTGCCTCTTCTGGTGCCTTCTTCAAGTGGTTGGACACCAATTCCATCCTTGCAGCTGCTACTTTGTTTCCAACAAAGACCTTTAGGAAGCATTATAAATTGGATATGGTCTCTACAGCTAGAGCAGGTTTTGCTGGAGCCATTTCGTATGGGTTTGTTGAGGGCTCTTCTCAGACTTCCACCTCCCATTCTGTTTCTTGAGCTTTTTTACTCTCTTTATTGTAAAGAATACTGCAACAGTGATATAGAAAGACGTAGTGCAGTTGTGTAAAATCCTACCATAACAGTAAATGTTCTTCTCTTCATTGTTGCAGTATTCGGTCCCGTCCTCCAACTCCCTCTTGCTTGTTATGTTTTTTGTTTTGGCTTCCCATTTGGCTGAGGGTCTCCCCTTTTCTTCTGCATTTTCTCCTTGTAAGATGTGTATAGACTCATTTGTCCTATGGAGACTGTTCTCTACTGGGACAATTCAATTCTGGGTAACTGCATCCCTACATCACCTTTATACCCCAAGTCCTGTGCCATGAGCATATGTGTGACTTGCTGCACATACAACATCATAAGACTTTAGTATACTGGCCAAATGTCGGGCTATCCTAGGAGGGAGATCCCTGAGTAAAGAATACTGCAACACTGAAGAGGAGGACATTAACTGTTATGGTAAGATTTTACACAACTCTACTTTCCTGAGTGACATACTCCACCTTGTGACCTCCTAGGAGAGTGGTCCTAGCTTGGGACCTCAGTTTTGTGTTAGAAAATCATGACCTTACCTTTTGAACCAATAGTTTTTATAGGTTCATAGGTGTGTATTAAGATAACATCCACTGGGACTTTTTTAATCCTAGCCATTCATCCTAAATCTCTGACGAATTCTAGTACCTTTCATAAGTATAAGTAGGGTCTTGGGATATAAAACATTTACAAGCAGGGGCCTGGGAAATGAATGGTTTACAGGCTGCCTGTGTCCATTAGAGACATAGGCAATAAACCAGGGATACATTTCCTGATCTCCTTCCAGTTGTCCAAGTTACACTTCAATTAATTTAATGTTCACATGGATGAAAAGACTTTTCAAAAGAGGGGTGGTCTCTGGGATAGATAACATTTCTTACCTGAAAAACAGTGTTACTGGTAACTGTCACCTGTACTATAAGGATTTCTGAACTACAAGCCTGTCATGTGCAAGGGTCTTTTCTTGCAAAGACAGCATTTACCTGCATAGCAACCCCTCTTTTATGTCAAATGTTTAGTCATTACAGAAGTAGCTCTAAACCAAGTTGTTTTACTTTTATATTTCTTCAGTAATCTCTAAAATAAGAGAGAAACAATCCTGCTCTCCATGGGTGTGCAATAAGCAGTTGAGGTACCATCTAGGCAAAACTAAACCTCTGAGAAAGATTAGATCAACTGATGTTCGGCAAACACACTGTTTTACTTGCCATATGGGTTGTAGTGCCCTGCGACCCTCCTGTGCCAGTCTGTCAAAGCTCAAACATTCCTCCTAACTGCCTGTCTGAGAGTCTTCAGTCACCTGGCAGAATCAGTACAGACCTTCATAGTCACAGGCAAGGACCCTTTAGGTTTTCTTGTGCCACAGTCAAAGGTCTCTCGGGATATTACTTCTGTCGCTCTAGTTGATATCAGCTGCAGAGCTCAGATAAGAAACTCCTTTTGGGTTTTATTTCCTACCTCTGCCTTTATCTATCAATGCATGAACAGAATATTATGCTGATCTGCTTATTTCTTCTTGTGAGAAATTTATTTATTCCTTAGCCTGATTTGTACTATTTATTTTAAGCTGTGTCAGGTTTCTGTGGGGTAATTATGGTCATTTCTGAATGTTGAATTGAGTTTCTGCGCAAAGTACTTTTTAGTGCAGTTCTTTCATTGCCTCATCCTGCTAGAACTAGTAGTAATTTGCCTCTTATTTCTGTTACTTAAAAGCTTCTTTTGAAAGTTTTGGCAGGAAAACTTTTTGTAGTTTTATTATGCAGGGCCATAATTATTTTTTGTCAACGCAGTATTCTAAATGATTTTGTTCATTTAAAATGTGATTTTTGGCACCATTTTGTCTTGAGTGTTTCTGTGAAACAGACAAGAATCTTTATCTTTTTTTAATTTTTTTTTTAATTTTTTAAGAATCTTTAAGAATCGAGCAAGAAAGTTTGTTTAATCCTTGTCCAAGGTTTGGATTTATTATTGACATGATTGAGTGGATTTACAACATTTTGTTTGGATTTCTTCATTTAAATTGCAGTTTCTGCACCATTTTGTTTGTTGTGACATTTCTGACATAAATTTTACTTAATATTACACTTAATTCCTGTCAAACACATCTTCCGAGGTTGTACCATTGCCTGCTGTAGTTATGGGAGAACCAACCCTTTAAGTACAGTGGAAATCAATGCTGCAGAATTTGTTACCAGGGAATTCTCCCATTGGTGTAGTGTATGTCAAAAAGAGAAGATTCACCAGGCAGTGTTTTCTCACTTGAAATGGTGGTTTTGGCTAGATCCATTGTTCAAGCAGTTGATTATGGAATGCATACCAGAGTTATAAAGAATGCCAGTACTTAACCACTAGTCAGTCTGCTGGGGAGCTTGTGTCTGAGGAGTCTGACCTGTCTGAGTCGGATTCCTCTGATGACGAACGGATACAGCTTCCCCCACAGATGTTTTCTTTTTCCTGAATGTTGACTAGATGTAGAGATGTATTCAGCTGCGACTGTCTTTGGTTGCCTCTGAGATTAACAAAGTTTATGATCTCTTGCATGAGGCCCCAGACATTGACACCTTTCCTCCATTCATCCCAGCAGTACACTTTTTATAATTTTGTAATATTTCCTTTGCATCTGTGGCCTGGGTTATGGCTAAAAAGAGTCCTAAGACAAGACAACCCACCTGGTTAACATATGTAAAACAAGCAGATTAATAGTGATTCATAAACCAAGGGAAGTTAATAAGCTGGACAGCCCCTGAAGCTCTTACCAGGAGTTGCAGATTAGTAACTATGTCTAGTACAGTTTTTCCAGAAATGGGACACATAATATATTGACCTGTTTGTCATTCTAGAGAATTGTGGCTCTTATTTTGCTTGATTGAGCATACCAAGAGGAATGTACCAACAGATGCATTCTCAACTACAGTGCACATGAGGTTCCTACATGCCTTCTCTCCATTCTTACTGATACACAGTGCCCCACCTCAAGAGTTCAGGGAAAAAGACCAGAATTATTTTTAGACCACCCATCCCCCTGCTCAGAAGGGTGTGATTTCAGAATCTTAGGCCCCTGGTGATATAAGAAACTCACTGTTCAGTGCTAGGTGTAGGTGTTCCCCATGTCTGGGGTGACAGCTGCCATTAGCTGAGGGCATGGCTTCCATTGTAAAGCTTTTGAGCTCAACAGACTTTACATCAGGTAGCAGGAAGCATTCCTGTTAGTAGGTCTTTACCATCAAGTGGAAGCAGTGTTCTACAATACCTGTAACACCATAGTCATTCATCTTGCCCATGATTTTCACCCACCTCAGGTATGTTTACAATTTGAGCATCAGTTATTTCATAATCTGAGTAAATGTATCACCTGTTGGAAGGCAGGATTGTTTTCCAACATGAATTGTTCAGTCAACTCGTTGAAGTGTTGCATCTCCATCCATGGGACCTGGACTTCGCGAGTGATGGGTTTTATTCTTCCACCATTTTGAGCCAGCTGTCTCAGTGGTGCTGAAGTTCATTTTATTGCAGTACTTTCCCTGGTGACAGCCTTCTTTGTGCTAAGAATGCCAGAGCTGCAGAAGACTTTATTTGGTCTCTCACAGGAGTCAGGTGTCTTAGAACTAATCAATATTTAGTCTTGAAAGTGTTCTCATTTTGTCCCCGAACAGGTACCTTAATCTCCCTGTTTTCTTTTCTAAGGTAAAAACCAGGGCAGAGAAAGCTACATTGTGTAAATGTGTACCCAAACAATTGTGGTTTTATATAAAGTCAAGTGCATGAGATTATGAAGACAGGACAGTTTTTAATTTCCTTTGTGCTGGGGCAATGGCTTTCACTTAACAAAAAGACACATTTTCCAAATGCATTACCAGCTGCAACACCTTTGGCCATCACACTATAGTGAAAGACCGCTCCATAAGAGTTGTGGCGGCTTTTCCAGTGCATGCTTCACATTTGCCTCCTTTGAATACATCTGCCCTTTGAGCATATACCTATGCCTTGCATTATTGACTCAGCTGTGACTGTGGGTATCAGGCTTCCTTTGTTTAGTCTTTGCATAGCTTGGCACTCGACCTTCTGGACTTTGGTCCTATTACTTTCTTCAAGTTATTCCTACTGTGGTAGATTTACTATTTGTGTTTTGTACTGGTTAACAAATACCGGTAAATAAATTCAAGAATAGGACCCATCATGGAGAGGACCTAATATTCGTTATGATATATGATTATGTGACTGAAATCACTGTTGCAGTATTCCAAACAAGTGGGTTATCACCGCCGATGTTAAGCTGAGGTACCAAAGCTTAACTTTTCCTAGGTTGTGCATTCATAGTGTGACCTCAGCCCTCAAGCGTAGGGGTATATAGGCGAATGTATAAGCACAGGTCCTCTGACTGTCTCGCCATCAGCCTGAGTGCAGGTTGTCTATCCATTGACTGATCATTGGTTTAGCAGCTTCATTATAAACGCAAATAAGTGCCCCATTAGGGAGCCTCCCTTTACTTATTTAGTTGCTCTGTTATTTGTATTGGATGTCAGCTTGGAGGGGCAAGTGTGAGTTGAGGTAGGCATATCCCATACAAAGATCTGTGCCGTGGAAAAAGAGACACTGGGTATGCAGAACACAAATACGATGCTTGTTCCATTTGACAATCCTTTGTTTCAAAGATGCTGCAGTCCCATTTAGCTTCACTTAATTTTTTGGAGACCCAGAATTCAAAACATTTGCCCACTCCAGGATGATGGATCCTGCTTCCCCACACGTACCTCCACCCCTTAAGAAAAAATCAAAAAGCCTAGGCCTGATGCCCAGTCTGCCTTTTCTGATTCTGACACACCCATTGCGGTTCCAGAACCCACAGTACGTCCCACTCAATCCCCAAAACTGAGCTGATTAATCTCCTTTTGACTGTAAAATACTTCTGACTCTGAATATTCTCTGGCATACTGCTCTCAGATACACTCCCCTTGTCAAATCCCTTCTGATGATGAAGACTGCATTTCTCTGACTTTCCTGTTGAAGAAGCTTCATTTGGAGAGATAATTATAAACATGATGAAACATTTTGTGGGGGTGTCCAGACAGGTTTCATAGGTGCAGAAAAGATGCTACAGAAATTGGCACTCCAACTCCTTCACCTCCCTTCCAATTCTGGAGGCTTTCTTGGATGCTTTCTAGTCTTCCTCTGCTGCACCTAATTTGCAGCCTCCTGCCCACAAAAGGCCAGACAGATTTTATAAAGTTGAGAAACCACTAAAATAGTGAAAAACACCAAATGCAGAAGCTTAAAGTCCAAAAAATATTTAATAAAACTCCAGCACCACGGCCAACAAGCCTTTCACAAAGTTAACATCAAAATGACAAAAACTTCACTTAAATAGCAAAATATCACATCATCATTCAATTAAAACAATTAACAAAATAACTTAATTTACACTTGGTGTAAAAGAGCCTTCCACTCAATGTCTTTGTTTAAACCCTGAAGCACCAAAGTGCCAAACTTTAAAATGCAAACTAATTCCTTATATAACAGTTCATTTTTTAAGTAAGACATCGTCCTTGGCAAAAACTTGTTCCAAAATACAAACTTTTAAGCTAATGTGTAACCCCAAATGGGCTACATGAAAATATGAAGCCACAGGGCTGTCCATATTTTGTTTTTTTTTTATGTCTTTAGTATGCTCTTGTATTCTAATTTTAAACATTCTTTTGGTTTCTCCTATATAGAAGAAGCCACAAGGGCGTGAGACAATAAATCACTCCTTTGGTTACACAAGAAAAAGTTGCCCTAGGCTGAAAAAAAGATACCATTAATCCTATCAAATGCCTTAACCACATGGGGGCAAATAGAACATGTTCCACAAGGAAGTGTACCAAAATTTAGTGGGGAGCTAGTTAACATTTCAGTTGGTAAAGAAATCAAATTATGAACAACCATATCTTTTATATTTCTGGCTCTCTTATAAAAGACAGAAAAAGACTCTGGTAGATTTTTAACCCCAACCTTACATTTGTAGAAAAAAGGCCAATAGTATTTAAGAATTTTAACTAGCTCACTACTATGAATGTTTAAGAGGTGACAAAATATATTATTTTCTTATCATAAGTGTTCATAGGTTCATACTAGGCTATCTGCCCTAGGGCATTTATAAGCCTAGCCAGAGTGTGTTTGGCTTTCGCCACCCATTATAAATTTATTTTGCTATGCCCCTTTTTCGAGGTTAGTATACTGTGCCTCTGTCCAACAGTGACACAGAAGTGATACCCGGGGTAAACCTACAATCTCTCATCCACTCATCAAGATTCCTCTTGAAGAGAGTCAATGAGGGACTCTGCCTAACCTGGACTGGGATTTTATTCCCGAATGAAGGGAGCCTCTGGGTTATGAGTCTGTCCCTCCAGCATGTCCTATTTATTTCTGTGCTGAGGTTCAAGTCTCTCGAGCGCGTAGCTCGATAGGATTTGGATTTTCTGAGGTGCAGCATGTCTATTAATTCCGGGTTGGACATGGCTTTATACATCAGGCACAGATCGCCTCTGAGCAGGCGGTATGCCACTGAGTAGAGCTGGAGTTTCTTTAACCGGGCAGCATATGGCATCTGTTTGAGCCCTTTGATCCTCTTGGTGAGGTACTTTTGGGGTCTTTTCAGTTGCTGCAGGTGTCTGGTAAGGTACATCCCAACAGGGGCATTGTACTCAATTATGGGCCTGATGAGGGATGAGTAAAGAGGCACGATGACCTCCCCTGATCTAGATGTGAATCCCTTCATGATTAGGTGGGCTATATAAAATGTTTTTCTAACCACTTTGGCCACGTGGTTTTCAAATGAGAGATTGCTGTCAACTTGGGTCCCCAGGTCCCTAATTACTTTTTCCGTACTTAATGGATTACCACCTATGTGGTAATTTGTGGGCACTTTGTTTTTGCCAAAGGGGATAACTATACACTTTTTGTCGTTTAGCTTGAGGCCATGGCTCTGGCACCAGTTGTCTGTTTCTATGAGGCCTTTTTGTAGGATGCTTGTGTCGGCTGGAGAGTCAATTATGGCGCCTAGTTTGCAGTCATCTGCGAACTTGGTCAGCCACAGTCCTTCTGTGTTGGCCTGTACCGCCGAGAAATATATACCGAACAAGAGAGGTCCCAGGACTGAGCCTTGTGGGACGCCACTTGTAACTGGTTTGAAGTCTAACATGGCTCCAGCAATTCTAACCATGTGGGTTCTGTCCTTGAGCCAGTTTGCAACCCATCTAGTGACATAAGGGTTTATATTTAAGCTGGTGAGCTTATCTATAATGCCCGAGTGGGGTATTGTATCGAAGGCTTTTGCGAGGTCCAGGTAGGCTGTGTGGACCACCTTCCCCTCGTCAATGGCCTTGGTGACTATTTCAAAGAAATCGACCAGGTTTAAGAGACAGGATCTGCCCTTAACAAAGCCGAACTGGGTAGGATCCAGTGTCTGTAGGTCCCCAATATCTTTATTTATGAGGTCCATGATAATCCTTTCCATAGCTTTGCAGACCAAGCTAGTCAGGCTTATGGGGCGATAGTTTCCAGGATCCGTTGAGGCACCACCTTTGTGGAGAGGGACCACTGTTGCTGTACGCCACTCTTTGGGTACATATCCTGTAGTAAGGCTGAGATTGAACAGTAGAGCTGAAGTAGGAACTTCATTTGTCAGCAACCTTTGGGATACGGATCCGATCTTGGATCAGAGCCGGCAACTTCTATCACAGCATAGATCCGAGCTCCTAGCCCCTCCCTTTACCCATAATCCCCTACCAACCCTGACTGACCTCAGATCTAGTTTGCCGCTCTTCAAGCAACAGCTAGATTCCAGAGCTCTTGGTTAGATTTTGTGAGAAAAGAAAGTTTTCACTTTTTTTCTTATACTCTTTTTGAGTGAGTGTCTGTGTGTGTGTTTAGGTTTCCCTTAGTGCTAATTTCACTCCTTTTAGCTTAAATTAGCTTAATTTTTAACTTTTATTTCTCCTCCCTGCCCTCGCTGGTCGCAGTGTGTGTGTAGGGGCCTAGCGGGTGTGTTTCCTTTTAGTGATGGAGGCCCCTAAAGACATTTTTTTTGAAAGGCACCAAGTGTGGTCACAAGCTTTCATCGGCTTATGGCCACACCCGGTGCGTTAGGTGCCTTGGGGTTGAACGCCTCTCCTCGGGTTGCGCGATGTGCGCTGCGTTCAACCCCAGGGCACTTAAGGACTGGAGGTCGAAGCTGATTCTGGCGGGCCTTTTACCCCCAGACCCGGCTCCGGCCTCCGGTACTTCTGTGACCGCTACCCAGTCCTCAGTAGCGGCCACTCCTGCCCCCTCCCTCCGGCCGAGACTCAACCTCCCACTGCGGCTCCGGAGGATTGGGAGGCCAGGAAAGAGAAGCGGAGGGAGAAGTACCTTAAGCGGCGGGCCGAGGGCTCCTCCTCGGCCCCGCCTGCCAAACGGACTTCTCCCTCCAGGGCTTCTGGTTCACCTCCTCCTCAGATACGATCCCCTTGCTTCTCACTGGGACCCGAGGAGGAGGTGACCCGGTCCCCGTCGAGGTCATCGAGGCGGCACTCCAGGCCTGCCTCGGTGGCCTTCTCGAGGTCCACCTTCAGTATGTCAGATGCAGACATGGACCGGATGATGAGGAGGTTCATCCAGGCCCAGATGCAGATGGGAGTGCTCTTGCCTCCCCCCCCCCCTGGGGGGGAGCTCGACCCCTTTCTTTGCTCCTATCGCTCCTTCTCCGACCCGCCTTCCGGGTTCGGAGCTTTCGAAGCCGAGCCGCGTTGGATCCGGGGGTGGGTCGGAGCCGACAGTGCTAGGCACTTCGGCTCCGACGGTTCCCTCGAGTTTGTCGGATCCGACCTCTCGGAGCCGTGGGCCGAGCTTTGGATCCGAGGGATTTGGTGTGCTTTCGGCCCCATCCCGGTCGGAGCACGTGGGTCCTTCGGATCCGATAGTCCCGTCTCCGGGTCCGATCCCCACCTCGGATCCGAGTGGGAGTCGGATATCGGATCCATCAGAGAGCGGCTCCCCCTCTGCTTTTTGCGGTGGTGGAGAGGGCACTGTTGAGTGCATCCAGGCCTCCGGTCCTGGCTTCGGCTCCCCCCTGCACTCCCTCTCAGCTGGTCCTGGCTCCCCTCACCTGACCTTCGGGGCAGCCTGCTTCAGCGCCTCTAGGTGTTTCATTGCAACATGATATTGCTGGTGAGGACTCCTTGGACAGCCCCCCCCCCCCGAGGAGGTTCCTCACAAGTCGAAGTGCAAGAGGAGGCACGTGGACTCCCCTGAGTCCCTCACCGAAGATAGACTTGGATGAAGGGGAAGGCTCCCCAAGGTCACCCCCTGGGGATGTCTCCTTTGGAGACATCATGGAAATGCTCAGAATCAGGGGGGGTGGTCTGCCCCCAAGGCTTCCTCCGATGAGTCCGTATTCCTAGAGGCGTTCGAGGCAGGGCCATCTACCTCTTGGGTGTCCCCTCCCCCCGACCCCTTGGTGGATCTTATAGCCACTAGGGCTTGGAGGGAGCCAGACACTGTAGAGCCTGTTCCCAAGCACCCGGACAAAATCTTGAGTCCCCCGATAGAGAGAACCCATTGGAGCAGAGGTCCCCCTGTGGATGCCATGTTGGTGGCGGCAGCCACCAAGAGAGAGTTGGCTCAGGAGAGCCCCACGGTTCATCCGCCGAGCAAGGAGTCTCGCGCGATCAACCGCCTTGGGAAGCAGGCCTTCAGTTCAGCGACCTTCTCCATGAAAGCCCTGAACTATATGGCACACGTCATTCGGATGCAGCAGGATCTAATCAAAGAATACGCTGCTTCCCCCCATGGTCCATGTCGGAGGGGGACAAGCAACTGTACTCCTCCCGAATGTCCACCCTACGTTCTATTTCCATCTCCTCTATGCGGCTTTTGTCTCACGCCACTGAGGGAGTCGCTAGAGCAGGCGGAGTCGGGCTGGTCATGAGGAGGCAAAACCGTTCGCGACACCCTTGTCCAGAGCAAGAAAGATGGGAAGATGTTGTCTGCCGTCTGAGTCCACTTCTCTGCTCCCCAGAGGTCCTTTGCCAAGAACCAAAAGGCCAAAACAGAAAACAGAGCCAGCATACAGTGTTCCAGAATTTATTGTAATGAAATAAATTAAACCATTACAAAATAAAAAACAGACCGGTTTCGGCAGGAAAAAACACAGCCTTCCTCAGTGTTAATTACATTCATTGTGGTGAGCAAAAGTGCATATACACACTCATCATTAATCAAATTGGTTCAATCAAAGATTTTCCTTTAAACCAGGTGGGAATAATCCCCCCAGTTTGATTATCCACTTCTTTTCTTTAGTGTTTAAGATAGAATGCAGCCCAGTTTTATTATGCTTATTACCAAAAATTCTATCAATTATAATAAAAGTGAATTTGGCAGAAGCATGTACTAAATGATGTTTGTACAGTGCATTATTCTGTCTCTTGTTTTTGATGTTGCTGATATGTTCAGAAATCCTTATTCTTAGCGGTCTGGACGTTTGTCCAACATAAAATGAACCACAATGGCAAGTAGCCAAATAAATGACCCAGTCAGTACTGCAGTTTGCAAAGAACTTGAGATCATAAACTACTGGGCAATTTCTGCTAGAAAATTGTTTTGACTTACTAATCTTGTCACAGTTTGTACAGTGTCCACAAGGGTAACAGCCTATCAGTGGATCCCCTGTCAATGTTGTTTGAATCAAATTAGAGTCATCCTTCCTATTCCCATGTTTAAAGTGATTGAAAAAGGAGCCCAAGTTTTTTCCTTTGCGAAAGGAAAAAAGACATTTGTCTGGTGTGAGACTTGATATATCTGGATCATATTTGAGAATGTTCCAATGTCTATGCACACTATCAATCAGATGATTGGAGTTTCTAGCATAAGTGGTTGTGAATCTCAAAGTAGAATCTCTGTTTGGTTTGTGCTCATTATACTTCATTAAATTTTCTCTATCAAAAGAATCAACCATGTTACTAGCAGCTAAAACATAACCCATGCCATATCCCCTGGATTTAAATCTATGGGTAAGGTCTCTCCTGTGAGTCTGAAAAGTGGACTCATTGGAACAAATGCGTTTGATTCTGATAAATTGAGATTTTGGAATGTTGCGTATAACATGTGGGGGATGAAAACTAGAGGCATGAAGAATGATATTATACTCAGGGTGTTTTCTGAATACCTCAGTTGATAATGTGTTGTCAGTCAATTAGTAACGGAAACATCCAAAAAAGTAATGTTCCTACGATCATAATGGACAGTGAATTCCAGTCCCCAGATGTTGTTGTTCAAATATGTTAAAAAGTCATGTAACATTTGTAATTCTCCTGTCCATACCAACCAGCAGTTGTCAAGGTAATGCCTCCAGATGTCAATATATGGTAAAAATGTATTGTTGTCACAATCATATATAATATGATGTTCAACAAAGGCCATAAAAAGATCCGCATAAATGGGGGCAAATGATGCCCCCATTGCTGTCCCCTTGACCTGCCAGTAACATTTGTCTGAATAAAAAAAGACATTGCTGGTAAGGACTAGTTTGGCTAACTCAATCAAAAAAGAATTGAAAGTAGATGGATATAAATCTGCCTTTTCCAACCAAAAGGACAAGGCCTCAAGGCCAGATTGGTGTGGAATATTGGTATATAAAGAACAGACATCTAGGGTACATAGTAACCAGTTGTCTTCAAGCTGACTATCAGAAATAATCTGGAGAAAGCTAGTAGTATCATGTAATCTTGAACGTACCATTCCCAATAAGGGTTTAAGATGTTTGGTAAGAAACAACGAAAGGGGTTCTGTGATGTAACCCCTTCCCGAAACAATGGGTCTGCCCGGAGGATTCGAGGGATCCTTGTGGATCTTGGGCAGAAAATAAATATATTGGGTAGCCCGGGTCCTTAACAATAAGTTGTTGTGCGATTTCACTGGTTATGATAAATTCATCTCTAGCCCAGTGTATGAAATCCTCAATATGTTTTTGAAACCTGGATGTAGGGTCAATGCTCATCAAGGAATAATATCTGGGATCTGACAATTGTCTGTTCGCCTCCTTGTCATAAGCACTCCAATTCAAGATAGCAACGGCACCCCCCTTGTCAGCCGAAATGATAACAATATTTTCATTGTTCTGTAACTCAAAAATGGCTTCACGTTCAGCCAGAGAGATGTTGTTAGATTTAAAACAAATATCAGAACCTGAAAAGTGGAGATCATTGAGAATATTCCTCTGAAACTGTTGTACAAGTGGATGCATGGGTGGATTGAATGTGGATTTGTGGTATGTGAATCTTTCATTGCCATCATGACCAGAGTCACCAAAAAACAGTTTGAGGTTCAATGTTCTACAAAAAGAAACAACATCTTGAGCTAACAAATCCTCAGAGACCATAAAGCCTGGTACAAAAGACAACCCTTTATTTAGGACCAACAGATGTGTAGGGGACAATACAAAGTCAGATAAATTTAGCACATTGTTACTTGATGGAATGTCTACTTCTCCATGACCATTTTCAGTAAGCTTTGTATGTTGGTGATTCCTTCTATGTTTTCTCCCCCCTCTTTTGTATTTGAACCTAAAGGTATAGTATTTGGATGGCGTTTGGGGGACGGTGACCTAGATATAGACTGAAACTCACTATCTGTGCCAGATGATATTTCCTCAGTAGAAGATACAGGAATTGAATCTGTCTTTTTGAGGATGGAACGAGGTCTTTTCCTCTTCGGGGTTCTTTGAGCCCTTGGTGTGAATCTAACCTGTTTGGTATTATTGGCAAACGGGTTGTTGCTTTGATAGTCACCCTCATCTCTCTGAAATTTCTTCAACTTCCTGATCCGTAATTGATCCTCTAATGTTTTGAGGTCATTGGCTACTTTATTTAGTTGTGTTTTAAAAAATGTTTCACCTTCAAAAGGTTTTAGATCACCCACTAGCTTTGAAACTATTTGAATTTCAGAATCAATGATTCTATCATAAAATTTTGATAAGGTTTCCACAAAAGATATGGAAGCATGCTGCTGAATGGAGGACCACTGTTCCATAAGTTCTGGGTCAGGGTTGGAAACCAAAGGCTGAATCCGTATTCTCAACCCTCTAGGGGTGATACCTTTGGCCAAATAGGCCTTGAATAATCTGGAATGCCAGATGTTTGATCTAAGTGTTTTTAAATGGCCAAAAAGATTTTGAAATGCTACTGCGCATTTGGTTTCAGAATCAGACTGATCCATGGTCTGAGTTTTATCAGTTGGAAGAGGGCCAAGACCAAATATTCTAAGATCCTCTCTATCTGCAGAGAGGCCTGTTATAAAAGTGGTTAAATCCATACTTGATACTGGTCACTGACAATATCAGTCAAAAAATACTGAGTCAGCTGAAAGGTAGGGACAATTACAGCCCAAATTTTTTGAAAAGAGTAAATAGTGATGGCTGTGCCCCTTGAAAATATTTTTTGGTTTTATTGTAATGGTATCAGTATACAGACCAAGTGTTCACTAAACAGCAGACAAAACAATTGTCAAGAATATAAAACCAATGATCATGAAATTCACAAGCTAGTGGGAAAATGAAAATATATACCCTCTTGAAAAGAAGAACATATTATTACACAACGGATGTAACCAAATTAAACCACCTTCAAAGTGCATAGGCTGTATATGTTATAAAAGTAATCAAAACTGATACCTGGTATGTATGTGATTAATAAATAGCTATATAGTTCTCCTGTGTTAAAAACACAGTCAGATGCTGATGAACTATATGGGGGATCTAGTGGTTCATAAAAAACAAAAAACACTGTTACCTGACACTAACCTAACTGCATAAATATTATGTCTATAAATAAACCCAAACAATCACCACTAGAAAAATCGATCCATGTGTATAGAAATGGCAAGCAGAAATGCCGATAAACCACATGAAACATGTTTTGTTATAAATTGGTTCATACTATTCAAATTTAGAAAAAATCATTGAAGTCCACTGTAAAAGCAGCTATACCTCATTACCAAACTGGTTTAAAAAAAAGAGAAACTGTGTTTGATATAAAGTCTCAATATCACACAGCATGGAAATGAATTCAAAAGTCAATACGCTGATTCCCTCGACGTGTTAAGTAACCTCACAATAACGAGGAAAAATATATAGATGGTACCTGTAGAACCAAAAGGGTCAGAAGAAGATGTGATTCCGGAAATCGCATCGGTTCCAGTCTGCTCCGGACAACCAGTCCTCTTGTGGCAGAGGAGGACAGGGAGAACGCCGCCCTAGAGGCAGAGGGGGTCCCAGGAATTTTGGGTCCAGAGAACCCTTCTCTGAGAGGCCCACGCAGAACCCCTGAGGGGTTGCCTGGCTGCTCCACTCTGGAGGCAGTCGCGGGACGTTTTTCGAGGCACCTAGCAATGTGGGAGTCCATAACAACGGATCGCTGGGTGCTTCGTGTTATATCCAGAGGCTACCAAATTCCCTTTCTTGTAACCCCCAGAATCAGAAGCCTCCCCGATGTACCACCCAGTCAGAGGGAGGTGGCTGCTGCAGAAATTCAGCAGCTCTTACAAAAAAGAGCCATCCAGCCCGTCCCCCCAGATCAGCTCGGATCAGGGTTTTACTCCAGGTTCTTTCTGGTGCCAAAAAAGACAGGGGACGCGAGGCCCATCCTGGACCTCTCTCTCTTGAACCTGGCAGTACCAAAAGTAAAGTTCCGGATGGTCACCCTGCAATCTATTCTCCCACTACTGCGGGAGAACGACTGGATGTGCTCAATAGACCTCAAGGATGCATACTATCATATTCTCGTAGACAGAAGCTCCAGGAGGTTTCTCCGCTTCCGGCTGGGAGCCAGCCATTTCCAGTTCAGGGCCCTTCCCTTCGGTCTCACCTCAGCCCCCAGGATGTTCACCAAGGTCTTGGCAGCGATAGCGGGCCACCTGAGACTCCAGGGAATTCAGGTCTTTCCGTACCTAGACGACTGGCTCACCACCCCAAAAAGGCATCTTCTTTGCTCATGCAGGGATTATTTCCTCAATCTGGCTCCACTCTTAGGGTTGACCATCAACATGGCCAAATCCTCCCTGGCTCCTACACAAGTATTGGATTTCATAGGGGCGAGGTTGGACTCCAGACTGATGCTTGCTTTCTTGACTCCAGATCGTTTTCAGAACCTGAGGTTGCACGTGCAGGCCATCCTTCAACTTCAAGCTCCTTCGGTGGAACTGGTCCTGAAGGCTCTAGGGTCCATGGCGGCAGCAATTCCGCTGCAGCTATTGGCCCGGCTAAATATTAGGGTCATACAGTGGACCCTCCAGGTACAATGGTCCCTATCTTGCAATCCCCTGTCTCATCCCATTCCCCTAAGCAGGGTTTGCAAAAGGTCGCTCGTGTGGTGGCTCCTGTCCCCCAATCTCCACACGGGACGCCCCTTCTTGCTGCCTCCGCCAGTCGCCACAGTGACCACGGACGCTTCTTGCCTGGGGTGGGCACTATTCGGGCAGAACAGTCCAAGGCACGTGGAATGACATAGAGACCTCATTGCATATCAATGTCCTAGAGATGAGGGCGGTGCTTTTGACGTTGCAAGCACTTCACAACCCTCTTCCGGTGGGCACGATTGCGGTGCAGACGGACAACATGTCAGTCGTCTGGTACATCAACAAACAGGGGGGAACCAGGTCTTACCCTCCCTGCCGCGAGGCCATAAGAGTGTGTGAATGGGCGATATCCACCAACCGCTTTCTCATCGCAACGCACATTCCGGGACGGTCCAACATTTTAGTGGACAGGCTCAGTCGTACTATCCTGACTCCTTACGAATGGTCTCTCAATCCTCTAGTTGCAGAGCAAGTATTTGCCCGATGGGGGCGACCTTGTTGCAATCTTTTTGCCTCTCCCTCAAATACCAAATGCAATGATTACTTCGCTCTGATCCCCCCTCCGGGGGAGTCCCCGAGAGACACTCTAGTTCATGCTTGGCCTCCCGGTCTGCTTTATGCTTACCCGCCTCTGCCCCTGATGTTGAAACTATTGCAGAAAGCCAGTCAGTTGGGGAGCAAGATGATCCTCATTGCCTCATTCTGGCCTCATCAGACGTGGTTTCCTTACCTATGGTCTCACCTGATTCATCCACCCTGGATTCTGGATCCCATCCCGGATCTCATTTCACACCCCCTGGGTCTCCTGACTCCGAACCTGGCCAACCTCAAGCTCACGGCTTGGTTGCTCCAGTTCCACTCCTGATAAGGACTCCCGGAATCTCATCACCAGTCAAAGCCATTCTAGTAGCAGCTCACAAGCCTTCAACCAGAAGGGTCTATCGGAGTAAATGGAAACGTTTTTCCATTTGGGCAGAGCACCGTCATTTAGATCCCTTTACGGCGCCGGTAGCGTCGGTTCTAGATTTTCTAACTTCTCTCTTTCACCAGGGGGCTAGTTCCTCCATGGTCAAGGTACAACTTGCAGCAATTTCACACTATCATGTAGGGCAGGAGTCAGGCCCGCTTATTACTTCCAAGCTGTGTAAGACCTTCCTTAAGGGTACCTTCCTCCTCAGGCCCCCGGTCAAAGAGGTGGTACCTCCATGGGATTTATCCCTAGTTTTGCAGGCCTTGACTAGCCCCCCTTTTCGAGCCGGCGACCACTGTTGATCTTAAATACCTCTCTTGGAAAACGGCCTTTTTGGTGGCAATAACTTCAGCCAAGAGGGTCTCGGAACTCCAGGCTCTCTGTGTCAAACCACCGTATTTGGTCTTCCACCCAGACAGAGTTCACCTCAGGATCAATCCGTCTTTTCTACCTAAGGTATCTTCGGAAGCTAACATTAATCAATCTATTAATCTTCCAGTATTCTTCCCCAACTATCAAAACAAAGGAGAGTATAAGCTGCACTCTTTAGACGTGCACAGACAACTACGTTTTTATATTCATCGAACTACTGGTCATAGGCAATCCGATCAGTTGTTTGTCTCCTTTGCCAAAAACAACTTTGTCAAGTCGGTTTCTAAAGTTATCCTCTCCCGATGGATATCTAGTTGTATTCTCTTAGCATATCAGAGCTCGGGAAGGCCTGCACCTCAGGGAGTCCGTGCTCATTCTACTAGGGCCGTTGCTACATCGGCTGCCTTCAAGGCTAGGGTTTCCCTGGATGACATTTGTTCCGCAGCCACTTGGGCTTCATCTCATACCTTTATCAGCCACTACAAAGTAGATATTGTCTCCCGAGGTAGGGCGTCTTTTGGCTCTGCAGTGCTACGGAATATTCTTCCATGAAGGCCACCCAAGATTTAGGTAGCTGGGGACTCTGTCCCAAAGGTTGCTGACAAATGAAGTTCCTACTTCAGGTTAAGAAGTTATGTACTCACCATAACGTTCCATCTGAGTAGGTATCTTCATTTGTCTGCAACCATCCCCCCCTCCTTCCCCCCTGACCAAAATGATCCTACTTGGGGTTCTTTAGATTAGTTCCCTCTGGCACACAGTATTAGCTGTGGTATGGGGCAAACTTGATCTGAGGTCAATCAGGGTTGGTAGGGGATTATGGGTAAAGGGAGGAGCTCGGACCTAGTAGCTCGGATCTGTGCTGTGAAAGAAGTTGCCGGCTCAGATACGAGATCGGATCCGTATCCCAAAGGTTGCAGATAAATGAAGATACCTACTCAGATGGAACGTTACAGTGAGTACATAACTTCTTATTTTATGTTTGGGTTTAGCTCTTCTTGGAGTTCATGTAGGACGCAGCCCGGGACACCGTCTGGTCCCACTGATGCTGTGTTTTTTGCTTTGGAAAGGGCGGGTCTTACCTAAGCATCTGAGATGTCAGGGGGGCAGCACTCTGCTGGGATAGATATTTGCCCTTTTGGTAGGGGGGGAGTTTGCGCTGAACCTGCCAGCTAGGATGTTGGCAATGTCTGTGGGTTCAGTGTATTTTTTGTCATTTTGGACGAATTCTGAGCATATCTGGGAATTCCCACCCAGGTTCCTAACATAATTAAAGAAAGCCTTGTTATTCAATACACAATTCTTATACCTTTTTACAAACCCCCTATTTGAAATATCAGCAGCACTAATGGTGTCCCTTTCCAAATCCAACAATTTATTAAGAGAGTTAATAATTAACTCATTACTATAGCCCCTCTGTTTAAAGGTTATACAAGCATGTAGAATCTCCTCCCTAAGAACCTGAATATTATTACACAGCCTACTTATTTTCAATAACTCGTTATAAGGCAAAGCCTTTAAAATGTGAGGGGGGGTGGCAGATACTACTATCCAAAAAGTGAATATTATCATTAAATTTTTTGTGTATCTTTGTACTGATTGTATTGCCTTCAATATTTAGTTCCAAATCTAGAAAAACAACAGATGCACCTTTTTGTCTACTATCAAATTGAAGGCCAAAACAATTCGTCTGAAGAGAGGCCACAAAAGAATCAACCAAAAATCCACTGCCCCTACATAAAAAGATCAAATCATCTGTAAACCTGCTATAGAGAACAACATACTTTTTAAAAAAATCTAATTTATACAGGAAATCAGTCTCAAATAAACCCATAACCAAGTTGGCATACATGGGTGCAGAAGATGTACCCATTGCTATACCTTGCATCTGTTGATAGATGCAATTGTTAAATTCAAAAAAGTTGTGGGTTAAACCAAAGTGTAGCAACTCTATAGCAAAAGTACTAACCGGGCTAGTGCCCAAGAAAAACTTAAGGGCTTCAATCCCCACCTTGTGTAATACTAGTGTAGAAGCTCTTGACATCAGTAACTATCCAAAAGAAGCCTTCTTCACAGGTAATCAACTCAATATTTCTTAAAAAATGAAGAGTCTTGTGTATAAGAGTTCAAACCAGTCACGTACCTTAGCAAATATAAACCTATATTATGTAGAAAGTAATTATCAGCTGCCACAATTGGCCTCCCAGGAGGGGGGAAAACATATTTGTGAATTTTTGGTAAGCAGTAGAATCTTGCTAAACAGCTACCTTCCACTTTCAATTTAACTTCCACATCTTACTTAGAAAAATAACCAAGTCTGTAACCCTTGTGCAACAGTTCTTTAAAACTTTCCATAGCTACACAATATTCATGTTTACTAGCAACATGAATACACATTACTATCAGAGAGATGATCCGTACACATTTTAAAGTATTGCATTTGATGTAATACAACATTTTTTTTACCCTTATCAGAAGGTTTAATAACACTATCCCTCCTTGAACTCAAGCGTTGTAATGCTTCCCATTCTGCCTTAGTTAGATTATAACACACTTTATCCTTTTCTTTATAAAAAGTATTCAGGCTAACCTCAAAAGCATAATTGACCATAGATGAAAACTGGTGGATAATACTGTTAGAGAAAGGGGGAGTAAAATTACTATTATAAAGTACCTTAGAGGTATCTAAAAGGCAGTAAACATTAACATCATCATATGAATCCAATGATGAGTTACTTGAAAATAAAAGTCACATTCGCCATCATCTCCATCATATTCAGTAAAAGACACACCCTCAGAAACAGACTTGGTGTTCCCAAAATAATCTAGCAGATGTTAATTTTCCAAAGAGTTTAAACAATTCAATTTTATAAACATGAATATGTGGCAAAGAAGTGGGAATTAATTTTAACCCACGTTGTAATACTGACAATTCAGTTAAAGATAAAGAATTACTCGACAAATTTACAACCAAATTATCACAATTAGTAGATTTAATTACATTACAAATGATAACATAGTATCTATAATTTTATAAAGTTCCCAGTGAACTTCAGTTCCTTTACTAGAATCCAGTTGCAAACCCGTCTGCAGTATCTCTCTCTCTCTCTTCTGATGAGCCTTCCAGACTTTTTTCTAATGCCAAATCCCTTCATTCAAAGACAGTAAAGCATGGATAGGTGGGAAGAATGTTTTATAGATCCTCTACTCTGGCATTGAGGGCTATAAGAATTGAAAGGACTGTAGAATACTGGAATGAACTGGAAGTAACTGGAAGAAACCATAATGAGGCTGGAATGAATGTCTTTATCTGTTAATTACCCAGAACTATGCTGAGCAGGTACCAATGCGTCTATATCAGCATTTCGAAAATTGAATAGTTCGAATCACTAAATGTTGAACTGACATGATCGAACTATCCAATTTTCGAATGCTGAGAAGAAGAAAAAAAACTAAAGGGTGTAGGCAGGGGGGGCAAGCCCCCATGCAGCCCCCACACTCCCCACTACTTAAATATACCAACTCTGAGACCGCACTACATTGAGGTAAACTGAAATCTCCCCTTAGGGAGATTTCCGTTTACCCGTTCGACATTCTGCCCTTTCAGCATTCTCGATGCGACAATATCAAATTCTATATTGTCAGCGTTCGAGATGCTGTTAGGGACCGGGTACCAATCTCTCCTTTATGTGCCAAATCTTCTTGTACCTTTCAGAATAAAAGTCTGCATACACTGTAGTTCAGTTAAGAATTGGTTTTTTTTTGTACAGTGTAGATGTCAACAGTATCCAAATCAAATCTTACCGTCTCCAATAACAGTGCTGATAAACTGAAATAGACTGGATTATAATGCCCATACTCTGCACTGTATACTCAGAATTATTCCTTTCCTCCTGAATAATATAGTTAATATTCTGTAATGCCGGATATTTGACTTGACTTCTGCATGTAGTCTCAAGTGGCTGTACCAGACTTCTATGGACCACACTGCAATGACTTTCTGTATATCAGTCCGAACTAACTACCTGCTGTGTCAGACGTATTTCTCCTAAATAATACCAAAACCCTGTATATTTTCTTACAAGTTTTATACACCTCTCTAAGCTTTGTTCAAAAGCCTGTTTGTACTTGATGTACTGCACATTAACACATTTTATTCTTATCAGTATTCTTGACTGAAGGTTAGTGAACCATTCCTTTCCATGAAACTCTATGTTAAATGTATATTTCTGCTTTAATATGACTGCATTTCAAGCCCTGTGCAGAGAGAATACTGTACTTCTAACAAACTACATTTAAGTGAAACCTAATCTTGCAATTGCTATTGTTTATCCAACCCAGATAACTAGGTTCCTGTTATCCATTCTCCCTTTGGGGAAAAATCTTTGGCTATTTACAAAATTAACATCCCCCAACCCCTTGGTCCTGTCCTGCCCCTCTCCAGAAGATTTACTTAGTCAAAGATAACCCCAGACCATTAGTGCTTTCCATTATAAAAAGGGTTATGACCTGGCCCGAAAGAACCCACCCCCCTCTGAATGGCATAGCACCCCTCTCCATCGTCAATCATCCATATTCCAAGAATGGCAGGCACAGGGCAGTATAGAACCAGTGCCCATAAAATTTGTAGGAAGGGATTTTACTCCAGACTTGTCCTAGTTCCAAGAAAAAAAGGGCAATGGAGGCCCATACTGGATCTCTTTGCTAAACAGCGTCTTAAAAGTGCCAACCTTCATAGTGTTTTCACTGTACACAAATATGCCTTTCATACTTCGTCAGACATACCTAGTATACCTGGGTCTAAAGGATGCCTACCTCCATATACCAATTCACCGTCTTGCAGGGAATTCCTCAGGCTCTGTACTGGCTCATCTCACTTTCAGTTTACTGCTTTGCCTTTTGAGCTTTCCACATTTCCAAGAGTTTTCACTTGAGGAATTCAGATTTATCCCTGCTTTGATGATTTGCTGATCCACACTACCTTCCCTCAGATTGTAATTCAGCATCTCCAGATGTTCTTCATGTTTCACTGTTGTAGTCCTGACTTGTGAGATTTCTTGCTGTGGAAGCTCTTGGCCAGTCTAACTACCAAAATAAAAGTCTTCCTTCTTCTAAAGCTGGCGGAAACCCAACCCTGATGTCAGCACGCTTGGGGATAAAGGGAGCCAGCCACCACGACACCAGTCTTTTCTTGCCAGTGTTTCTGTGCGGTCAGTCCACACCAGAGAGAAGTCATGTAAAGATAAGTTTAAAAAAACAAAAAAAAAAATTTCTAAGCTTGTTTCCTGCCTTTCCTGTAAGTCTAGTCCAAATACAGATTTGCTGTATCCAGGACTGTTTGTAAACTTCTGAGCCCCCAAGCTTTTTTGTGTTGGAGGGAAGCCTTCTAGCTTAATTTTGTTTCTTAGAACTAGCCAGTTTTTTTTAGTTTCAGCACTCAAATCTGTTTCTTTGAGCTCAGCACTTGTTCAGAACTCATTGCAAGCACTAAGTAAGCTACAAATTACTACAACGCTCAACTTTCCTCACTTGTTTAGCTGAAAACCGTTTTTAGTACTTAATAAATAAGCACCTATCCAGGCATGTCTAAATGTCAGCTCCTGGTGTTTTCTCCTGTCTACCTGATGAATCTGGGAATCTTAAGGCAATGCAGCAATTGCCTCATGTGCACAGACAACCCTCTCCTCCTACCACCCAACACTACAACCTGTGAGAGATGCACTTATCTAGCCAAACTGGAGGCAAAGCTCTCTTCACCCAAGACTGGACTAGACAGTCAAGAGGAGAAGGTAAACACTTGCACCACACCACACTCATCACATAGTCCCTCAAAACCTACACCACCAAAACACACACAAACACAAAACACACACCTACATTCACGAAGGCTCTCAATAAAAACCTCCACAAGCAACAGGGACCTCCAAAGCAGAAACGCAAGCAACCTCCACCCCCCAGCACAACCCAAATGACACGTAGCCCACAAACTCAGTATGCCACTCAGCCACAGCCCATAAGTCTTAACAACGTACCTAACACTCTAGTCATAGGGACTCTATAGTCAGGCACACTGATGTTCCAATCACCAGGCTAAACAAGGAGAAAGTTACTGTCAGCTGCCTGTCGGGTGCCAGTATCCACCACATAACACACACATTCACGTACTCCACAACAAGTACAAATATGACTCTGTTATTGTCCATGTTGGTGTGAATGACCTGCGATGTACCTCCCTGGACTACATGAAAAGAGACATGGAGGAGCTGTCCGATCTTGTAGCCCAGGCAGGTATGACCCTAG
Source organism: Protopterus annectens (assembly GCF_019279795.1). Classification (NCBI taxonomy): domain Eukaryota; kingdom Metazoa; phylum Chordata; order Ceratodontiformes; family Protopteridae; genus Protopterus; species Protopterus annectens. Next base: position 1,327,299,273 of record NC_056737.1, on the reverse strand, counting down.
CCCTGAGTAGCATCCTGCCATCACCCAGAATGATACCACAGTACAAGGACAAAATGATTGACTTCAACAATTTACTAAGCTTCTGGTGTCATTCTGAGGGGATCCAGTATCTGTCTGCCTGGGATGACATAATCAACAAACCACAATGCTTTGCCAGAGATGGCCTGCACCTGTCGCCCTTAGGATTCTGGATACTGGCTAAGGCTCTTGCCACCCCTATAGTGCCTTTTTTAGGCAAGGTTCAAATGACAAATTCACCACCGTAAAGGGTACAAGCAAGCAAAATCTGAGGGTAATGCTACTCAGTGCTTGAAGTCTAAACCTCAAAATGCACTCACTTGAGGCACTCCTTAAAATGGAGAACATCGACATTTGTGCAGTGACGAGACCTGGTTCAAGGCTCCAGAGAGCACCCCTGCATTACCAGGCTATAATTCATACCACAGCTTCAGGCCTAACCTGGACCGAAACACTAAAGGTGGAGGCATGTCCATATTCATTAAGGATATCCACACCTCCAGGCTAGTTGCTCAGCATAATGCATCCAAGATTATCCAAGTGCAACTAACTCTAGGCAAGACCGCAATCCAACTTGTAGTTTGCTGCAGATCCCCCACCATGCCCCATGATTCGCACTCCTCATTTCTTGATACACTGGAAAATATTAGGGTACAACCTAACACCCTAATAATGGGCAATTTCAGCTACCCCACCATTAACTGGGAAAACTACTCATGTACCAACTCTTGTGCTCAGCGTTTTCTGGAATTCATAAATTCCAACGCCTTGGATCAACTTATCCACACCCCCACCAGGGGCAACAGTATCCCAGACCTGGTCATTACCAACATAGGCAGCCGGTGCTTCACACCAGAGGTCAGTTCCTCGTTGGTCAGATTCGACCACAAGCTAATCACCTTAGACATCCACATCCCAACCCCACCCCCCATTATGGAAACCACCGTAAAAAATCTCTCCAAAGCCAACTTCACACTTCTTAAGACAGAAGTGGCAAACTTCACAACACCCATGCTGACGGATAATAGAGGTATGACTACTGAATCCTACACAAATGCACTTTATGAGCACTTACACTAGTGCATGGATCGTGCAATCCCTAACAGAACCAAGATGCTATCCTCCAAAAAAAGGATGCCAATCTGGTGGTCCCCTGCTATAAACAAACTCTACAACAGAAGAAAGAAACTCTTGCAAAAACAGAGTAAAATCCCATGATTGTAGGAACTCCCTGGTTAGCCTCAGTAAGAAACTGAGATCCCTCATAAAATCCTCCAAAGCTAGTTATGAAAACAAAATAGCTACTGATTCTAAAGGCAACCACAAAGCATTCTATAGCTATGTCAAGAATCTCAATGGCAACACTCAGATCTGCTCTGAGTTACAGCACAATGGCACTAAATATACAGAACCAACTGATATTGCCAACATCCAGGCAGATAGGTTCAGTGCTAACTTCACCCCTCTCATCCCCTAAAGGGCCCATCTCTATACCGGAAGAATGCAAAGTTCCTGTAATCACGGCTGCACAGGTAAAAAAAACACTCTCCAAAGTCAAGAACACAGCATCCATGGGACCTGACAACATCCCAGGCTGGGTTCTACACAAACTACAGAACAAACTGGCACCCCACCCTACGTACCATGTGCAATCATAGCCTCACCTCAGGCTTTGTGCTCACTGAATGGTGCATAGCAACGGTTATCCCACTCCACAAAGGGAGAGTCACCACGGATCCCGGGAACTACCGCCCCATTAGCCTGACGAGCCTGGTCTGCAAGGCTATGGAACATATCATTATGGAACTTATAAACAATAACATTGGTAATCTCCAAAGTCTGGACACTACCCAGTTCGGGTTTGTAAGAGGCAGATCATGTCTCCTAAACCAGATAGAATTCTTTGAAGCAGTCACCAGAGCCATAGATGATGGTAAGGTGGTTCACACAGCCTATCTAGATATTGCCAAGGCTTTCAACACCTTCGCTCACTCTGGAATTATAGATAAACTCATAAACTAGGTATAAATCCCTATGTCATAAGATGGGTTGCCAACTGGCTCACTGACAGAACCCATATTGTGAAAGTAGTAGACTCCAAATCCAACTTCAGACAAGTGGAGTATCACAGGATTCAGTCCTGGGTCCTCTCCTGTTTGGTATCTACTTCTCTGAAGTACAGGCTAACACAGAAGGTCTTTGGCTAACGGAGTTTGCAGATGACTGCAAAGGAGCCATAGTAGAGTCCCTAAATGATGTGGACATCCTACAGAAGGACCTCACCGAGACAGATGCCTGGTGTCAGAGCCATGGCCTCAAACTCAATACCAAAAAGTACATCATCATCCCCTTTGGTAAAAACTCTGTACCCATGAACTACCACATAGGCGGTAGTCTACTTAACGCTGAAAGTTTGATAAGAGACCTTGGGACACAGGTGGACAGTAGTCTTTCCTTTGAAAATCACATTGCCACAGTAGTCAGGAAATCCTTCTACATGGTACACCTCATCACAAAAGGTTTCTCATCCAGGAAAAGAGGTCATTGTTCCCCTCTACTCGTCAATCATTAGACCCATTATAGAGTACAACGCCCCTTTTGGTATGTACCTCACAAGACATCTACAACAACTGGAAAGGCCGCAGAAATACCTCACAAAGAGGATTACTGGCCTCAAACAGATGCCGTGCGCAGACCATCTCAGAAAACTCCAGCTTTACTCAGTCACATATCACCTACTCAGAGGCAATCTCTGCCTAACATACATAGCTATGTCAAACCCAGAACTGCTGGACATGCTCCACTTAAAGAAATCCCAGTCCCTCCGAGCTACATGTTCTAGGGACCTAAGTCTTGTCAGCACAATAAACAGAACATGCTGGAGGTATAGATTCCTGTCCCAGAATCTTCCCATATTCTGGAACAAACTACCTATCTATATCAAACAAAGCTCCTTATTAGCACTCTTCAAGAAAAATCTTGATGATTGGATGGGAGATAGGAAATTCACCCTGGGGATCACTTAGGGTGAATAGCCTAGTACCTACCTATGAACACTGTCGGGGAGCTCTTTTTCTTGCTTTAACACATGTCAGATAAGGTTAACAGTTGTCTCCGCTGTAGTAAGCAAATCACACACTGACACTTTCTTACTTTGTGTGTCACCTGTTTAGGCCTGGATCATGATGTCCCTAGTTGTCATTTTTGGGTCTATATTAGAAGAACGAAAACCCTAAAACGTGAACTCTCACATGAGAGAAAATGCCGGTGATCGAAGTTGCTATTAAACCCCCCGCTAACTATTCTAACTCCGAGGTCGCACTGTAGTGAGGAAAGGGCAAATACCCCATTCCTCACTGTAACCCAACCCCGCAATCCTACTTTCGATTCCTGGCATTTTCTCTCATGTGAGCTTTCACAATTTAGGGTTTTCGTTCTTCTAATATAGACCCATCATTTTTGCTCTCTTTTCAGTTCTAGGAATATCAGATGTATGGCTCAAATCTTATCTAGATGTCTTGGTCTGCAGTCTTCTTCGCATCTTTTGATGACATCCACCTGTCCTCCCGAGGTTGACCAAGGTGGTGGTGCAGCCTTCTGTTGAGACCCTTAAGGAGTCCTTCAACTTCTACACAGGCCTTGACTTTCAATTCATCGGCTGGGTCAGAAGTCGCTCAGCAGATCTTGCCTTGTGACGAGTGATCATATATCTGCGACATTGCTTCAAGGTGTCAGCCTGCATCAGTTCTGCCTTACAAAGAGACGGGCATCAAGATGCAGATATACTTAGGCCCAAGGTTAAAGCCGCCTCTAAGAAGGGTTCTACCTCGGGTCCTATGCTTAGGCCTACCGGCTCCCACTCAGTAGGTTATCAGCAAGACTTGCTCAGGAAAACTGAGGACCTCATCTCTTTAGTCAGGCTAAGCAAACCTCTTTGGAATCTTCCCCTGGGAAAAGGAAGAGGGATCCTACTCATGAAGTTTTCTCTGAACCTGCAGATTCAGATGTGGCTTCTGACCAGGAGGGGTCTATCTTTGAGGATGGAGGACGGGCCCTTCCTAACTTCTTTTGGAGGTTCAAATTCCAAGGAGAATCTGCCTTCAGCTTCACCTCCTGAAGACGTCACTTTTAGGGAAACACTCCATGCCATGAGAGAACATTTCCAGTGAGAGGCACAGGAATACCCACAATCAGAAAAAAAGGGTTAGGGAATTCCTTGACCTCGCAGAGCACAAACATTTGGCTATTCCTCCTGTACTGGAGGTGTTAGAGGATGTTTTTATGGACTGTTCCCTGAACCCATACTCTCTCTACCTCTAGCCCCTCGACAACCAGACAGGTTTTACGGGGTGCTGGATTCACATAAATATTTTTTCAAAAACCCCTCTGCTGACTCAGAGGTTGTCACTTCAGGTCCCAAAGGAGCAAAAGTCAGCTCTTCAAGGAGCCCTTTATCTACTGACAAGGAAATCAGGGCTTTTGTTAGGTTTGGTAAAAATGTCTACACCTCCGCTATCGTAGCCAGTGAGGGTCCTTAACTCCCAGTTTCATATGATAAAATACCAACAAAGTATTTTAGATAAAATGAAGTAAAAGATCTGACGTAGTTGTCTTCATTTGCTCTTCAACCTGTGGGTTATGGATCTGTATCGGATCTGACTCGGCCGCATATCCAGCATCTGATCCGTGCTCAAACCTCCTCCCCTTACCCATAATGCCCCTGTCTCCTTCCTCCCTTCAGATCTCATTTGCAGTCTGCAAGGTCCACATTGTGGTCTGAGCTCTCTGCTTCGTTTTTTATTAAGTGAGTAGTTTTGGGACTTTTATCTGTCTCATTCTGTATTTTATCTCCCTACTAACTAACCTCCCCGTGTGGTTGTCTGTTTTAAAAAAAAAAAAAAACTTTCTTTACCTCTCTTTCCTTTCCATAGTGTGAGTGTGCTGGGCCGGGCCTGGGATCATGTCAGAAACTCCCAAGCCAAGCTTCAGGAAATGCACAATAAGCTCTCTCAAGCCGATGGCTACACTCTGTGTGTGGTGTGTTTGGGGGCAGCCTACCTTCAAACCTCCTGCTCCATCTGTGTTGGGTCCAACCCCAGGGCACTGAAGGACAGGAGGGATAAACTTATACTGAAGGGACTCTATCCTTCCTCGTGGACTGTTGTCCTGGCGCCCCCAACTTCAACTTTGGCTGCTACTTAGGTTCATAGGTAGGTACTAGGCTATCTGCCCGAAGGCATTTATAAGCCTAGCCGGAATGTGTTGGCTTTCGCCACCTCCTTAGATTAGTTTCCTGTGCCTCTGTCCAGCAAAACCATTGAAGTGATCCCTGGGGTAAACTTTCTGTTTCCCATCCACTCGTCAAGGTTTCTCTTGAAGGGGGTTAGTAAGGAGCTCTGCCTAACGTAGATTGGAATCTTGTTCCAGAGCATGGGAAGTCTCTGGGACAGGAATCTGTCCCTCCAGCACGTCATATTTATTGTTGTGGTGAGGTTTAGATCTCTGGAGCGTGTGGCTCAAGGGGATATGGTTTTCTTTAGGTGGAGCATGTCCATCAATTTTGGGTTGGACATGGCCTTGTATGTCAGGCAGAGATCACCTCTGAGTAGGCGGTATGCGACCGAGTACAGCTGGAGTTTCTTCAGTCGAGCTGCTTAGGGCATCTGCTTGAGGCCAGTGATCCTCTTGGTGAGGTACTTCTGTGGCCTTTCCAGTTGTTGCAGGTGTCTTGTAAGGTACATCCCAAATGGGGCATTGTACTCTATGATGGGTCTGATGAGTGATGCGTAGAGGGTCCCAATGACCTCTTTCGATCTGAATGCAAATCCTTTTGTAATTAGGTGGGCCACATAGAAGGATTTTCTAACCACTTTGGCAATGTTATAATCAAAGGAGAGGTTAATATCTACTTGGGTCCCCAGATCCCTTATTACATCTTCCGTATTTAGGGGGCTGCCACCTATGTGGTAGTTTGTGGGTACTTTGTTTTTTTCCAAAGTGGATGACTATGCACTTTTTGGCATTTAGCTTGAGGCCATGGTTTTGATACCAGGTATCTGTCTCAGTGAGACCCTTTTGGAGGATGTCTGTGTCAGCCGGAGAGTCAATTATAGCCCCTAGTTTGCAGTTGTCTGTGAACTTGGTCAGCCTTAGTCCCCCTGTGCTTGTCTGTACCTCTGAGAAGTATATACCGAACAGGAGAGGTCCTAGGACTGAGCCCTGGGGAACGCCACTTGTAACCGGTTTAAAGTCAGATCTAGATCCCGCAACTCTTACCATGTGGGTTCTGTCCATGAGGCAGGTGGCAACCCATCTCATGACGTAGGGGTTTATGTTCAGGCTGGTGAGCTTGTCTACAATACCTGAGTGGGGAATGGTGTCAAAGGCCTTTGCGAGGTCTAGGTAGGCTGGGTGGACCACCTTTCCCTCATCTATAGCCTTGGTAACTGTCTCAAAGTCGTCCACCAGGTTTAGGAGGCATGATCTGCCCTTACAAAGCCGAACTGGGTAGGGTCCAGTGTTTGGAGGTTCTCAGTGTCTCTGTTAATGAGATCCATGATGATGCACTCCATAGCTTTGCAGACCAAGCTAATCAGGCTTATAGGGCGATAGTGCCCGGGATCCATTGTGGCTCCACCTTTGTGGTGCGGAATAACCATTGCTGTGTGCCACTCTGTGGGCATGTAGCCTGTGGAGAGGCTGAGTTTAAACGGTGTGTTTAGGTGAGGGGTTAGTTTATCTTTGAGTTCATGTAGGACACAGCCTGGGACACCGTCCAGTCCCATTGATGCTGTGTTTTTGGCTTTGGAGAGAGCTGTTTTAACCTGAATGTCTGTGATTTCAGGGGCACTACATTCTTCTGGTATAGTTATGGGCCCTTTTGGGGGTGAGGGGGGGGGTGAAGTTTGCACTGAACCTGTCTGCCAGGATGTTGGGTATATAGGTCGGTTCCGAGCAGATCTGAGAATTGCCACTTAGATTCTTGACATAGCTAAAGAATGCCTTGGGGTTATCTATGGAGTCCATGGCAATTTTTCTTTCGAAGCTAGCCTTGGATGATTTTATGAGGGAACGTAGTTTCTTGCTTTTACTGATCAGGGATGTCTTCCCTTCTTGGGATTTTACTCTTTTCTGTACTAGTTTCCTCCTTCTGTTGTATAGCTTGTTTATTGCAGGGGTCCACCAGACTGTTTTCCTTTTCTTGGAGGAGTGAGTCTTGATTTTGTTTGAGACTGCTCAGCTCCAGCCGGCCCTCCTCCTTCCAGCCTCCCCGGCCTCTGGGACTCAAACTCCTGCCAAGAGGTCCGGGGAAGGGGAAAAATCTTAAAAGGACAGGCCTAGAAAGCGGTCCCCGGACTGCCCGGCTCCAGCCGGCCCTCCACTTTAGATCAGACCAGTTACCAGACCAGACTCTCTCCAGCTCCGCTCTCCTCAGTTTTCCCCTGAGCCGGAGGAGCCCCAGATCTGGTTTCTAGTACAGGCTTCAGGCTTCCGCTCACTGTCCTTCCAGGCCAGTGTCAGTCGCCTCCTCCTCCCACTCCACCCGGAGCCTTAGTGAAGCGGAGATGGACAGGATGATGTGGAAGTTCATCCGCACCCAGATTCAGATGGGAGTTTTACCTGCCCCCTCTCCCTCCGGAGCAGGGAGCACACAGTTATTCTTTACACCGATTACTCCTTCTCCAATCCAACCTTCAGTTTTGGAGCCCTTCGGTCCGAGGACCCCCGGGTTTGAGAGGTCGGTGCTGATGATTCCTTGCACGTTGACGCTGGCCACAGCCTTGAGCATGTCTGATACAACTGAGTTGGATCCGACCGTGTCTCAGAGCCATAGTCTCAGCTCCAGATCCGACGGGATGCTTTCAGCTCCAGGTGTGTCGGAGCGCAGTCTTTCCCTCGGTATCTCAGCACTTGGAGGCTGGTCTCTCTCTCCCCTTAAGGGCAGAAGGGGACAGCTCCTACTGGCCTTTCACAGGATGTTTGTTCTCCTTCAGCTTTTGATGTGGTGGAGAGGGTTCTCTCGGTTACATCAAAACCCTTGACCGTATCGTCCTCCTCTCCGATTCCCTGTGTTTTGGGTATGGTTCCGACCATCTTGCCATGTCAGGGACAGCCTGCTGCCGCTTTGCCTCAGGATGCTGCCGCATGGGAGCAGCAGGACATTGGGAAGTCATCCCCAGAGATCCCCACTGAGGAGGTTTCTCACAAACATATGTGCAAAAGGAGGCGGTTGGACTCCCCTCCAGAGTCACTCACTGAAGATACCGATTTGGCGGAAGGGGAAGGTTCCCCTCCGTCACCCCCGAGGATGTCTCCTTCAGAGACATCATGGAACTCCTTCATCGGGTGTCTGCCCAGAAACCTACCTTGGATTAATTGGTGTACCTCAAGCCATTCGGCACAGGCCCTCTACTTCCCGAGTGTCCCCTCCCACTGATCCACGAGTGGACCTTCTATCATCCCGGGTGTGGAGGGGAACCAGACACAGTGGAGCCCATCCCAAAGCACCTGGATAAAGATATTCTATGTGTTTCACTGTTGCAGTCATTACATTTGGGTTATGTGCCTGCAGGTAGCCCTCAGCCGGCCTGAATACCAGAGTCTTGGATTCCTGTGTCAGATGCTATCTCTTCTTCCATGACGTCAGGTCATCAGAGGTATAAAACATGCAGCCGATACCGTCAGAACAGTCTTTCTTGCTGCATGGTGCCGGAAGCAGAAGCAGTTCGCAAGTGCCGGTCGGCCGACTCCTGAAATTTTCATTTTCGAGTTTCAGAACCGAAGTCTTCAAAAAAGCTAAGTATCCCTTGGGGATCCTGTTTCTTGCTCTTACACCAATGTCAGTAAAAGTTAACAATTGTCTTTCCTTTGTAACACAAATACCCCATAAAGATTTTCATTCGTACTGCATTTCTTGCTTAGGCCCAGACCACGATGTCCCTCGCTGTTGGTTTTGTGCTTTATTCTACCCCCAAACTATTCGTCGTTGGTCTATTTTTACAGCAAATTATTTTGGTACTCAGTTCAACTATCCAGAAATGTCTTCGATAAGCCATCTGACTACCGATATTCCGAAAAAACATAAAGATAAAGACCAAGACAAACCACATAGGTCCAATTCTGCTGACGACGCTTCTCTTAAGCTAGTCGCCAGTTTGCCGGTACTCAGTGAGGCACTTTCGCAGCCCCTGATACCCGCTACTTCAGATTTGCAGGCCTCTGCTGAGACCCATTCGGAGTCCGGTATGCTGCGAGATGCTTCTTCGACTATGGAACCTGTGGGTGTCTCTACCTTGGATGGGTCCGGAGCCGCTGTGCAGGCACTGGCGTCTGAGGGTGTATTCAGGCCTACAGACTTGCATTTCAAACCGACGCCATCTTCTTCTTCAAGGCCTGAAACTTGACCCACCCCTAGAAAACCAACGTCCAAACCGCATGGTCAGGCCCACATGCCTAAAAAACAAATGATAAGAATGACTAAAGACCTTATTACTTTAATTAGGAGAAGCCAGCCTTCACCCTCAAAGAGACCTAGAACTGATTTACCTTCTGATTCTTCTGATCAGGATTCTGAAATTTCGGTTTCTTCTGATTACCAGGATTTGCCCTTATCTACCTATGAGGATTCTGATGCAGAGGATTCCATTCCCTCTGCTTCCCCTCCAGAAGATTTTTCTTTTGATGAAACCTTGCACATTCTTAGGGAGCATTTCCGCTGGGAAATCCAGGATTACTCTGATTCCAAAAAGAGGCTTAGGGAATTCTATATAGTAGGAGTTAGAACGTTATATTTTATCAGTTTTATACTTATTTATATATTGTTCGCATGTGTCACTTATTGGATGTTTAATTTTATTTTATTTTCATTTCAATTTTATATGCTTATGCATATATATTTTTTTGTGATTATGATCATTTGAGATGTATGTATTGACATCAGTTTATCGCCAGTTGTATTTTGACATATTGTTGCAATATCTCTTTAAAGGAAAGTATTCAAACAGTTTGGTTTAGGCGCCAAAAAGTTTATTTAAAAGTTAGTAGGCTCATTTTTCAGTGTTCTGATGAAGCTTGTTGTGTAGCAAGTGAAAGCGCTTAACTGTTGGATTATCGCTGTATTTGTATAATAAAATTATTGGATTGCTGCTGTGGACTTTGCCGAGATTTTTTTGATAATATCTGGAACTGCCTTTGAGGGAGAGCGTCTCAAGACACAAGAGGTAGCTAACGTTCTTTATTGGTTAATTGCTCTGTAGTTCAAGAACGTTTAATTCTTATCACTTTAACAGCATGTTATGGGCTTATTGAAACAGAAAATGATGTTGATTTCTGATTGTGTGGAAAATAAAGAATTACAGGAATTATTGCATGCAGCAGAACATGTTGGAAAGCATACTTTGCAATGTGGTTTTGATTCCTTGGAGGCCTCTTGCAGGGCTGCAGTTACTGGATCTGTGATTAGAAGGCATGCCTGGCTCATGGAGCAAAATCTGCCTGATCATGTTAAAGCTAAATTTTTGGATGCCCCTTTACAGTATGATACTCTGTTTGGTAATAAGGCAGAAGAGGTTTTAAAGAAAATGGAAGACAAAGCTAAATCAATGCAAACTGTAAAAGATTTCTTACAAGTGCACCCACCCAGATTCAGTAGGCACTGGCCTACTAAAAATTGGTCCTTTCCTGTGTCCAACAGAGCCTCTCATGGCAAATCCAGGTGCTCAAAAGGCTGTAGATATCAATCACAGGGTTCTTACAGGTCAAAGCAATGGGATGCCTCAACCTCCAAACCTGGAGGAAATAAAGCACAACCTTACAGTAAGCAGTCTCAATGACTTCCCTCTAGCATCACCAAGCACTTATCTTTTGGCAGCCCCCTTGGAGGGCAAATTAGCACTTCATGCTCAAAATTGGCAGTTAATTACCAAGGACAAGTGGATATTAAACATAGTATCCCAGAGGTACAGATTTATTTCCATACTTTGCCAATTCCAAACGGTTGGCCAGATCTGCCACAAAATCAATGGGCAGAGGCTCAGAAACAAGTTATGTCCCTCATGGATATGGGGGCTATTCAGCCAGTATCAGAACAGGAAAAAGGACAAGGTTTTTATTCAAGACTGTTCCTGGTACCCAGAAAAGATGATGCCTGGCTTCCAATACTGGACTTATCGTTTTTGAACACATTCCTGGACATACCAAAATTCAAAATGCTGACTTTACAACAGCTACTGCCTATGCTGGGCAGGAACGCTTGGTTAGTGACTCTAGACTTAAAAGAGGCATACCTGCATATCCCAATAAGGGAATCGTGCAGAAGATACCTCCGCTTCAAGGCAGGTTTTATGCTTTACCAATTCTCTGCACTGCCCTTTGGCTTATCTACTGCGCCCAGGGTCTTTACAAAGTGCCTGGCACCAGTAATTGCATTTTGCAGACAAAGAAGCATACAAATTTATCCTTACCTGGACGACTGTCTCATTCAAGCAGAGAACAAGTACATTCTTCTTCAGTATCTGGCGTTTGTAAAAAAGCTTCTAACATGCCTAGGGTACACAATAAACAAAAAAGAAATCACAACTGGTACCCTCTCAAAAAATTACATTCCTGGGTGCAAGCTTGAATACAACTGCCCAGATGATTTACCTTACGCCAGACAAACAAAGGCAACTGACTACATACTTCAAACAGATGGCAACAAAAACCCAGTTATCTGCAAAACAAATTCTGCAGGCTTTGGGGTTCATGGCATCCTGCATTCTACTAATTCCATATGCAAGACTGCATATTGGGAAACTACAATGGTACCTAAAAGGTTTATGGAGTCAACATTGTCACAGTCTGGAAACAATGATTCCTCTCATTCCCTGCATACAACAGGAGTTTCTTTGGTGTGCAGAGACATGTCACCAAAACAAGGGACTGTCCTTCACTCTACCCCCTACCACCCAAACCTTAACTACAGATGCATCAGACTATGCTTGGGGGGCCCACCTGGCGGGGAGATGCATTCAGGGCATATGGACAACACCATGGTCAACACCACAGTTATATGGTACATAAACAAGCAGGGGGGTACACATTCCTACCCCCTTTGCAGACTAGCCATGGCATTGTGGAACACAGCCTTGACTTACCAAGTACATGTTCAAGCACAATTCCTGCCAGGAAAACAAAATACTCTGGTAGATGACCTAAGCAGAAATCCTATGGACCCGCACGAGTGGAAACTGGATCCACAAATCTTCAGCATGGTAACACAGAAATGGGGGAGCCCAGACATAGAACTATTTGCCTCTCCCCAAAATTATTAACTAGACAAATTCTGCACAAGGACTTATCACAGACAAGCATGGAAAGTGGATGCCCTATCCTTCAGTTGAAAAAACCTATCAGTCTACGCCTTTCTCCCTCTGCCTCTTCTCTCCTAGGTCTTACTAAAGGTCAGACAGGAAAAACCAAAAATTATCCTAATTGCTCCAGACTGGCCTCGCCAGCACTGGTACCCAGTTCTAAGGGATATGTCTCAACTCCCTCCTTGGTACTTGCCTCAAATACCTCATCTACTGTCTCAGCAGAACAGTCAAATTCTGCTCACTCAGCTCCAAACTCTGAACCTTGCAGCATGGTCGATCATGTAATTATTCAAACAACACTTCTCAGTAAATCTGTGATGGATGTCATTTTGGAAGCCAGAAGGCCTAGTACTAGAAAATCTTATGCTGATAAATGGAAGAGATTCTGTGCTTGGAATCGAGCACAAGGAACGGACACAGCAAAACCAATTATCCCTCAGATTTTGCAATGCTTGACTGAGATGCTTGACAAGGGCCTATCTTTTTCTTCAGTAAAAATCCATGCCTCTGCTATCTCGGCTCATTACAACACGGAGCCTCCCATCTTTTCTCATCCTCTGCTAAAACAGTATCTTAGAGGGGCCAAAAATTTAAGGCCTCCCAGAAGATCACCAACTCCTGCATGGGACCTCAATTTTGTGCTGGAAAAACTCACCCTGCCTCCTTTTGAACCAGCAGCTACTGCGGATATAAAATTTTTATCTTGGAAAACAGCTTTCCTTTTGGCAATCACTTCAGCAAGAAGGGTTTCAGAACTACAGGCTCTCATGGCTGTGGAGCCTTTTTATTACATTTTACCTGTACAGGGAGTCCCTCAGGACCAATACTTCCTTTATGCCTAAGGTGGTATCCAGTATGGCTCTTACCAAACTGTTCGCCTGCCAACATTTTACCCAAATCCGCAGAACAAGAGGGAGCAGATTCTGCATTCATTGGACGTACACAGGCAACTAAGATTCTACTTAAACAGGACCAAATCTCTAAGAAAGTCTGAGCAACTACTTGTGGCATTTGTTTCAGGATCAGAGGGGAAGGCTATATCAAAGCAGACTATTTCTAAGTGGATAAGCCACTGCATTCGTTTCTGCTACTTGCATCATGGTAAACCTGTGCCCAAGGGAATCAGGTTACACTCCACCAGGGCTGCCTCTACCTCAGCAGCCTTTCTCAGACGAGTTCCAACCAAAGACATTCTAGAAGCTGCTTCTTGGAGCTCTGTTCATACCTTCGTAAAGCATTATCATTTGCCTCTTCTCTAAATCCAGGTCAGGCTTTGCCACTGCAGTTCTGCAGGGCCTTATAGCCGCTCCTAATGCTATTTAGTTCCATCCGCCCATCCATAGCTTTGGGATTCTACCCAAATGTAATGACTGCAACCATGAAACATGAAGAACATAGTACAGTTGTGTATACTTACCATAAATGTAGATGTTCGAGTGTATTCACTGTTGCAGTCCGGGTCCACCCACCCACCATCCCCCTTTCTGTACCTTTTTTATCCTTCACTATACTCAAAAGTCTTTGTGGTGTATTTGCTTTTGGTTGAAGGTAAAGTTTGTTTCTAAAAGTGTATTTATATATGTATTGTTTACTTATATGTATATTTTTGCTGCCCATTTGGGGGGCACCATCTGGGGCAAGAAAAACTGAATAAAATGGCTTCGGCTACATGTTTTATAACCCTGACGACCTGACGTCATGGAAGAGGAGATGGCAACCGACGCAGGACCCAAGACTTTGTTATTCAGGCCGACTGAGGGCAACCTGCCAGCAGATTACCCAAATGTAATGACTGCAACAGTGAATACACTCAAACATCTACATTTATGGTAAGTGTACACAACTGTACTTTATGGTGAGTACATAACTTCTTTATTTCCTTCCTGGAGGACAAGAACATTTCCAAGGAATTGTTGGACCTTTGCCATTCCAGTTTCCAGGTGGCAAGACACTCATTACATTGCAGCTGTGATGTTATGGAGGCCTCTAGCTGAGCTGTTGTATCTGGCTCTCTCATTAGACCAATACTTGGCTTAGGGAACCGACCCTATCAGACCATGTCATATCCAAATTTCTAGATGCACCTATGGCGCAGGACTTCTTTTGGGCCAAAGGCTGAGGCTGTGCTAAAAAAGATGGAAGATGCAAACTGTCAAAAACTTTCTCCAAGTTCAGCCTCCTAGGTTTAGTAGGAATTTGCCCACTAAACACTGGTCCTTTCCGTCTCCGTCAAAAGGTGGCCAGCGGACGCCTCAGAGGGAAAGGCCTCAAAAGCAGCATCAGTCACAAAGGCCCAGACAGTGATCCTCAGGAACCCCCAGGCGGGGAGTTCTAGGACAGAGAGCTGCAATGACTCTTCCTTTGCCCTACCCACCTCCCCACCCTCTCCAAAAAAGATAGGAGGAAGGCTGTCCCTGTTCAGAGGAAATTGGTCTCTCATTGCTTCAGACAAGTGGGTTCTGAAAGTTGTCTCAGAAGGTTACAGGCTCACTTTCAGAGCCATTAAGATACTTGGGTTACCCAGATGTTCTACAAGATTAAAGAGTTGGAGGCCCTTTCTCAGATTCACAGCTTGTGCTCACAGGGCTCAGTGGAACCAGTACCAGAACCTCAAACAGGGAAAGGGTTGTACTCCAGGATATTGCCGGTTTCCAGAAAGGAAGGCTGTTGGTGCCCTATCTTAGATCTGCCCATCCTCAATCAGTCTGTGCTGCTACCAAAATTCAAAGTGTTGACTCTTCAAAAACTTCTTTCCATGATAGCCCTTCAGGCCTTAATGGTCACCTTAGACCTAAAAGATTCTTACTTGCACATTCCTATAGAGGAATCTTGCAGAAGTTTTCTTTGCTTCAGGGCAGGTGCCAGTCTTTTTTTAGCTCTCTGCACTGCCCTATGCCTTGTCTACTGCCCCCAGGGTCTTCGTAAAGTGTTTAGCTCATGTGATTGCTTTCTGCAGAACAAGAGGGATTCAGATTTACCCTTGTCTGGACAACTGCCTCATTCAAGACACAAATGAGTCAAAGCTAATCAAGGATCTGTCCTTCACTCAGACCCTGTTCACCTTTTTGGGGTTCACCATAAATCTTCGGAAATCCAACACAGACCCTTCCACCAGGATAGTTTTTCGGGAGGCAATTCTGGATTCCTCCCTTCAAAAGACCTTCCTCCCTCCAGAAAACATCTCCTTGACTCAATACAAATGTTGTGCAGAGACAGTGCCTCTCAGCCAGGGAATTCCTCAGAGTATTAGACTACTTGGCATCTTGTATTGTCATGATCTGTCTGGCCAGGCTACACATGAGTAAGCTCCATGAGTATCTGAAGTATTTGTGGTGCCATCACTCACAGTCCCTGGAGACAGAAATTCCACTGATCCCTTGCCTCAAGGAAGAATTTGCATGGTGGATATGGGCTTGTGCCCAGAACCACTGTCTCCCCTTCAGGTTCATCCCTCAGGGCCAAACTTTATCCACATATGCTTCAGAGACAGCCTGGGGGCAATACCTTCAATCCCAAGGCAGATGGGAAGATCAGTCCAGGCACAAGCACATAAATTGGAAAGAACTGATGGCCGTGCAAAAGAGCCTAGTCAATTTCAAAGATCAGTGGTAACCAGGGGTCCTACTTGTCAGAACAGACAACACCACAGTTATGTGGTACATAAACAAACAAGGGGGCACCCACTGTTACCCTCCTTGTCGACTAGCAATGCAGGGCTGGGAGACCGCTCATTCTCTGGGGTTGCACCTCATGGCACAGTTCCTCCCAGGGACTCAAAACACTCCAGCAGATCAACTCAGCAGGAATTTGATGCATCCCAGTGAGTGGCATCTGCACCCGAAAGCATTTCTAAGCATAGTCCTGAAATGGTGATCCCCACAGACAGATCTTTGCCACCAACGGAAATACTTGGCTAAAAAGATTTTGTTCCAGGAGCAAACTACCCACAGACTGGAGGAAAGATGCTTTCTTCTGTCTTTGGAGCCACCTGATGTTTTTCGTGTTTCACTGTTGCAGTCATCACCTGTGGGTTATCCCTGCTGTGGTAGCCCTCGGCTGGCCCGAATACCAGAGTCAGTGTTTTTCTGCATCAGCTGCAGTCGTCTGTAGACTGACGTGAGGTCATCAGTGCTATAAAGCAAAGCAGCTGATACCATTACATCAGTCTTTCATGCCGTGGAGCCCGTAGCAGAAATAGTTGGCAAGTGTGCCAGTTTGTCGCTACTAGAGCTCGGATCACAGCTGCAAATGTCTAAAGCTAAGTAACCCCATTGGGGATCTATTTTTCTTGCACTAACCAATGTACGAGAAAGTTAGCAATTGTCTCGCCTGTGGAAAGCAGATCCCACACCAAGACTTCCATTCATTTTGCTTCACTTGTTTAGGCCCAGACCATGATCTTGCCCGTTGTCGGTGCTGTGCCCTCTTTAACGCGAGAACCATTCGTTGTAGAGCTCTTTTGGTGGACAGGTATTTTCGTCCTCCGTCTTCACAAATGGCATCTGTCAGCCAGCAATCCGTAGAGCCTCCAAAAAAGTGTAGGGGTAAACATAGAGACAGACCATATAAGGCTAAGCCTTCAGACGACTTTTCCGCTGAGCAGGTCGTCATTTCTCCGGAATTCAGTGAGGTGCTTTTGCAGCCCCTGATGCCCGATGCGATACCTACGCTGGCCTCTACCGAGACTCTTTCGGAGTCAGGTATGTCACAGAAATCTTCGTCTTCAGAGCCTTTGGTTGTCTCTGCCTCTGTTGGGTCCAGAGCCATGAGGCAGGCACCGGCTTCCGAGGAGGTCTTTCACACTACCGAGTCTAGTCAGAAACCGACATCTTCTCTCCCAACTACCATTCTCTCAGACCGATGAATACCCTAGAAGCCAGGCCACCCCTAGAAAATCTACCTCTAGCCGCCATCTTACTCCCGCCCCTCCACCCCAGGCCCAAATGCTTAAGATGGCGGAGGATCTTATTTCCCTTTTCAGGGGCAGTCATAAGCCACACCCTCTAAAAGGAAAAGACATTCTTCTCCTGAACCATTGACAGAGCAAGATTCTGAGGAATCTGATTATTCAGATTTTGAAGAGGAACAACAACCTCTGACTGCTTATGAGGATTCAGATGCAGAGGAATCCATCCCTTCTGCCTCCCCACCAGAAGACCTCTCCTTTGGGGAAACACTCCACACTCTCAGAGAACATTTCTAATGGGAATCTCAGGATTTCCCTCAGTCTAAGAAAAGGCTAAGAGACTTTCTCGACCTGCCCCAGCACAGACCCCTGGCCACCCCCCCCCCCATTTTAGAAGTGGTGGATGATGTTTTCCATGAATCCAGTTTAGCCCCTGACACTGTCCCACCTGCTCTCAGTAAACCAGACAGGTATTACAGAGTACCAGACTCTTATGAATACTTGTACAGAAATCTTGCTGCAGACCCAGAGGTCATTACACAGGGACCTAAAGGAGCCAGGGCTAGTTCTGCAAAGAATCCTACACCTTCTGGTAAGGATGCCAGAGCTCAGGACAGATGGGGTAAAAAAGTTTACACCTCTGCAACCTTAGCTATCAGAGTTCTCAACTGTCAGTTCCATATGTTAAAATATCAACAGCCCACTTTGGAACTATTAAAGCAAAAGATTTCTACCTTTCCTGACTGTGCCAATTCTAAGGGGTTAGCAGATGTATGTCACTCTAATTGTCAAGTGGCAAAGCACTCTTTACACTGTGGATATGATGCACTAGAAGCTGCAAGCAGGGCAGCAGTGTCAGGGTCTCTTATTAGTAGACTTGCATGGTTGAAGGAACAATCTCTACCTGATCTTGTCAAGTCTAAATTAATTGATCCACCCTTGGATAAAGGCCGCTTGTTTGGAGAAAAAGCAGAAGAGGTGCTTAAAACGATGGAAGACAAAGCAAAATCTATGCAAAACAGTAAATGATTTATTTCAGGTTCAACCTCCTAGATTCAGCAGGAATTTTCCCTCTAAGCACTGGTCCTTTCCTGACCCTTTCAGAGAGGGGCAAGCTAAGCCCCGCAGGAACAGGCCATCCCAGGTCCCTATCCCAGGGACAACAAAGAACCAAACAGTGGACCACTTCCACCTCTAAGGCAGGGAGTTCTAAGCCATCCCTCTATGGAAAAAACTCTCAATGACTCCCACTCCCCCCTCTGACCTCCTTTTTCCCACCAAAAGCTCGGAGGAAGGCTATCCCTCTGCAAAGGAAATTGGCTGTCTGTAACAAAGGACCAATGGGTCTTAAAAGATCATTTTTCAGGGATACAAATTCACTTTCAACAAACTCCCTATTCCCAGAGGGTACCTAGACTTACCCCTAAACCAGTGGGCAGAGGCATTAAAACAAGTCCAAACTCTCATATCCCAGGGGGCAGTAGAACCTGTTCCCGCAGATCAAACAGGCAAAGGCTTTTATTCCAGGCTGTTCCTTGTTCCCAAAAAGGAGGGCACTCTGTGCCTCATCCTGGATCTGTCCATTCTGAACACCTCCCTGGTGGTCTCCAAATTCAAAACGCTAACCTTGCAGCAGCTGTTGCCTATGCTGGCCAAAAATGCCTGGTTAGTGACCCTGGACCTAAAAGATGCGTACCTCCACATCCCTATAAGGGAGTCCTGCAGGAAATTCCTGTGTTTCAGAGGAGCAGGCTCACAGCACTTTAAGTTCTCTGCTCTTCCCTTTGGCTTCTCTACTGCTCCCAGGGTTTTCACCAAATGTTTGGCTCCGGCCATAGCATTTTGCAGACAGAGAAATATACAGGTTTACCCTTGTCTGGACGTCTGTCTCATTCAGGCAGAGCACAAAGAAAAGCTGCTCCAGGACCTCCACTGTGTCAAAACCCTCCTAACTTTCTTGGGGTTCACCATCAGTGAGAAGAAATCAAAGCAAACTCCCTCCAGAAGGATCATTATCCTGATAGCACTGCTGGACACAGAATCCCAAATGGCTTTCTTATCCCCAGAAAAGCAGAGCTTCCTTCCTCTCTACTTTATGCAGCTGGCATCCAAAAGTCACCTCACAACGAGGAAGTTCCTGCAAGTCTTTGGGGTACATGACATCTTGCATCCTTCTAATCCCTCTGGCCAGGCTTCACATGAGGAAACTTCAGTGGCATCTAAAGAACCTTTGATTTCAACACTCACAGCCTCTAGAGACTGCTCTCCCTCTGATCCTCTGTATAAGGGACGAGTTTCTCTGGTGGACAGGGGCCTCTGCCAAGAACCACGGCCTCCCCTTCATCATCCACCCTGCCGGGCAGGCAGACCATCACCACCGACACCTCAGACATTGCTTGGGGTGCCCAGCTAGCAGGCAGGTACACCCAAGGTCTTTGGGATGCCCAACACCTTCCCTTACATATCAACCAGAAGGAAGTGATGGCAGTGCAAAAGGCTCTGACATCCTTCCAACCCCATCTCAGGCCAGGGGTTCTCCTCATTAAAACAGACAGCTCCACAGTAATGTGGTACATCAACAAGCAGGGAGGGACACAGTCTTGCCCTCTGTGCAGGTTAGCCATGAACCTCTGGCTGGCTGCCTACCCCATGGGATTACACGTAATAGCCTAATACCTACCAGCGATCAACAACACCCTGGCAGACCACTTAAGTAGACACTTACTGGAACCCCACGAAAGACAGCTCTACAGAAAGATATTTTTTTAAGTCACTCAAGTGTGGGGAAGTCCAGAGGTGGATCTCTTTGCTTCACACCTCAACCACCAGCTGAAGAAATTCTGTACCAGGGAGTATCACCACCTAGCATGGAAGGTGAATTCCTTGACCTTCACCTGGAATTCCCTCTTTGTGTACACATTCAACCCTCTGCCCCTTATTCCCAAGGTACTCATCAAGATAAGGGAGGAGGGACCCAAGGCCATCCTCATTCCTCCAGATTGGCCCAGACAGCGTTGGTACCCCTTGACATCTCAGCCTCCCAGGCAGCTTCCCCAGATCCCAAACCTCTTGATTCAAGTTGGGGAGGGGGTGCTGAACCCAGACATACAGGCTCAAACTATCAGGATGGCTGATACTCCCCAGGTAAGCAAGGGGCTTCTGCTAAGCAAGCGGGTCTTAGACATTATCACAGAGGCCAGAAGACCCAGCACCAGAAACTCTTACACAGGGAAATGGAAAAGATTCTGCACCTGGAGCCAGTCCAGAGGGGCCAGTTTCTCACAACCAGTCTTATCCTGGACTATCTAGAGGAATTACTCAATAGTGGCCTCTCCTTCTCTTCTGTTAAAATCCACGCCTCAGCCATTTCAGCTCATTTTAATAAAGACTAGTCCCTGTACTCTAATCCTTTGATTAAACAATTTCTCAGAGGGGCTTCTAATATCAGACTTCCAAGAAGGCCTCCCATGCCAGCCTGGGACCTAAATTATGTTTTGGAAAAACTAACCTTACCACCCTTCGAACCTGCTTCTTCAGCAGAACTGAAATACCTCTCATGGAAGACTGCTTTTTCGCTAGCTATCACTTCAGCCAGAAGGGTTTCTGAACTTCAGGCACTGATGGCCATTGAATCCTTCGTCATTTTCCATGCAGATTGGTTTCCCTTAGGACTAACCCCTCTTGTATGCCCAAGGTGGTATCTAATGTGACTCTCAACCAGGCCATTAATCTGCCCACCTTCTTCCCTAACCCTCAAAACAATGGGGAAAGAATGAATTCTGCACTCTCTAGATGTACACAAACAGCTCAGATACTACCTGGACTGTACTAAAGCCTTCAGAAAAATGGACCAACTTCTTGTCAGTTTTGCCAAAGGGGCAGAGGGGAAGCCCAATTCCAAGCAGACTATTTCCAAATGGATATCACGCTGTATCCATTTCTGCTACAGATTTCATGGAAAACTTCCCCCTAAGTCTATTCATACCCATTCCACTAGGGCAGCCTACACTTCCACAGCATTCCTCAGAGGAGTTCCCACCAGGGGCATCTTGGAAGCTGCCACCTGGACTTTGTTCCACACATTTACAGAACATTACCACCTTCCTCTTTTCTCTAAGGCTAGGGCAGGGTTTGCCTCTGCAGTCCTGCAGGGCTTGCTTTTACCCATGCCTAGGTCTGTAATCTTTCCACCCCTTTCTTCAGCTTTGGGAATCCTCCCACAGGTGATGGCTGCAACAGTGAAACATGAAGAACATAGTACAGTTGTGTACAGTTACCATAAATGTAGCTGTTAGAGTGCTTTCACTGTTGCAGTCCTGGTTTCCCTACCTCCTTCCCCCTTATATCCTCTTTTATTAGGGAGACATAAGCTTCTTGGGGTGGTTGTTAACCACCAGGACCACTTTGCCATATTTCCTGGGGCTTCTGACTGGTTAGGGCAAGAAAAACTGATGTGTAATGGCATCAACTGCCTTGCTTTATAGCACTGATGACCTGACATCAGTCTACAGGCGACTGCAGCTGATGCAGAAAAACATTGACTCTGTTATTCGGGCCGGCCGAGGGCTACCACAGCAGGGATAACCCGCAGGTGATGACTGCAACAGTGAATACACTCTAACATCTACATTTATGGTGAGTGTATACAGCTCTACTTTTTTTATGCGTTTTCCCCCCCTGCCTCCTCTTCCAAGCGTTCTCCTAAAAATCAGAAAAGAAGGCCCAAGGGTCATCGTGATAGCCCCAGACTGACCCAGGCAGCACTGGTATCTTTTGCTACAGAGTTTAACCAATGAAAACCCATAGCAGTTACATCAGAGAGTGGACCTTCTGACTCAGGAGAAGGGGAGGTATGTGCATCCCAACCGCCAGACTCTCAAACTCGCAACCTGGATAATTCCACAAAATACTATGAGCAGACATGTTCAAGACATCCTCAAAGAGGCTAGAAGGCCTAGTACTAGGAAATCATACTCAGCCAAGTGGAAAAGATTTTCCATTTGCTGTCAGCAGCAAGGCCTCATTCCTAAATCAGCCAATATCTCTGCCATTTCAGATTATCTGCCTACCCTGATGGATAGAGGCCTATCCTTTACTTCCATCAAAATTCACGCCTCTACTATTTCAGCCCACATCCCTACTCTTCTTCATATCTTTTCCCACCCCCTAATGAAACAGTTCCTTAGGCTAGTAATGGTCCACATCAGACTTCCCAGGAGAAAACCCATATCTCCATGGGACCTCAGTTTTGTTCAAGAAAAACTGACACTACCCCATTTGAAAAATGGTACCTTTTGCTTATTTAAAATTCTTAACCTAGAAGACTGCCATTTTACTGGCTAACCTCAGCTAGAAGGGTCTCTGAGCTACAAGCCCTCATGGCAATGGAACCATTTCTCATATTCCACCCAGAGAGAGAATCTCTCGGGACTAATCCATGCTTTATGCCCAAGGTGGTCACAGACACATCCTTGAATCAAGCCTTACGCTTGTCCACCTTTTTCTCCAAGCCTTAGAACAGGCTTTGCCACTTCCTTGACAGAATTAAATCTTTCAGGAAATCAGACCAACTTTTTGTGTCCTGTGCTACTGGCTGTGAAGGGAAACCAGTCTCCAAACAGACTGTCTCCATTTGGATCTCGTACTGTATTTCCTTTTGTTACAGCCATCATGGCAAGAAGCCTCCTGAAACTGTAAGGACTCACTTTGCTAGGGCCACTTCTACCTCTGCTGCCTTACTGAAAGGAATGCCTGTCAAAGACATTTTGGAAGCTGCTACCTGGTCATCTGTGCATACCTTTACCAAGCACTACCAGTTATCAGCCTTCTCCAAGCTAGAACAGGATTTGCCACTGTCATGTTGCAGGGCATCCTGTATTTTCCATAATCTACCTTCCACTCTCTTCTCAGCATCCCACAGGTCAGGACTGCAGCAGTGAAACACGAATAACATAGTACAGTTGCATACACTTACCATAAATGTAGATGTTGGAGTGTGTTCACTGTTGCAGTCTTCTTTCCCTCCCTCCATCCCCGTTTTGCCTACAGTAGTAGTCTGGTTCTGTTTTCTGCACTAACCAGAGGACCCCCTAGGTGTTTACCCTCCAAGCCCCTTTTTCTAACTTTGTCCCTTGCTTATGCTTCATCCTGTCCTGGGGACTCCTGCCTTCTAAAGGTCAAGAAAAAAATGATGCCTTGGTGTCAGCTGGCTTCCTTTATACCCAAGAGTGGTGACATCAGGGTAATGCATCCACCAGCCTTAGGAGGAGGGAGATTTTTACTCTGGTAGTCTGGCTTGCCAAGGACTTCCACAGCAGGAAATCCTACAAGTCAGGACTGCAACAGCGAATACACTAGAACATCTACATTATGGTTAAGTGTACACAACTGTACTTTCATTGTGAATCTCCTGCAGTCGGAGTTCACTGTCAACTACAAAAAAAAATCTTCCCTCCGGCCCATCCAAGACCTAGTGATTCTGGGATGCAGATTGGACACCAGAAAGATGCTGACTTACCTGCCTCAGGAAGAAGAATAGAATCTTGCAGCTTAATTTTCACAGCCTTTCCTCCATCAACAACTATTCGGGTAAATCCTTAGGGCTTTGGAATTCATGGCAGCTACTGTCCCGATGCTCTGTCTAGCCAGACTATATGTGAGGAAAATTCAGTGGTACCTGAAGATAGTCTGGTCCCAGCATCTCATCCTCTAGACCCTGGGTTCCTCTTTAGACCTTGCCTTAGGAAGGAACTCTGTTGGTAGGTGGATCAAGTGAAATTCAACCCAAGACTCCTTTTCTTCCCACCAGTTCTGACACAGGAGTTGCATAGCAATGCCTCGAACGAGGCCTGGGGGCCTGGACAGGCACCCACAGAGTCCAGAATAGATGTCAGCCAAAATTCCAAAGGGAACGCATCAACCTGAAAGAGATGAGGGCCCTCATCTAAGTTCTTCTGGTCTTCTCACAAAGCCAGGTCCTCTTCAAGTATTCATAGACAACACGACAGTTGTGTAGTATATAAGCAAGAGGCACCATGTCATACCACTCGTACAGAATAGCACAAAGAACCTGGAGACGTACCACCCAAAAAAACATGTTGATGCTCTCGATATACATCTGTCACAGGATAGTGTGTTTTAGTGGACATGTTAAACTGGACCTTAGAGGACCTGCATGAGTGGATCCTGAACAGATGAGTCTTCTTGGATATCCTTCTTCATTGGGTGACCCCTCAGATAAATCTGTATGCTTCAGAGAGCAAAAACCAATGTCTTCTTTTTTGCACCAGGAATCCTAGCCCCTCTGCTTGGAAGACCGATGCTGTCTCTTTTCAGTGGACAGGGAAGATGGTCTTCGTGTTTCACTGTTGCAGTCATCACATTTGGGTTAGCTGCTTGCAGTAGCCCTCAGTCGGCCTGATTAACAAAGTCTTGGGTCCTGCGTCGGTTGCTCTCTCTTCTTCCCCAGGTAGTCAGGGGTATAAAACATGCAGCCATTACATCAGTCTTTCTTGCCGTGTAGTGCCCGAAGCAGAAGCTCCTGAAATGTTTGATGTAATGCGATCCTATCTCGCCTACATTCATAACTGATGGGCTCGGAGCCGAGAATAGGTTCCGACTCGGCCGATACACTAGCACAAAGTCTCTCACTGGCTGGGCCAACCCCTTATCCCAGAATGCACCATGCCCAAACCCCCAGATCTCGTTTGCCGCTCCTAGAGTAACGACGTGGTCTCGACTTGGCTGTGGCTAAGTACCCTTCTATTTTGGCCTTTTGGTCGCTTTTTTGCAGTTAGCTTAAATTTTTATACTCAAACAGCTATTTTAATAGCTATCTTGTCGTTAGTACCCTTGTGATTGACTGTGTTTGTTTCTTGGATTGTTGTGGTGATTCCTGCCCATTTGAGTTAGAGGGCCTTTACCCTATTTCTTGTCGAGCATTTAAGTTAGAGCTCTTCCCTCCCTTCCCTCCTTGTGTGTTTTGGGTGTTAGTATGTCTGGCAAAGAAAAGGAACATAAGCCATCGGGCTTTAAAAAATGTTCAAAATGCAGTTACAAGATGTCGTTGACAGATGGCCACGCCATCTGTGTTTATTGTCTAGGGGCTAAACACTTGCAAGAATCTTGCAGTGTTTGCCATGCTTTCTCCTCTCGTGTCCTACATGAGAGAAAAAATAAGCTTATCCTGAAGGGTTTGATCAAGCCAGCCTTCGAGGAAGCTTTCTCTTCTTCTCCCACCTCAAAAAATCGAAGCAAAAGAAATCTTCGGTTCTGACAAGTCCGTCAGAGCCGCCTGCAAAAAGAGCTAAATCTCTGTCCCCTTCCTCAGCGCCACTGGTTTCGGAGCCGCAGGATAGAGGTTCTAAATCTGGGTCTCCTTCCTCGGCTCCACTCGTCTTGGAGTCTCGGGATGAGAGATCAGGTACTCTATCCCCTTTCTTGGCTCCACTGATCTCGGAGCCGCAGGATAGAGGATCTAAATCTGGGTCTCCTTCCTCGGCTCCATTGGTCTCGGAGCCGCAGGAGAGTGTTTCTGCTTTGGGGTTGGTGTCATCGGCTCCTGAACCGTCGGCGCTGAAAGAGGTCTCGGTTCTGGTCAAGTCTGCTTCTGCTCCGATCATTTTGGAGCCGGCCTCCTAGCTTTGTCTCGGAGCTGATAGAAAAAGTTTCTCTGCCCCCTTCTGTTTCCTCCAGGTCCTCCAGGCTTTCAGATTCGGACTTAGATAGGGTGGTCCAGAGGCTCCTCCAGTCACCTGTCTTATCCAAATTATTTTCGGCTCCGGCCCAGTCGGCCCCGGAGCCAGCCCTTTCGATACCGTTTCTTCCTCCTCCGACAACCTTGGTGTCATCGGAGCTGGAGTTCGTAGAGTCGGGTGAAGTCCTTGAGTCGGTTCCGAGACCCACTGCTAGTCTGTCGGTACCGACTTCAGCTCCAACCCTTTCTGTCCCTTCCAGAGGTTTCAGTTCTCGGGTGTCCTCAGCCGGGCCTGAGGGGAATTCGTTGGGGCTTCTGGTTTCGGCCCCGAGTCTCCCACTTGGCGCCTCGGCTAGGGGAACCCCAACCCCGGGCATGGTCTCAGAGACGGGCCTCTCTTCAGATTCTGGTGGGCCCGCCTTCGAGGCTATGAGGAGTGTGCTGGCCAAGTCTCTAGTGACTTAACCTGAATCTGCGAATCCTTCCCTAGACACGGCAACTAGAGCTTCTGGTGCCCCCTTGTCTTCGAACAGCGAGGCTCCTAGGTCTGAGGATTCCTCCTTGTGTGGTCCCCTGTTTTCAGAGGGGCCTTCAGAGTTCGTGCCTGAAGAGCCCCCCAGGAAAAAGTTGTGCAAGAGGAAGCACATAGACTCCCGAGATGAGTCTGTCACCTCGGACACCGACCTTGATGATGCGGAAGGGTCCCCTAAGTCGTCCTCTGACGATGTCTCGTTCTCTGATATCCTGGAGATCTTGAGACAGAGGGGTGACTGGCCATCCAAAATCCCTTCCACGGAGGAGTCGGTCTTCCTCAAGGACTTTGGAGCCCAACCCTCCACCTCCTGGGTGTCTCCACCCTTCGATGAGTTACTGGACCTTATTTGTTGAAGGGTGTGGGAACACCCTGATTCTGTGGAGCCAGTTCCTTCTTGCCCCAACAAGTTTTTATCCGCACCCCCTGGCAAGGAGTTTCTAACCAAGGGAGTTCTGGTTGATGCTATGGTGGTGGCATCTGCCACCCAGCAGGATGTGGCAGAGGCATCTACTTCTATCCATCCTCCTAACAAGGAGTCCAGGAGCATGGATAGGTATGGGAAGCATACCCTGACTTCAGCGACCTTTACTCTGCGGTCGCTGAATTATTTATGTCACTTTACGAGGCTCCAAAGGGATTTCATAAAGGAGTTGGGGAGATACCCTGTCGGGTAACGTGCCTGAGGCGTTGACGCAGTCTGTCAACGCCCAGCTGTCTACCCTTTCGTCGATTGTTAACTCGTCCGTGAGGCTCATATTGTATGCAGCCGAAGGGGCGGGTAGGGCAGTGAGTTCGGGCGTAGCCCTTAGGAGGCAAGCCTGGATGCGCTTGTGTCACTTTGCGGAGGCGTTCAAGTCTTCCTTCGCCGATGCTCCATTCGATGGGTACTCTGTCTTTGGACCCAAGGTGAAAGACACACTCACTAGATGTGAGCAGGAGGGTAAGACTTTGTCTGCCGTTGGGGCCCGTTTTTCGCTTCCCTCTAGACCTTATCCCAAGGCTCAGAGGGGAGGAAAGATGTGGTTCAGAAAGTCCCAAAAGTCTTTCCCTGCCCATCAGAGTGACCCCCCCCTTCCAGAGGCAGGGGGGGAAGTATTCTGGAGGATGTCGCCCTAGAGGCGGCGGAGGCCCCCGCAACTCAGGAGACCGCGAATCCTTTCGTGGTTCCTCCTTCCAGCGTCCCTGAGGGACTGCCCGACTGTGCGTCTCCGGAGCCAGTCGGAGGTCGATTCTCGGAGCATCCAAGGGCCTGGGGTTCCATCACTCAGGATCGGTGGGTGCGTCGTATCATCGCCGGAAGTTACACCATCCCCTTTATCCGTCCCCCTACACCGTCAAGGAAAATCCCGGACGTGCCACCCAGTCAACGGGATCAAGCAGCCATAGAGGTCACAAAGCTGCTCGGAAAGCGAGTCATCCAGCCAGTCCCCACAGACCAGACCGGATTAGGAACTTACTCAAGGATATTTTTGGTGCCAAAAAGAACAGGGGACTTGAGAACCATTCTGGATCTCAGCCACCTAAACCGCTTCGCAAAGAAGTCCAAGTTCCGGATGGTCACGTTGCAATCCATTTTCCCATTGCTGGAAAAAGGAGTATGGATGTGCTCCATCGATCTCAAGGACGCCTATTATCACATCAAGATAAACAAAGCATCCAGGATACATTTACGCTTCCGCCTAGGAGCCAATCACTTCCAGTTCCGGGCTCTGCCCTTTGGTCTCACCACAGCCCCCAGGGTGTGTACCAAATGTCTGGCAGTGGTGACGGCTCACCTGAGACGTCTGGGATTCCAGGTGTTTCCGTATCTAGATGACTGGCTCCTCACCGCCCCCACCAGGTATCTTCTTACTCTAGCCGTGAGTGCTACCATCGAGTTGGGACATCTATTAGGAATTGCATTCAACTGGGAAAAGTCTGTATTGCTGCCATTACAGCGTGTTGCCTTTATAGGCGCAGAGCTAGACTCTGTAGAGATGCGAGCATTCCTTCCAACAGAGAGGATAAAGATACTACAGGACCAAGTCCTAGCCTTACTGCCCTTATGGAAAGCCCCAGCCAGGATGGTCCTTCAGCTTTTGGGATCGATGGCGGCCTGCATTCTTCTGGTCCCTCTGGCAAGATTGCGCATGCAAATTCTTCAATGGCTCCTGTCGACCCAGTGGTCATACCAAGAACTGCCATTGTCCTACCCGATTCTCATCACAGAAACGTGCCAGCGAGATCTTCGTTGGTGGCTCCTCTCCTCCAACCTGAACCAGGGGAGATTCTTCTGCCCCCCTCCCCCATTGCCACAGTGACCACGGACGCCTCCCAGATAGAGTGGGGGGGGCATTATCTGGGCAGGACGGTTCAAGGCACGTGGCAAGATCACGAAACCCACTTGCATATCAATGTTCTGGAAATGAGGGCAGTGCTTCTAGCTTTGCAGGCACTTCACAGCTCTCTTCCCAACGGTACCATCGCAATCTTCTCAAAAAATATTGCGTTGGTATGGTACCTGAACAAGCAGGGAGGAACCAGGTCTTATCCTCTTTGCAGAGAAGCCATGAGAGTGTGGAATTGGGCGATCGCTTCCCAGAGATTTCTAGTGGTAACGCACATTCCGGGGAAGTCCAATGTGATAGCAGACAGGCTGAGCAGAGTTATTCTGATGCCTCACGAGTGGTCCCTGATTGACCAAGTAGCGGCTCGGATCTTCTCCAAGTGGGTGTTTCCCTGCTTCGACCTTTTCGCCAGCCCCTGGAATGCGAAGTGCAGCAATTTCTTCTCCCTGACTCCCCCCAGGGTGAGTCACCCAGGG
The DNA here is from genome assembly GCF_019279795.1 of Protopterus annectens. Lineage (NCBI taxonomy): Eukaryota > Metazoa > Chordata > Ceratodontiformes > Protopteridae > Protopterus > Protopterus annectens. The sequence continues at coordinate 1,327,269,963 of NC_056737.1, read as the reverse complement.
ACACTCTAGTCCACAATTGGCCCTCCGGTCTGCTCTACGCCTTCCCTCCAGTCCCTCTACTGCCAAAGGTGATTCAGAAGGCGATCTGCTTGGGAAGCAGCATGATTTTGATCGCACCACACTGGCCCCGCCAAGTTTGGTTTCCCTTCCTTTGGAAGTATGCAGTGGAGGGTCCTTGGATTCTGGACCCAGTTCCAGACCTCCTGACTCTTCAGTCGAGTCAGGCCCATCCATCACTGCGAACTCTCAAGCTAGCGGCTTGGCTGCTCCTCTTCCGACCTTAGTCAGACAGCATATCCTTTCGCCTGAGGTGGTCCGGATTCTGTCTTCTTCCCACAAAGCTTCCACTAAGGAGATATATTCTAATAAATGGAAAAGGTTTGCCATTTGGGCCCAGCGGCACAACCTTGACCCTCTGACAGCCCCGATGTCGGCAGTATTAGATTTTTTGGCAATTCTTTTTAGACAGGGTTCCGCTGTCTCCACGCTTAAAGTCCAATTGGCAGCGATTTCTAATTATCATGTTGCCTTTGAGCCTTCACTCATGAGTCATAAGTTGTGTAAGGCCTTTCTCAAGGGAGCTTGGTTGCTTTGCCCCCCGGTTTCGCAACCTGTTTTGCCATGGGATTTGAATGTGGTTCTAGGAGCCTTGACATCTCATCCCTTCGAGCCGGCGGCCACTTGTGAGCAAAAGTTCTTATCTTGGAAGACTGCCTTCTTGGTAGCTATTACTTCAGCCAGAAGGGTTTCGGAGCTTCAAGCCCTTTCTGTCAAGCCTCCTTATCTGATCTTTCACAAGGATAGAGTATCTCTAAGACTAAATCCGTCATTTCTTCCTAAGGTTTCTTCTGCTCTTTGTCTGCAACAGTCTATAGAGCTACCAGTTTTCTTTCCGAAATTTTCCAACAAGGCAGAATACAGACTTCATCAGTTGGATGTGCATAGACAACTGAGGTTTTACTTAGATAGGACACAGCAGTAGAGGAAATCAGACCAGTTGTTTGTGGCCTTTGCGGATAACAGGATTGGCAAAGCAGTAGGTAAGACCACTATCGCTAGGTGGATTAGGGATTGTGTTTCATTTATTTATGCATCAACAGGAAGGGACCTTCCATTTCCAGTTAGAGAGCATTCTACTAGGGCTATGGCAACATCAGTGGCCTTCCACGCCAGACTGTCTGTGGATGAGATATGTGCAGCGGCCACCTGGGCTTCTCCACATACATTTATTTCTCATTACAAACTGGACGTGGCGTCTAGGGGTCTGGCATTATTTGGTTCCACAGTGCTCAGGAGTGTTTTCCAGTGAGCCTCCCAGGATCTAGGTGCTAGGGACGCTGTCCCATCAGTTATGAATGTAGGCGAGATAGGATCGCATTACATCTTTTAGTTATGTACTTACCATAACGATAGATGTATGTGATCCATCTCTCATTCTACGCACTCCTCCTTCCCCCTACCTGTTGGATCTGAAGGAAACACTGTTGTGCAGTCAGATTGGCACATGTGGATGAGTTGTTGTTGGGCAAACAAGATCTGGGGGATTGGGCGTGGTGCATCCTGGGATAAGGGGTTGGCCCAGCCAATGAGAGACTTCGTGCTAGTGTATCGGCCAAGTCGGAGCCGATCAGTTATGAATGTAGGCGAGATGGATCACATACATCTATCGTTATGGTAAGTACATAACTAAAGGTTTTCAAGTTTCAGAACGGAAGTCTCCAACTAAAAAAGCTAAGTACCCCGTTGGGGAAACTTTTTCTTGCTCTAAACCGATGTCAGTAAAAGTAAATAATTGCATTTTTTGTGGAAAGCAAATACCTCATAAAGATTTTAATTCGTACTGTATTCCTTGCCTAGGCCCTGACCACGACGTACCTTTCTGTCGGTTTTGTGCCTTATTTAAACCACGAACCATCCGTCGTCTGTTTTTATTTGCTTCTAAATATTTTGGTGCTCGGTTCAATTATCCACATATATCTTTGGTAAGCCATCCGACTACCGACATTCCGAAAAAAAACGCAAAGATAAAGACACAGAAAGGCCACCTAGGTCCAAAGCTGTTGACGACGCTTCTCCTAAGCCAGTTCGCCGGTACTCAGTGAGGCGCTTTCGCAGCCCCTGATACCCGCTACTTCAGATTCACAGGCCTCTACTGAGACCCATTCGGAGTCCGCAACTGTGGAACCTGCGGATGTCTCTACCTTGGATGGGTCCAGAGCCGCTGTGCAGGCACCGGCTTCTGAGGGTGTATTCAGGCCTACTGACTTGCATATTAAACTGACGCCATCTTCTTCAAGGCCTAAAACTCGAACCATGCCTAGAAAAACGATGCCCAGACTGCATGGTCAGACCTCTATACCTAAAAAACAAATGATAAGAATGGCTGAAGACCTTATTACTTTAATCAGGGGAAGCCAACCTTCCCCCTCTAAGAGACCTAGGACTGAGTTTGCTTATGATACTTCTGACCAGGATTCTGATATTTCTGTTTCCTCTGATGACCAGGATTTACCCTGATCTGCCTATGAGGATTCTGATGCCGAGGACTCTATTCCCTTTGCCCCCCCCCCCCCCGGGGGATTTCTCTTTTGGTGAAACCTTGCATACTCTTAGGGAGCATTTTCGTTGGGAAAGTCAGGATTTCTCTGATTCTAAAAAAAAGCTTAGGGATTTCTTACTCCTGCCCCAGCACAGGCCTTTAGCTATCCCTCCTGTACTAGACATTGTTGATGCCTTGTCGGAATCTAGCTTGGCCCCTGACTCTTTACCTCCTGCTCCCAGAAAACCTGATAGATATTACAGGGTTCCTGACTCTCACAAGTTCCTTTTCAAAAATCCTACTGCGGATCCTGAGACCATTTCACAGGAACCCAAGGGTATTAAAGCTACTACTGTCAAAAATCCTAACCCTTCTGATAGAGACTCCAGGGCACTGGATAGATGAGCTAAGAAGGTAAACACTTCTGCAACCTTGGCCATTAGGGCCTTAAACTGCTAGTTTCATCTGTTAAAGTATCAGCAACATATTATTGGATTGGTTAAACAGAAAATGATGTTTATTCCTGATTGTGCTGAAAATAAGGATTTACAGGATTTAATGCGTTCTGCTGAACAGGTTGGCAAACAAACTGCAATGTGGTTTTGATTCACAAGAGGCATCTTGCAGGGCTGTTGTCACCGGGTCTGTACTTAGAAGGCATGCTTGGCTTAAGGAGCAATCTTTGCCAGATAATGTTAAAGTTAAATTACTGGATGCTCCCTTAAATCAGGACCGCCTGTTTGGCAACAAGGCAGAAGAAGTTCTTGAAAAGATGGAGGAAAAATCTAAATCTATGCAAAAAAGATTTCTTACAAGTACAACCTCCAAGATTTAGTAGGTATTGGCCCTCTAAGAATTGGTCCTTTCCTGCCTCTTCCAGGCCTTCTCAGTCCAAACCCAGATCCAGCAGAACACCCAGGCTTCAGTCCCAGGGTATGCACAGGACTAAGCAGTGGGGGGGCCCCCACTTCCAAATCTGGGAGTAGTAAAACTCCCCCCTATGGTAAACTGTCTCAATGACTTAACTTTAAAACTTCCAAGCACTTCTCAACTGACTGCCCCTTTGGGGGGGAAAGATTGCTCTACATGCAAAAAACTGGGAACTCATTACCCAGGACAAATGGGTTTTAAATATTTTCCCAAGGATACAGATTTCACTTCCACACATTACCAACCCCAAACGGTTGGCCAGATCTACCCCCCAAATCATTGGGCAAAGACTCAAAAGCAAGTACTCTCTCTCTTAAGCATAAAGGCTATTCAAACTGTACCAGAAGAGGAAAAGGGACAAGGTTTCTACTCAAGAATTTTTCTGGTACCCAGAAAAGACAATTCATGGCATCCTATCCTGGACCTGTCTACTTTAAACACCATTTTGGTGATTCCAAAATTCAAGATGCTAACTCTTCACCAGTTGCTTCCTGTGCTAGGCAAAGATGTCTGGTTGGCAACACTCGATTTAAAGGAAGCATACCTGCACATCCCAATCAGGGAATCTTGCAGAAGATACCTATGCTTCAAAGCAGGCTACATGCACTATCAGATGTTCATCGTGTTTCACTGTTGCAGTCATTACTCTTGGGTTATCCTGCTGGCAGGCTACCCTCAGTCGGCCAGAATTCCAAAGTCTTGGTCCGGTGTCGGTTGCTGTCGCCTCTTCACTGGCGTCAATGCGCCAGGGGTATAAAAGATGCAGCTGACGCTATTTTCTTCAGTCTTTCTTGCCGTGCGGTGCCCGAAATAAAAGCAGTTCGCAAGTGCCGGTCGGCCGACTCCTGAGATATTCAAATCCAAATTTCAGAACCAAAGTCTTCATTAAAGCTAAGTACCCCATTGGGGAAACTTTTTTCTTGCTCCAGACCGATGTCAGAAAAAGTTAACAATTGTATTTCTTATGGGAAGCAAATACCTCATAAGGATTTTCACTCTTACTGTATTCCTTGCCTAGGCCCTGATCACAACGTTGCTAGCTGTCGGTTTTGTGCTAGATTTAATCAACGCACTATTAAGCGTCGGTTCAATTTTGCATTTCATTACTTTGGCCGAAGATTTAATTATATAATGCCGTCGAAACAGCTGACGACCGGAGTATACAAAAAATGCAAGGAAAAGGATAGGCATCAGAGGTCCAAAACCGACAACGACCCTTCGCTAGGCCAGTCGCTGGTTCTCAATGAGGCGCTTTCGCAGCCCCTGGCGCCCGCTACCTCAGAGCCGCAGGCTGCTTCCGACTCCCACGTGGAGCCGACTGGGCCTCTGGATACTCAAGGTATTGGACACACGGAAATCATTCCCTCAGATGGGTCTGGAGCCGCTGAGCAGGCATCAGCTTCTGAGGGTGTCTTCAGACCTACACAACTATATGTTAAGCCATCTTCAGCTTCAAAGACAAAGACTAAAGCAGCTCTAAAGACAAAGAAACAAGTACAGCATTCTCCTACTCAGACTTCCATGCCTAAAAAACAGATGCTCAAAATGGCCGAAGACCTAATTACTTTGATCAGGGGTTCCCATCCTCCTCCAGATAAGAGGCCTAGGCAAGAGACAGAGTATGATTCTTCTGATCAGGTTTCTATTTTCTCTGATTCCTCTTCTGAACAGGATTACTCCATGCTTCCCTATGAGGATTCTGATGCTGAAGAATCCATTCCTTTAGCCTCTCCTCCGGAGGATTATTCTTTTGGGGAAACCCTGCATACCATGAGGCAGCATTTCCACTGGAAGAGACAAGATTATTCTGAATCCAAGAAAAGGCTCAGAGACTTTCTGCTACTTCTTCAGCACAAACCCCTTGCTATTCCCCCTGTTCTAGACATTGTAGATGTATTTTCAGAGTCCGGCCTGTCCCCTGACTCTTTAACCCCTGCACCTGCTAAGCGAGACAGATACTACAGGGCCGCTGATTCTCATAAATTCCTATATAAAAACCGTGCTGCTGACCCAGAAATTATATCTCAGGGTCCCAAATGGGTTAAAGTTTCCACTGCAAAAAACCCTGTCCCCTCTGATAAGGATTCTAGGGCTCTAGACAGATGGGGAAAAAGTTTACACTTCTGCTACCTTGGCTGTAAGGGCTTTAAATTGTCAGTTTCATATGCTTAAATATCAGCAATATTTAATGTCACTGCTTAAACAGAAATTGTTGAAAAATACTGAGTGTTCTGAGAACAAGGAAATGCAGGATTTATTGCATGCAGCTGAACAAGTGGGAAAGCGTACTTTGCAATGTGGTTATGATTCACTGGAGGGCCTCTTGCAGGTCCGCTGTTACAGGTTCTGTCATTAGAAGGCATGCTTGATTAAAGGAACAGAATCTGCCTGATCATGTTAAAGCAAAATTATTAGATGCTCCATTACAGCATGATACTTTGTTTGGTACTAAAGCAGAAGAGGTGTTGAAAAAAATGGAGGATAAAGCAAAATCCATGCAGACAGTCAAGGATTTCTTACAGGTACAGCCACCCAGGTTTACCAGGAACTGGTCTTCTAAACATTGGTCCTTTCCAGTGTCAGACAGACCACAAAGAGGCAGATACAGGCTTCCCAGAGGCAGATCTCAGCCCCAAGGCTCATACAGGCCTAAACAATGGGGTGCTCCTACCTCCAAAAGCGGAGAAGACAAATCTCAACCTTACAGGAAACAGTCCCAATGACTTTCCTCTGCCAGATCCAAGCACTTTTCTTTTGGCAGCCCCCTTAGGGGGAAAACTAGCACTTTTTCCATCAAATTGGAAAATGGTTACCCAAGACAAATGGGTCCTGAACATAGTGTCCCAAGGCTACAGGTTCCATTTTCATACCTTACTAAGTTCAAAAGGGATGACAGACCTGAAACACAATCAATGGGCAGAGGCACAAAAACAAATTACAGCCCTCATGGACATGAGGGCCATTCAGCAAGTACCACAACAAGAGCAGGAGCAAGGATTTTACTCCAGACTTTTCCTAGTGCCCAGAAAGGACTTTTCCTAGTGCCCAGAAAGGACAAAACCTGGAGACCAATACTGGACCTGTCTATACTAAATACGTTTCTGGAAGTTCCAAAATTGAAAATGTTGACTCTACAACAGCTACTGCTGGCAAGAAGGCGTGGCTCGTAACTTTGGACCTAAAAGAGGCATACCTGCATGTCCCAATTAGGCAATCTTGCAGAAGATACCTCAGATTCATAGCTGGCTCAATGCACTACCAATTCTCTGCATTGCCCTTTGGCTTATATACTGCGCACAGGGTCTTCACAAAATGCCTGGCACCAGTAATTGCATTTTGCAGACAAAGAGGAATTCAAATATACCCCTACTTGGACGACTGCCTAATTCAAGCAGAGAACAAAGACATTCTTCTAGAGCATCTGGCGTTTGTAAAACGATTACTAATTGGCCTAGGGTACACAGTAAACGAAAATAAATCAAAACTAGTGCCCTCTCAAGAGATAATATTCCTGGGTGCAAGCTTAAATATAACTGCCCAGATGGCTTATCTCACTCCAGACAAGCACAAGCAATTGACTTCTTACTTCAAGATATTAGCAACAAAGACCCACTTATCTGCAAGGAAAATCCTGCAGGCTTTGGGTTTCATGGCATCCTGCATTCTACTAATTCCATATGCCAGACTGCATATGAAGAAACTACAATGGTATCTAAAAAGTGTTTGGACTCAGCATTGCCACAGCCTGAAGACAGTAATTACACTCATTCCCTGCCTGCAACAGGAGTTTCGATGGTGGGCACAGGCCTGTCACCGCAACAAGGGTCTGCCATTCAGTTTACCCACAGCCAGACAGACACTGACAACGGATGCATCAGATTATGCCTGGGGGGCCCATATGGCAGGAAAATGTATTCAGGGCACATGGCCTGCAAACCCGATGCATCTTCACATCAATCAAAAAGAGATGCTAGCTGTTCCATGCCCTGACAGCTTTCAAGGACCTGCTTCATCCAGGACAGCTACTGATAAAGACAGACAATACTACGGTCATGTGGTACATAAACAAGCAGGGAGGTACACATTCCTACCCCCTATGCAGACAAGCAATGACCTTATGGGACACAGCATTGACTTTTCAAGTCCACCTGAAAGCACAATTCCTGCCAGGAAAAACAAATACTCTGGCAGACGAACTAAGCAGAAACCTCATGGATCCCCACGAATGGAAACTGGATCCACAAGTCTTCAGCATGATAACAAAGAAATGGGGATGCCCAGGCATAGATCTATTTGCCTCTCCTCACAACTGCCAATTGCAGAGATTTTGCACAAGGATTTATCACAAGCAAGCATGGAAAGTGAACGCCCTATCCTTCAGCTGGAAAAATCTAACAGTATATGCCTTTCCTCCACTGCCTCTCCTTCCCAGGGTACTCCTAAAGGTCAGACAAGAGAAGCCAAAAATGATACTGTTTGCACCAGACTAGCCACGCCAGCACTGGTACCCAATCCAAAAGAGCTTGTCTCAAGGTCCAGCATGGATATTGCCTCAAACTTCTCACTTGCTGACCCAACAAAACAATTGTTTTCTGCACAGCCAACTCAGGACCTTAAATCTGGCAGCATGACGGATAATGTAGCCATTCAGAACACTCCTCTTTCAAAAGCTGTTATGGATGTTATCTTGGAGGCCAGGAGTCCCAGTACCAGAAAATTTTATGCAGAAAAATGGAAGAGATTCTGTGGTTGGAACCAGGAACAAGGCACTGACACGTGTGCACCAAATATCCCTCAGATTTTACAATACCTAACTGAGATGCTGAACAAAGGCCTTTCCTTCTCATCAATTAAGATTCATGCCTCTGCCATTTCTGCCCATTACAATACGGAACCACCTTTCTTTTCTCATCCTTTAATAAGGCAGTACCTCAGAGCGGCCAAAAACATTAGGCCTCCAAGGAGAGCACCAGTTCCGGCCTGGGACCTCAATTATGTTTTGGAAAATCTCACACTGCTTCCCTTCAAGCCAGCATCAACAGTGGATATAAAATTCTTAACCTGGAAAACAGCTCTGCTCCTAGCAATAACCTCTGCAAGACAAGTCTAGGAGTTACAAGCACTCATGGCTGTGGAACCTTTTATCATTTTTCATCCAGACAGGGTTTCTCTAAGGACAAACCCAACATTTATGCCTAAGGTGGTGTCCAGTGTGGCCCTCAACCAAACCATTCACTTGCCTACCTTTTATCTAAATCCACAGGACAAGGGTGAGAAAATTCTGCATTCTTTGGACATACACAAGCAGTTACGCTTCTAGTTGGACAGAACTAAAGCTTTCAGAAAGACTGAGCAACTTTTAGTGTCGTATGCTGCAGGATCACAAGGAAAGGCTATCACAAAACAGACTATTTCTAAATGGATAGGCCATTGCATCCGTTTCTGCTATTTTCAGCATGGCAAATCAGTGCCTAAGGGCATTAGGCCTCATTCCACCAGTGCAGCAGCCACTTCAGCAGCCTTCCTCAGAGGAGTACTTACCAAACATATCTTAGAGGCTGCAACTTGGAGTTCAGTGCACGCTTTCACAAAGCACTACCCCTTACCTCTTTACTCTAAGTCCAGAGCAGGCTTTGCCACTGCAGTTCTTCAGGGCCTCATAGCCTCTCCTAATCCTATTTAGCCCAGCCACCCATCCTCAGCTTTGGGATTCAACCCAAGAGTAATGACTGCAACAGTGAAACACGATGAACTTAGTACAGTTGTGTACCTACCATAAATGTAGATGTTTGAGTGTATTCATTGTTGCAGTCCAGGTTACCCACCCACCATCCCCCTTTTCTTTGCTGGGACTTATCTGCACTTCTCTATCCTATACAACCTATGTGGTGTATTTGCTTGTAGATGAAGGAAATGTTATTTTTGTGCATGCATATTTATTGGCATATTTTTTCAGCCTACCAATTTGGGGGCACCTGACATCTGGGGCAAGAAAAACTGAAGAAAATGGCGTCGGCTGCATCTTTTATACCCCTGGCACACTGACATCAGGGAAGAGGCGACAGCAACCGACACCGGACCTAGACTTTGGAATTCTGGCCAACTGAGGGTAGCCTGCCAGCAGGATAACCCAAGAGTAATGACTGCAACAGTGAATACACTCGAACATCTACATTTATGGTAGGTACACAACTACTTTCTCTGAACTGCCCTTTGGCTTATGTACTGCACCCACGGTATTCACAAAGTGCCTAGCTCCAGTCATTGCATTTTGCTGGCAAAGAAATATTCAAATATACCTGTACCTGGGCGATTGTCTAATTCAGGCAGGAAGCCAGGACATACTTTTGAGTCATCTGGCTTTTGAACAAAGGGTGCTAACTTGATTGGGGTACACCATAAACAAAAAGAAATCACACCTGGTAGCCTGTCAACAAATTATATTGCTGGGAGCAAGCTTGAATACAACTTCATAGATGGCTTTCCTCACGCCAGAGAAACAAATACATTTGACAACCTACTTCAAACTAGTGGCCACAAAAAAAATGCTATCTGCAAGGCAAATACTGCAAGCCTTTGGGTTCATGGCCTCCTGCATTCTTCTAATTCTATATGCAAGAATACATATGAGGAAACTACAATGGTATCTAAAAAACCTATGGTGTCAACATTCTCAGGATCTAGAAGCAATGTTTCCTGTCAGGCCTTGCCTACGGTTAGAGTTCCTTTGGTGGGCAGAGGCCTGCCTCCAAAACAAGGGACTGCCATTCAGTCTACCCCCTACCACCCAAACCCTAACAACAGAAGCATCAGACTATGCATGGGGGGCTCACCTGGGAGGGAAGTGCATTCAGGGCAAATGGAACTCAAGTCAAATGCACCTGCATATCAATCAAAAAGAAATGTTAGCTGTACAGAGTGCTCTGACAGCCTTCAAGGACCACATTCTTCCAGGACAATCAATGGTAAAGACAAACCCACTGTTATGTGCTACATAAACAAGCGGGGGGGGGGTACCTATTCTTACCCCCTCTGCAGACTAGCCATGGCACTGTGGAACACAGCATTGAGCTACCAAGTACATCTACAAGTTCAATTCCTGCCAGAAAAACTAAATACACTGGCAGACGGACTAAGCAGAAACCTCATGGACCCACACGAGTGGAAGCTGGAACCAAAGACTTTCAACATGTTGACAGACAAATGGGGGTGCCCAGATATAGACCTGTTTGCCTCCCCCCAGAACTACCAATTAGACATATTTTGCACAAGGACTCCCCACAAACAAGCTAGGAAAGTGGATGCTGTGTCCTTCATCTGGAAAAAAACGTCAGTTTATGCCTTTCCTCCTCTGCCTCTCCTCTCCAAAGTACTATTAAAGATCAAATAGGACAAACCAAGGACGATATTGATTGCACCAGACTGGCCATGCCAACACTGATACCCCCTCTTGCACAGTGTGCCACTGTTGGCCCCATGGCACCTGCCTCAGACCCCTACCCCTGTTGTCTCAGCAGGAGAACCAGATTCTGCACCCTCAGCTTCAAACCCTGAACCTAGCAGCCTGGCTAATTACCTAATTTCTCCTTTACCATCCCTGAGTAAACCAGTGATGAATACCATTTTAGAGGCAAGGAGGCCTAGTACTGGAAAATCTTATGCTGAAAAAATGGAAGATTCTGTGCTTGGAACCAATCTCAAGGGATGAGCACAGCATCACCCAACATCTCAGATTCCACAATACTTAATTGAGATGCTTCACAAGGGCCTTTCTTTTTCCTTCGTCAAAATTCACACCTCAGCTGTTTCCGCTCATTATAACACAGAACCTTCACTCTTCTCTCATCCACTGCTCAAGCAGTTCCTCAGAGGGGCCAACAATTTAAGACCACCCAGGAGAGCCTCAACTCCAACCTGGGACCTTAACTTTGTATTGGAGAAACTCACTCTTCCTCCTTTAGAGCCAGCTGCGAGTGCAGATTTAAAATTCATTTCCTGGAAAACAGCCTTCCTTTCAGCAATCACTTCAGCAAGAAGAGTATCTGAATTACACGGCCTTTATGGCAGTGGAGCTTTTCATCATCTTTCATGCGGACAGGGTGTCCCTCAGAACCCATCCCTCCTTTATACCCAAGGTGGTATCCAGTGTGGCTCTTAATCAGTCTATTCATTTGCCAACCTTCTTTCCTAATCCATAGAACAAAGGGGAATGGATACTGCACTCCTTAGATGTGCACAGACAACTTAGATTTTACTTGGACAGGACTAAACTTCTCAGTAAGTCTGAATAACTACTGGTGGCATTTGCTGCAGAGGGGAAGGCTATTTCAAAGCAAACAATTTCTAAATGGATAGGCCATTGCATTAATTTCTGCTATAAGCACCATGGAAAACCTATCCCACAGGGGATCAGACCCCACTCAACCAGGGCTGCATCTTCCTCTACAGCCTTTCTCAGAGGTGTCCCTACCAGGGACATCCTAGAAGCTGCTACCTGGAGTTCTGTACACACTTTCACCAAACATTACCATTTGCCAATTTTCTCTAAATCCAGAGCTGGCTTTGCCACTGAAGTCTTGCAGGGCCTTATAGCTGGTCCTAATGCTATCTAAATTCCTCCTCCCATCCTTAGCTTTGGGAAACTACCCAAATGTGATGACTGCAACAGTGAAGCATGAAGAACATAGTACAGTTGTGTACACTTACCATAAATGTAGATGTTCGAGTGTATTTACTGTTGCAGTCTTGGTTACCCTCCCTCCAGCCCCTTGACTTTTTTTGGCTATACCTCTACTGTCGTTTACTATGCTTAAAAGCTTTTTGGTGTATTTGCTTTTTTATTGGAGGTATATCCTTGTGTGTGTGTGTGTGTGTGTGTGTGTGTGTGTGTGTGTGTGTATATATGTATATATATATATATATATATATATATATATATATATATATATAGATATATAGATATATAGATATATATATATATTTTTTTTTTTTTTTTTTTTTTGCTTCCCATTAAGGGGGCAATTGACATCTCTGGCAAGAAAAACTGATGTAATGGTGTCTGGTGCATGTTTTATACCCCTGACTACCTTATTTCATGGAAGAAGAGACAGCAACCGACGCAGGACCCAGGACTTTGTTAATCAGGCCGACTGAGGGCTACTGCAAGCAGATAACCCAAATGTGATGACTGCAACAGTGAATACACTCGAACATCTACATTTATGGTAAGTGTGCACAACTGTACTTACCTCTGTGCCTTCCTCCCACTACCTCTCCTACCAAGGGTTCTGCTAACAATCCTAAAAGAAAAAACAAAACTCTTACTAGTCAGCCCTTTTTGGCCAAGACCACATTGTTTCCATCTTCTATTTCCTCTAGCCAAGGACCAACACTGCAAACTGCCACACAAGGCAGATCTCATCACTCAGCAGAAAGGATCATTAGTACAATTCAACCTGTCATCCCTAAAACTAAGCTTGTGGATGATGAGGTTCTCATTACATTCAGGCACCAGTTTTCTGAAGACGTAATCGAAGATGTCTTTCCATATAGCTGTTACAGTATTCTTCTTTGAAGGGATTTCCTGCCAAGGATAGCCCAGTGTCCGGCCAGCACACCAAAACCTTTAGATTTTGTAGGTGCCATACATCACATGTATGCTCCCTGCATAGGGCATAAAGATTATGTGATGTAAATACTCAGAACTTTTTTGCTGCCAGTCCGAATGCCATTATCGAATGTCAGTCTGAACACCAGTAAGCTGTGCTGGTTACCAAGCCGTCTTCAGATAAGTGCAATGTTGGGATTTTTTTCTCTCTCTTTTTTTTTTTTTTCCTCAGTATTATTGTTGCTTGTGTTCATGTCTGCCAGAAGGGGAAAATGTCAGTGTGGAAAGCAAATTCCCCATAAAGACTGTCATGACCAGTGTATTTTTTACGTAGGTGCTTTCTACAACCATGAGCACTGTTATATCTGTCAAGCATTTGTCCCAAAGATCCTATGTAGTCACATATCATCTCTCTTTTCTTGTACCTTGTAAACCAGCATCTTGAATTGTTGGTCTAGGATACTATGATGGAATCTTCCTGTCCAAAGGGACACCAGTCTTCCAAGAAGAAAAAAAGGGTGCGTTTCTGATGTGTACTTTCATTACATCTGATGAAGCAACTTTGTGAAAGCGCTTGTGTTTGTTCTGTGCACTAGTAAAGTTTTTTATACTGAAAGTAGCAGCACCCGTGGTTGTGTTCTTACTGGTTTTTGTTCTTATATATTTTGTTTCTTTGGACACATTTATTTGGTTTTTGGTGGTACTACTTCTGCAATTATTGGCTTTGTCTTCAGGCTTTGCTTGATGATAATACTAAAGCCATACTTTTGGATGTTCCTCCAGATAATAAAAATCTTTTTGGGACAGTTGCTGCTGACCTGTTCAAGTCCCTCCAGGATAAGGGTAAGGCCATGCAGGAACTCAGGCACAGATGTTCTTCATGTTTCACTGTTGCAGTCATCACATTTGGGTTATCTGCTTGCAGTAGCCCTCAGTCGGCCTGATTATCAATCTCTGGGTCCTGCGTCAGTTGCTATCTCCTCTTCTATGATGTCAGGTAGTCAGGGGTATAAAACATGCAGCCAATGCCATTACATCAGTCTTTCTTGCCGTGCGGTGCCCGAAGCAGAAGCAGTTTGCAAGTGCCAGTCGGCCAACTCCTGAAATGTTCGTTTTCGAGTTTCAGAACCGAAGTCTTCAACTAAAGCTAAGTACCCCGTTGGGGAAACTTTTCCTTGCTCTAAACCGATGCCAGTAAAAGTCAATAAATGTATTTCTTGTGGAAAGCAAATACCTCATAAAGATTTTCATTCCTACTGTATTCCTTGCCTAGGCCCTGACCACAACGTACCTTGCTGTCGGTTTTGTGCTTTATTTAAACAACAAACTATTCGTTGTCGGTATATTTATGCTTCTAAATATTTTGGTACTCTGTTCAATTACCCAGATATGGCTAAGGTAAGCCACCCGACTACCGACATTCCGAAAAAATGCAAAGATAAAGACAGAGACAGGTCGCCTATGTCCGAAGCTGCCGACGACGCTTCTGCTAAAATAGTCGCCAGTTTGCCGGTACTCAGTGAGGTGCTTTCGCAGCCCCTGATACTCACTACTTCAGATTCGCAGGCCTCTACTGAGACCCATTCGGAGTCCGGTATGCTGCGAGATGCTTCAACTGTGGAACCTGTGGATGTCTCTACCTTGGATGGGTCTTGAGTTGCTGTGCAGGCACCGGCTTCTGAGGGTATATTCAGGCCTACTGACTTGCATATTAAACCAACGCCATCTTCTTCTTCAAGGCCTAAAACTCGATCCATGCCTAGAAAACTGATGCCCAGACTGCATGGTCAGGCCTCTATGCCTAAAAAACAAATGATAAGAATGGCTGAAGATCAGGGGAAGCCAACCTTTCCCCCTAAGAGACCTAAGTCTGATTTTGCATATGATTCTTCTGATCAGGATTCTGGATTCTGAAATTTATGTTTCCTCTGATGACCAGGATTTACCCTTATCTACCTATGAGGATTCTGATGCAGAGGACTCTATTCCCTCTGCTTCCCCTCCAGAGGATTTCTCTTTTGTTGAAACCTTGCATACTCTTAGGGAGCATTTCCGCTGGCAAAGCCAGGATTACTCTGATTCTAAAAAGAAGCTTAGGGATTTCTTACTCCTGCCCCAAAACAGGCCTTTAGCAATCCCCCCTTTACTGGACATTGTTGATGATGCCTTTTCGGAATCTAGCTTGGCCCCTGACTCCTTACTTCCTGCTCCCAGAAAACCAGATAGATATTACAGGGTTCCTGACTCTCACAAGTTCCTCTTTAACAATCCTACTGCGGATCCTGAGACCATTTCACAGGGACCCAAGGGCATTAAGGCTACTACTGCCAAAAATCCTACCCTCTCTGATAGATATTGCAGGGCGCTGGATAGATGGGGTAAGAAAGGTATGCACTTCTGCAACCTTGGCCATTAGGGCCTTGAACTGCCAGTTTCATATGTTAAAGTATCAGCAGCATATTATTGGATTGCTTAAACAGAAAATTATGTTGTTTCCTGATTGTGCTGAAAATAAGGATTTACAGGATTTAATGCATTCTGCTGAACAAGTTGGTAAACATACATTGCAATGTGGTTTTGTTTCACTAGAGGCATCTTGCAGGACTGCTGTCACTGGGTCTGTACTTAGAAGGCATTCTTGGCTTAAGGAGCAATCTTTGCCAAATCATGTTAAAGCTAAATTGCTGGATGCTCCCTTAAACCAGGACTGCCTGTTTGGTAACAAAAGCAGAAGTACTTAAAAAGATGGAGGAAAAAGCTAAAAAGATTTCCTGCAAGTACAGCCTTCAAGATTTAGTAGGCATTGGCCCTCTAAGAATTGGTCCTTTCCTGCCTCTTCCAGGCCTTCTCAGTCCAAACCCAGAACCAGCAGAACACCCAGGCTTCAGTCCCAAGGTAGGACTTAAGCAGTGGGGGGGGGGGTCCCTCTTCCAAAGCAGGAGTAGAAGACTCCCCTCTATGGTAAATTGTTTCAATGACTTAACTTTAAAACTTCCAAGCCCTTCTCAACTGACTGCTCCTTTAGGGGGAAAGATTGCTCTTCAGGCAAAAAACTGGGAACTCATTACCCAGGACAAATGGGTTTTAAATATAGTTTCCCCAAGGATACAGATTCCACTTTCACACTTTACCAACTCCAAACGGTTGGCCAGAGCTACCCCTAAATCAGTGGGCAGAGGCTCAAAAGCAAGTTCTCTCTCTTAAGTATAAGGGCTATTCAGATTGTCCCAGAAGAGGAAAGGGGACAAGGTTTCTACTCAATACTTTTCCTGGTGCCCGGAAAAGACAACTCCTGGCGTCCTATCCTGGATCTCTCTTTTCTAAACACTTTTTTGGTGATCCCAAAATTCAAGATGCTAACTCTTCACCAGTTGCTTCCTATGCTAGGCAAGGATGCCTGGTTGGCAACACTGGATTTAAATGAAGCTTACCTGCACATCCCAATCAAGGAATCTTGCAGAAGATACCTACGCTTCAAAGCAGGTTACATGCACTAGCAGATGTTCTTCATCTTTCATTGTTGTAGTCATCACATTTGGGTTATCTGCTTGCAGTAGCCCTCAGTTGGCCTGATTAACAAAGTCTTGGGTCCTGCGTCGGTTGCTGTCCCTTCTTCATGACGTCAGGGGTATAAAACATGCATCCGACGCCATTACATCAGTCTTTCTTGCCTTGCGATGCCCGAAGCAGAAGCAGTTCGCAAGTGCCGGTCGGCCGACTCCAGAAATTTTCGTTTTCGAGTTTCAGAACTGAAGTCTTCAACTAAAAGCTAAGTACCCCATTGGGGAAACTTTTTCTTGCTCTTAATAGATGTCAGTAAAAGTAAATAATTGCATTACTTGTGGAAAGCAAATACCTCATAAAGATTTTTATTCGTACTTTATTCCTTGCCTAGGCCCTGACCATGACGTACCTCGCTGTCGGTTTTGTGCCTTATTTAAACCATGAACTGTCCGTCATCTGTATATTTTCGCTTCTAAATATTTTGGTGCTCGGTTCAATTATCCTGATATGTCTTCGGTAAGCCATCCAACTACCGACATTCCGAAAATACGCAAAGATAAAGACAGAGACAGACTGCATAGGTCCAAAGCTGCCGATGATGCTTCTCCGAAGCCAGTTGCTAGGTCGCCGGTACTCAGTGAGGTGCTTTCGCAGCCTTTGATACCCGCAACTTCAGATTCACAGGCCTCTACTGAGACCCATTTGGAGTCCGGTATGCAGCGAGATGCTTCAACTGTGGAACCTGTGGATGTCTCTACCTTGGATGGGTCCAGAGCCGCTGTGCAGGCACCGGCTTCTGAGGGTGTATTCAGGCCTACTGACTGGCGTATTAAACCAACGCCATCTTATTCTTCAAGGCCTAAAACTCGAACCATGCCTAGAAAACTGACGCTCAGACCGCATGGTTAGGCCTCTATGCCTAAAAAACAAATGATAAGAATGGCTGAAGACCTTATTACTTTAATCAGGGGAAGCCACCCTTCCCCTCTAAGAGACCTAGGACTGAGTTTGCTTATGATACTTCTCACCAGGATTCTGAATTTTCTGTTTCCTCTGATGACCAGGATTTACCCTTATCTACCTGTGAGGATTCTGATGCTGAGGACTGTATTCCCTCTGCTTCTCCCACAGAGGATTTCTCTTTTGGTGAAACCTTGCATACTCTTAGGGAGCATTTTCATTGGGAAATTCAGGATTTCTCTGATTCTAAAAAGAGGCTTAGGGATTTCTTATTCCTGCCCCAGCACAGGCCTTTAGCCATACCTCCTGTACTAGACATTGTTGATGCCTTTTTGGAATCTAGTTTGGGCCCCGACTCTTTACCTCCTGCTCCCAGAAAACCTGATGGATATTACAGGGTTCCTGAGTCTCACAAGTTCCTTTTTTAAAAAAACCTACTACAGCTCCTGAGACCATTTCACAGGGACCCAAGGGCATTAAAGCTACTACTGCCAAAAATCCTACCCCCTCTGATAGAGACTCCAGGGCACTGGATAGATGGGGTAAGAAGGTATACACTTCTGCAACTTTGGCCATTTGGGCCTTAAACTGCCAGTTTCATATGTTAAAGTATCAGCATCATATTATTGGATTGCTTAAACAGAAAATGATGTTGATTCCTGATTGTGCTGAAAATAAGGATTTACAGGATTTACTGCATTCAGCTGAACAGGTTGGAAAACCTACTTTGTAAAGTGGTTTTGGTTCACTAGAGGCATCTTGCAGGGCTGCTGTAAGTGGGTCTGTACTTAGAAGGCATGCTTGGCTTAAGGAGCAATCCTTGCCAGATCATGTTAAAGCAAAATTATTGGATGCTCCCTTAAACCAGGACCGCCTGTTTGGCAACAAGGCAGAAAAAGTTCTTAAAAAGATGGAGGAAAAAGCAAAATCTATGCAAACTGTTAAAGATTTCTTACAAGTACAACCTCCAAGGTTTAGTAGGCATTGACCTTCCAAGAATTGGTCCTTTCCTGCCTCTTCCAGACCTTCTCAATCCAAACCCAGATCCAGCAGAGCTCCCAGGCTTCAGTCCCAGGGTACGCACGGGACTAAGCAGTGGGGGGCCTCCACTTCCAAATCTGGGAATAATAAAACTGTATGGTAAACTGTCTCAATGACTTCTTTTTAAAACTTTCAAGCACTTCTCAACTGACTTTCCCTTTGGTGGGAAAGATTGCTCTTCATGCCAGGAACTGGGAACTCATTACCCATGACAAATGGGTTTTAAACATACTGTCTCAGGGATGCACATTTCACTTCCACACATTACCAACACCAAGCGGGTGGCCAAATCTACCCCTAAATCAGTGGGCAGAGGTCCAAAAGCAAGTACTTTATCTCTTAAGCATGGGGGCTGTTCAGTTGGTACCAGAAGAGGAAAAGGGACAAGGTTTCTACTCGAGACCTTTCCTGGTACCCAGAAAAGACCATTCATGGCATCCTATCCTGGACCTGTCTACTCTAAACATCTTTTTAGTGATTCCAAAATTCAAGATGCTGACTCTTCACCAGTTGCTCCTATGCTAGGCAAAGATGCCTGGTTGGCAACACTAGATTTAAAGGAAGCATACCTGCACATCCCAATAATGGAATCTTGCAGAAGATACCTACGCTTCAAAGCAGGCTACACGCACTATCAGTTTTCTGCACTGCCCTTTAGCTTATCTACTGCGCCCAGGGTATTCACATAGTTGCATTTTGCAGGCAAAGAAATATTCAAATATACCCATATGTGGACGATTGTCTAATTCAGCCAGAAAGCCAGGACATACTTTTGAATCATCTGGCCTTTGTACAAAGGGTACTAACTTGTCTGGGGTACACCATAAATGAAAAGAAATCACACCTGGTACCCTGTCAACAAATTATATTCCTGGGAGCATGCTTGAATACAACTTCCCAGATGGCTTTCCTCACGCCGGAGAAACAAATTCAGTTGACAACCTACTTCAAACAAGTGGCCACAAAAGTCCTGCTATCTGCAAGGCAAATACTACAAGCCTTGGGGTTCATGGCCTCCTGCATTCTTCTAATTCCATATGCAAGATTGCATATGAGGAAATTACAATGGTATCTAAAAAGCCTATGGTGTCAGCATTCTCAGAATCTAGAAGCAATGATTCCTATCATACCTTGCCTATGCCTAGAGTTCCTTTGGTGGGCAGAGGCCTGCCACCAAAACAAGGTACTACCATTCACACTACCCCTGGTGCCCAAACCCTAACAGACGCATCAGACTATGCATGGGGGGGCTCACCTGGTGGGGAAGTGCATTCAGGGCAAATGGAACCCAAGTCAAATGCACCTGCATATTAATCAAAAAGAAATGTTAGCTGTACAGAATGCTCTGACAGCCTTCAAGGACCACATTCTTCCAGGACAATTAATGGTAAAGAAGGACAACACCACTGTTATGTGGTACATAAACAAGCAGGGGAGGAGCACACATTCTTACTCCCTCTGCAGATTAGCCACGGCATTGTGGAACACAGCCTTGAGCTGCCAAGTACACCTACAGGCTCAATTCCTGCCAGGAAAGCTAAATACACTGGCAGACGAACTAAGCAAAAATCTCATGAACCCACACGAGTGGAAACTGGAACCAAAGACATTCAACATGTTGATAAACAAATGGGAGAGCCCAGAGATAGACCTGTTTGCCTCCCCCCAGAACTACCAATTGGACAAATTCTGCACAAGGACTCCCCACAAACAAGCTTGGAAAGTGGATGCCCTATCCTTCTCCTGGAAAAATCTATCAGTTTATGCCTTTCCTCCTCTGCCTGTCCAAAGTACTACTAAAGATCAAACAGGACAAACCAAGGAAGATACTGATTGCACCAGACTGGCCACGCCAACACCGGTGTACTCCTTCTTGCGCAGTGTGTCACTGGTGGCACCATGGCACCTGCCTCAGACCCCTACCCTGCTGTCCCAGCAGGAGGGCCAGATTCTGCACCCTCAGCTTCAAACCTGAACCTGGCAGCCTGGCTAATTACCTGATCTCTCTGTTACTATCCCTCAGTAAACAAGTGTTGGATGTCATTAAGGAGGCCTAGTACTAGAAAATCTTATGCTGAAAAATGCAAAAGATTCTGTTCCTGGAACCAAACTCAGGGGATGGGCACAGCAGCTCCCAGTTTACCTCAGATTCTTTAATACTTAACTGAGATGCTTCACAAGGGCCTTTCCTTTTCCTCCATCTAAATTCATGCCTCAGCCATTTCAGCTGATTACAACACAGAACCACCCCTCTTCTCTCATCCATTGCTCAAGCAGCTCCTCAGAGGGGCCAAGAACTTAAGACCAGCCAGGAGAGCCCTAACTCCAACCATTTGCTTGGGACCCTAACTTTGTATTGGAAAAACTCACTCCACCTCCTTTTGAGCCAGCTGCAAGTGCAGAGTTGAAATTCCTTTCTTGGAAAACAGCCTTCCTTTTAGCCATCGCTTCAGCAAGAAGGGTGTCTGAATTACAGGCCCTTATGGCTGTGGAGCCATTCATCATCTTTCTTGCGGACAGGGTGCCCCTCAGGACTAATCCCTCCTTCATGCCCAAGGTAGTATCCAGTGTGGCTCTTAGTCAGTCCATTCATTTGCCAATCTTCTTTTCTAATCTACAGAACAAAGGGGAACAGATTCTGCACTCCTTAGATGTGCACAGACAACTTAGATTTTACTAGGACAGGACTAAACCTATCAGGAAATCTGAACAGCTGCTGGTGGCATTTGCTGCATGGGCAGAGGGGAAGGCCATTTCAAAGCAAACCATTTCTAAATGGATAGGCCATTGCATTCATTTCTGCTATAAGCACCATGAAAAACCTATCCCACAGGGAATAAGACCACATTCAACCAAGGCTGCATCTGCCTCTACCGCCTTTCATAGAGGTGTCCCTATCAAGGATATCCTAGAAGCTGCTACCTGGAGTTCTATCCATACTTTCACCAAGCATTACCATTTGCCAATTTTCTCTAAATCCAGAGCTGGCTTTGCCACTGCAGTCTTGCAGGGCCTTATAGCTGGTCCTAATGCTATCTAATTTTTTCCTCCCATCCTTAGCTTTGGGAATCTACCCAGATGTGATGACTGCAACAGTGAAACACGAAGAACATAGTAGAGTTGTGTACACTTACTATAAATGTAGATGTTCAAGTGTATTCACTGTTGCAGTCCTGATTATCCTCCTTCCAGCCCCCTGAGTTCTTTTGGCTATACCTCTTTTCCTTTTTACTATGCTTAAAGCTTTTTGGTGTATTTTTTTTTTGTGTAATCTTGTATATATATATTTAATTGCTTCCCTTTAAGGGGGCACCTGACATCTGGGGCAAGAAAAACTGATGTAATGGCATCGGCTTCATGCTTTATACCCCTGACTACCTGACATCATGTAAGATGAGACAGCAACTGACGCAAGACCCAAGACTTTGATAATCAGTCCGACTGAGGGTTACTGCAAGCAGATAACCCAAATGTGATGACTGCAACAGTGAATACACTCAAACATCTACATTTATGGTAAGTGTACACAACTGTACTTTTTGTTTCCCCTTTACCCAAATTTCAGAGAAATTGTCTTTCTAAGTCTGCCTTTGTTTATAGGCAGACATGTCAACCTCCCAAAGGTAAGAAGGGGTCCAGGTGTATTTCTCCTACTGAATGCACTCAGCCTCCTACATCTCAGAAGCCTTCCTTTCAGGCCAAACCTGTTTCTAGTTGACATTTTGCCTCCTTTTCTCCTTGACCAGGTTCCTTGTTTCTCCACCTTTCTTTGTCTTTGTCAAATTGGCAGCAGATAAATTCAGTCTATTGGGTGCTGTCTGTCTGAGTCAGGGGTATTTCATGATATGGACCCCCCCCCCTTCAGGCATTTTGCAGCCTCCTCCAGACAAACTCTCTGATGTTCTTTGTATTTCAATATAGCAGTCATCACATTTGGGTTATCCCTGCCAGCGTAGCCCTCGGCCGGCCCAAATACCAGATGCTTAGTATTTCTGCTTCGGTTGCTGTCTCTTGAGGACGGACGTCAGGTCGTCAGTAGTATAAAGTAAGGCAGCTGATGCCATTACATCAGTCTTTCTTGCTGTGGAGCCTAAAGCAGAAGCTGTTTGCACTAGTACCCGTCTGCTGCTACCTGAGTTTTCATCTCCTAATTGAAGTTTAAGTCTTCTAAAGCTAAGTAGCCTGCTGGGGATCCTTTTTTCTTGCACTAACCATTGTCAGAAAAAGTTAACAATTGTCTCGCCTGTGGAAAGCAAATACCACTTATAAACAAAAAGACGCAGGTAACCTTGAGTCCAAAAGCCCAATAAAAAATCCTTCTTCTTCTTAACACAACTTTATTAAATCCAATAATAGCGTTTTCGCCACTCTTATGAAAGCAGCTTCATCAGAGAAACAAATGTAATTCAAAAAGCACGCTTTTATAGGAACAGGAAGTGACAAAACACCATATCCCATTACAATAATATAAAAGAGATATGACAATTCTGACCAGTATATTTAAATTGTATTTAAAAACTTGTATAGTTATAAAAGTAACAGTGGTACATATTATTACCATTTTAAAATAAAAAAATATATGTAGAATGTATAAAATAATATATATATGTGTAAAATCAACACTTAATTGGAAATAACTATTTTAAAAAATATATATGTAAACAGTTATTATTATTGAATATATCCAAGGCAGTTATCTATCTTAAATAACTCATAAAACTAGATGCATTCAGGTTCCCTGGATTGAATGAAAATTGTAATATTTCAGCCATTTTAAAATTAAGGAGTTATTTAAGATAGATAACTGCCTTGGATATATTCAACAATAATAACTGTTTACATATATATTTTTTAAAATAGTTATTTCCAATTAAGTGTTGATTTTACCCATATATATATTATTTTATACATTCTACATATATTTTTTATTTTAAAATGGTAATAATATGTACCACTGTTACTTTTATAACTATATAAGATGTTCTTCATCTCACATTGCTGCAGTCCTTACATATGGGTAGTCCGCTGTCCTCGGTCGGCCCGAATACCAAAGTATTAGGCTGACGTCGGTCATGGGCGCTCAGAACTGACATCAGAGCGTCAGGGTATAAAAGCGCATGACCGACGTCATATCCTCAGTCTTTTTTGCCGCATGGTCCGATGCAGAAGCAGCGTTGCAAGTGCCGTTCGGCGTTCTGAAATTTTCGAATTCTGAGTTTCAGACCGAATCCAAGTTGGGCTAAGTACCCCGTTGGGGAATCTTTTTGTTTTTTCTTGCCTCAGTTATTTACCGGATGTCAGAAAAAGTGAATAATTGTATTTCTTGTGGGAAACAGATACCGCATAGGGATTATCATTCTCTTTGTATTCCTTGTTTGGGTCCTGAGCACGACGTAGTCTGGTGTCGCTTTTGTGCTAGGTTTAATAAGTGCACCATAAAACGTAGGTTAGATTGCGCTAGGCTGGTCTTCGGTAAGCGGTGTAATTATACCATGCCGTCGGATCCTCCGACGCCCGCTACCGTGAAGAAGCGCAAGGACAAAACTGCTAAACCCAGACAAGATGAGTCGTCCGTTCCGGGCGCCAGTCCTTTAGAAGCTTCAGTGGAGCCGGTGGTTCCGGCGGAGGCTTCGCTCGAGTCTCAGGGGGAGACTTTGATTTTGCAGGATGTGGCCTCTCAGGAGGCAGGTCAGGCTGAGGGGGCCTCTCAGGTTACTGTTCTCCCTTCCCTTCCCTTCCTAAGGTGGTTAGGCCTTCTCCTTCTGTTTCTAAGGCTTCTTCCAAAGGCAGGACTGGTTTGTCTTCTTCTGGTGTCAGTCCTAGTTCTGCAGGGTCTGTGCCTAAGAAGCACATGCTTAAAATGGCAGAAGATTTGATTACTCTAATTAGAGGTTCTATGCCCCCTCCTGATAAGAGGCCTAGGGTGGAGCCAGAGTTGGAAAGTTTGGATCAGGCCTCTAATGATTCAGAGTCTTCGGCTGAAGACATGCAGGATTTCCCTCCTTATTCTGATTCTGATGCAGAGGATTCCACTCCTTCTGCTTCTCCTCCAGAGGATTTTTCTTTTTCAGAAACCCTTCATTCTATGAGGGAGCATTTTAACTGGGAAGGTCAGGATTTCTCTGATTCACGGAAGATGCTTAGGGAATTTCTGTTTTTACCGCAGCATAGACCCTTGGCTATACCCCCTGTTTTGGATGTTGTTCAAGATGTTTTCTCAGAGGCTTCCCTTAATCCAGATTCTTTGCCTCCTGCGCCAGTTAAACCGGATAGGTATTACAGGGTGCCTGAGGCTCATAAATACCTCTATAAGAGTCCTAGGGCGGACCCAGAAACTATTAGCCAGGGACCTAAGGGTGTCAGAGCCTCTGTTGTGAAGAATCCAGTTCCTCTAGATAAAGAGGCTAGAGCTTTGGATAGATGGGGTAAAAAGGTGTATACCTCTTCTACTTTAGCAATGAGGGCTTTGAATTGCCAGTTTCATATGTTGAGGTATCAGAGTTTTCTCCTTACTCAGCTAAAATCTAAAGTGGATGCTTTGTCAGAGGGCATAGAGTGTAAAGAATTACAGGATTTGGTACATGTCTCGGAACAGGTGGGTAAGCATTCTTTGCAGTGTGGTTTTGATGCTTTACAGGCCTCTTCCAGGGT
The DNA here is from genome assembly GCF_019279795.1 of Protopterus annectens. Taxonomy (NCBI): domain Eukaryota; kingdom Metazoa; phylum Chordata; order Ceratodontiformes; family Protopteridae; genus Protopterus; species Protopterus annectens. The sequence goes on along the minus strand of NC_056737.1, from coordinate 1,327,244,731 downwards.
GGCTGCCACTGGTTCAGTTCTTCGCAGGCACGCCTGGCTTAAGGATCAGAATTTGTCTGAGCATGTTAAGACCAGGATTTTAGATGTTCCTTTACAGTCTGAGGTTTTGTTTGGTCCACCTGTGGAGTCAGTCTTGAAGAAAATGGAAGACAAGGCTAAGTCTATGCAGACTGTTAAAGATTTTTTGCAGGTGCAGCCTCCAAAGTTTAGTAGAAATTGGCCTACTAAGGGGTGGACGTATTCTTCCTCTGATTCTCAGTCTAGGGGTAGATCTAGGCGTGGTAGGGGCAGAGCTCAGAGTACCTTCAGGCCTAGAACATGGAGTTCACCTGCACAATCTTCGGGTGAGGGCAGGGGCCAGTCCTTTCGTAAACAGGCCCAATGACCTAAATTTCCAGCTGCCAGATTCTTCTTTCCTGGCAGCTCCTTTGGGAGGAAGGTTGGCACTCTTCAAACAAAACTGGCTTTTAATTACCCAGGACAAATGGGTATTGGACATTATAAACAGAGGCTACAAGTTTTATTTCCATACATTGCCTCCTTTCAAAGGCATGCCAGACGTTCCTCCTCAGCAAAGGGTAGAGGCTCACAAGCAAATTTCTTTACTTCTTCAAATAGGAGCTATACAACTGGTTCCTCTGTCAGAAGTGGGCCTAGGATGTTATTCTCGCCTGTTTCTAGTACCAAAGAAAGGGAACACGTGGAGACCGATTTTGGATTTATCTATCCTCAACACATATCTGGACATTCCAAAGTTCAAAATGTTGACGTTGCAACAGCTTTTACCTCTGTTGGGCAAAGATCACTGGATGGTAACTCTGGATCTCAAAGAGGCTTATCTTCATGTTCCTATCAGGCCCAGTTGCAGAAGGTACCTGCGTTTTCGGGCTGGGACTTTTCATTATCAGTTCTCTGCATTGCCCTTTGGCTTATCTACTGCGCCCAGAGTGTTCACAAAGGTTCTGGCTCCAGTGATAGCCTTCTTCAGGTTAAGAGGAATACAAATTTATCCTTATTTGGACGATTGCCTGATTCTGGCTCAAGAAAAGGACGAACTTCTTCATCTACAGTATGTGATGGCAGTGTTAAGGTGCCTAGGGTATTCTGTGAACGAAACAAAGTCCAGTCTAGTACCCTCTCAGGACATGTGCTTTCTGGGTGTGAGACTGAATACAGCGGCCCAGATGGCTTTTTTGACCCCGGACAAACAAAAGAATCTTTCTGTGTACTTCCATCAATTGTCTCTTCGGTCCAGGCTGACTGCAAGGACAGTCCTTCAAGCCTTGGGGTTCATGGCATCTTGTATTCTGGTGCTTCCCAATGCCAAACTGCATATGAGGAAGCTTCAATGGTATCTCAAAAATGTATGGACACAACACTGCCAAGATCTGGACACTGTCATTCAAATAATACCTTGCATACAAAAGGAATTTTTGTGGTGGGCTCAGGAATGTCACCTAAACAAGGGACTCTCTGTGACCCGACCAGAGGCGAGTCAGATTCTAATGACAGATGCCTCAGACAAAGCTTGGGGAGCACATCTTCATGGAAAATGGGTTCAAGACACGTGGCCTGCCAGACTTCAACATTTGCATATCAACTTGAAGGAAATGTTAGCAGTCCAATTTGCATTGATGGCTTTCAAGGATTTTCTTCTCCCAGGACAGGTGTTGATTCAAACAGACAACACAACTGTCATGTGGTACATCAACAAGCAAGGGGGAACACATTCGTACCCTCTCTGCAGGCAAGCGATGATTTTGTGGGAGACTGCTCTCAGTTTACAACTAAATCTTCAGGCAAGGTTTCTACCAGGAGCACAGAACTCCTTAGCAGATGTGTTGAGCAGACAGATAGTGGATCCCCACGAGTGGAAATTGGATCCTCATGTATTTCAAAAGTTGACAGTGTTATGGGGAACTCCAGACATAGATCTGTTCGCTTCTCCACTAAATTACCAGTTGCCAAAGTTTTGCACAAAAATGTTTCATCCCACAGCTTGGAGGGTGGATGCTCTATCATTCAGTTGGAGCAATCTTCACGTCTATGCCTTTCCACCTCTGCCTCTCCTCCCAAAGGTACTATTGAAGGTCAAACAGGACAGGCCAACCATGATTCTAATAGCTCCAGATTGGCCTCGACAACATTGGTACCCACTACTGAAAAGTTTGGTACGGGAGCCTCCATGGCTTTTGCCTTTGATTCCACACCTTTTGTCTCAGGAGGGCAATCACTTACTCAATGTCAAGATTCAGTCTCTGCATCTAACAGCCTGGCATATTCTGTTCTAGACCCTGGAGGGTCCCAGCTTCCACAACAAGTTTTGAATGTTATTTTGGAGGCCAGAAGGCCTAGTACAAGGAAAGTTTACGCTGATAAATGGAGGAGGTTTTTTATTTGGAGCAAAGCAAAGGATTTTTATGTTTCCAAGCCTGATTTAAGTGCTTCTCTTCAATATCTTACTGAGTTATTGGACAAGGGTTTGTCTTTCTCCTCTATAAAGGTTCATGCTGCAGCCATTTCTGCTCACTATGACTGTGACCCTCCATTGTTCTCTCATCCTTTGTTTAAGCAATTTCTTAGAGGGGCAAAGAACATAAGACCCCTACGTAGAGCTCCTACTCCTGCTTGGGATCTCAATTTTGTGTTGGAAAAACTTACTTTACAACCTTTTGAGCCTGCAGCTACTGCCGAGTTGAAGTTTTTATCATGGAAGACTGCTTTTTTGTTGGCCATTACCTCTGCGAGAAGGGTTTCTGAGTTACAGGCCCTTATGGCAGTTGAGCCTTTCCTAATTTTTCATAAGGATAGGGTATCTTTGCGTACTAATCCTACTTTTATGCCTAAAGTGGTTTCTAGTGTGGCCTTAAACCAAACTATTCATTTGCCTACTTTTTATGCAAACCCCCAAAATAAAGGGGAGAAGATTTTGCACACTTTGGATATTCACAGGCAGTTGCGTTATTATTTGAGCAGAACTAAAGGGTTCAGGCAGTCTCAGCAGTTGTTTGTTTCTTTTGCTTTGGGTTCTCAGGGAAAACCTGTTTCTAAACAAACTATTTCTAAGTGGATTGGTTTTGGTATTGCTTTCTGTTATTCCCATCATGGTAAGGAGATTCCGGCTGGAATCAGGCCTCATTCCACTAGGGCTACTGCCACTTCTACAGCCTTTTTAAGGGGGGTAGCTACTAAAGATATTTTGGAGGCAGCTACTTGGAGTTCAGTACATACTTTTTCTAAACATTACCACCTTCCACTTTATTCTAAATCTAGGGCTGGATTTGCCACTGCAATTTTGCAGGGCATTTTGGCAGCTCCCAATGCTTTATGATTTTGCCAACCTCCCTTTACCTCTGCTTTGGGATTCTACCCATATGTAAGGACTGCAGCAATGTGAGATGAAGAACATAGTACAGTTTTGTACCTACCATAAATGTAGATGTTCGAAGATCCACATTGCTGCAGTCCAATTTACCCTCCCTCCTTCCCCTCTGCAGTTTGGAATGGTGGTGTGGTTTGGGTGATAGTTGTTGTTTGTACATGTTTTTCAGGGGGGAATTTTCTGTTTTTGGCTGTGGCCTTTCTTTTTAGGGCCTTCTGACATCTGGGGCAAGAAAAGACTGAGGATATGACGTCGGTCATGCGCTTTTATACCCTGACGCTCTGATGTCAGTTCTGAGCGCCCATGACCGACGTCAGCCTAATACTTTGGTATTCGGGCCGACCGAGGACAGCGGACTACCCATATGTAAGGACTGCAGCAATGTGGATCTTCGAACATCTACATTTATGGTAGGTACAAAACTGTACTTTTTTAAGTACAATTTAAATATACTGGTCAGAATTGTCATATCTCTTTTATGTTATTGTAATGGGATATGGTGTTTTGTCACTTCCTGTTCCTATAAAAGCGTGCTTTTTGAATTGCATTTGTTTCTCTGATGAAGCTGCTTTCATAAGAGTGGCGAAAACGCTATTATTGGATTTAATAAAGTTGCGTTAAGAAGAAGAAGGATTTTTTTATTGGGCTTTTGGACTCAAGGTTACTGCGTCTTTTTGTTTATAAGTGGTTTCATTTTCTCTTGTACTAGTTTGAAAGCAAATACCACACAGGGACTTCCACTCTTACTGTGTCACTTGTTTAGGCCCAGACCACGACATCCCTCTTTGTTGCTTCTGTGCTTTGTTCAATGCCAGAACTATCCGTCGTCAGACCCTTATTTTAGCCAGATATTTTCGTTTACAGTCTTCGAATTCCAATATGACTTCAGTAAGCTATCCGACAGCAGATCTTCCGAAAAAACGTAAAGATAAAGACAGAGACAGACCACACAGGTACAAACCTACCGACGACGCTTTCGTTAAGCTAGTAGTCAGTCCTCCGGTACACAGTGAGGCACTTTTGCAGCCCCTGATGCCCGCTTCTGTTGATTCGCAGGCCACTACCGAGACCATTTCGGAGTCCGCTGTGCCACAAAACTCTTCTTCGACTAAGGCTCCTGCGGTCGTCTCTACCTTGGATGGGTCCAGAGCCGCTGAGCAGGCACTGGCTTCTGAGGAAGTCCTTCGCACTACCGAATCTCGACACAAACAGACGCCTTCTTTCGCGACTACCTTTCTTTCAAAAATGACCGAGTTTCTTAGGCCCAGGGTTTGAACCACACCCAAGAAACCGACCCAGTCTCGAGCGCCTGGTACCTTGCCTCAGTCTCAGATGCTTAAAATGGTGGAAGACCTTATCATGCTGATCATGGGAAGCCAAGCTACCCCCTCCAAAAGGAAAAGAGATCTGTCCCCTGTAGTTTTGTCTGAACAAGATTCAGATGAATCTGATGCATCTGAATATGAAGACATGCAACCCCTCTCCATTTATGAGGATTCTGATGCAGAGGACTCCATTCCTTCAGCCTCTCCCCCAGAGGATTTTTCCTTTGGGGAAACCCTGCATACTTTAAGGGAGCATTTCCAGTGGGAGAGTCAGGGCTACCCTAAGTCTAAAAAGAGAATCAGCGAATTCTTAGAGCTTCCATAACACAGACCCTTGGCCATCCCCCCAGTCCTGGATGTTGTAGATAATGTTTTTCTTGAATCCAGCTCTACTCCTGATGCCCTACCTCCTGCTCCCAAAAAAATAGACAGGTACTGTAGAGTCCCTGACTCACACAAATATCTTTTTAAAAATCCAACAGCTGACCCTGAGATAATTTTCCAAGGGCCCAAAGGGATTAAAGCAACCTCTGCTAAGAATCCCACACTCTCAGACAGGGATTCCCAAGCATTGGACAGATGGGATAAAAAAGTATATACCTCAGCTACTCTTCCTATCTGGGCACTAAATTGTCAGTTCCATATGCTGAATTTTCAGCACCATACCCTGGAAGTCCTTAAACAACAAATGTCTTCCCTTCCTGCTTGGGCAGAATCTAAAGATTTACAGGACTTAATGCTTTCTGCAAGCCAGGTAACTAAACACACTTTGCACTGTGGTTTTGACGCCCTAGAAGCTTCTTGCAGGGCAGCAGTCACTGGATCTGTCATTAGAACTTATGCATGTCTTAAGGAACAACCCCTTCCAGACCATGTCAAATCTAAACTGTCGGATTCCCCCTTGCACAAAGATAACTTATTTATCACTAAGACAGAAGAGGTCTTAAAAAAGATAGATGGAATAAAAAGCAAAATCTATGCAAACAGTTAAGGATTTCTTACAAGTCCAGCTCCCTAGGTTCAGCAGGCATTGTCCATCCAAGCTCTAGTCCTTTCCTGCTCCGAGTAAACCAGCCCAGCCTAGGCCCTGTGAAAACAGACCCCACAGACAGCACCCCCAGGGAATGCAGAGATCTAAGCAGTGGACTACCTCCACTTCAAAACCAGGGAGTTGTAAGCCAGCCCCTTATAGTAAGAACTCACAATGACTCACCTCCTCCTCCTCCCCCCTCTGCCCACCTTCACGTACCCCTAGGAGTCAAACTCATTTCACTCAAGCACCTGGGCTACCATAACCAAGGACCAATGGGTTCTGAACATTGTGTGTTAGGGATACAAATTTTCCTTCCATACCCTTCCAACCCCAAAAGGGTTCCCAGATCTACCACCAAATCAGTGGGCAGAGGCTCAAAATTAAATCCTTTCCCTTCTCTCTATGAGAGCAGTAGAGCGCATTCCTGCAGAACAGATGGGCCAAGGCTTCTACTCCAGACGTTTTCTGGTGCCCAGAAAAGAAGGCACCTAGCACCCCATCCTTGATCTATCAATTCTAAACACCTTCCTGGTGATCCCAAAATTCAGAATGCTCACCTTCCAGCAGCTGTTACCCATGCAATCCAAGGACGCTTGGCTAGCCACCCTAGATCTAAAAGAGGCCTACCTCCACATTTCTATCAGGGAATCATGCAGGAAACATCTCCACTTCAGGCAGGATCTCAACACTTTCAGTTCTCTGCACTTCCCTTTGGCTTATCTACTGCTTCCGGAGTTTTTTTACAAAATGTCTGGCTCCAGCCATTGCCTTTTGCAGACAAAGAAATATTAAAATTTACCCATACTTAGATGACTGCCTTATTCAGGCAGACAGCCAGGAAAAGCTGCTCAAGCACCTGGCCTTTGTAAAGACACTACTAACCTCCCTAGGATACACAATCACCAAAAATAAATCCAAACAGTTGCCCACCCAAAGGATAATCTTCCTGGGAGCAAGTTTGGACACAGCATCCCAGATGGCATTCCTTACACCAGAGGAACAAATTTTCCTGCCAAACTACTTTTCTCAACTAGCCACCAGGCCCCAGCTATCTGCAAGGAAGATCCTGCAAGCTCTGGGGTTCATGACATCTTGCATACTACTCATTCCATGTGCCCAGCCTGCACATGAGGAAACTTCAGTGGTACCTAAAGAACCTTTGGTGTCAACACTCTCTAGACCTAAAAACTCTTCTACCTATACGTTCTTGCCTAAGAAAGGAATTTCTTAGGTGGGCAACAGCATGCTCCCACAACAAGGGACTGCCCTTCTCCCAACCCCTGCCGCCCAGACCCTCACCACAGACGCATCAGACTACACTTGGGGTGCACACCTGGACGGCAAGTGCATGCAGGGCCAATGGAGACCTCAGGAAATGTGCACCACGCCTTGATAGCATTCAAACCCCTTCTCTCTCCAGGTTGTCTCCTGATCAAAACAGACAACACCACTGTGATGTGGTGCATCAGCAAGCAGGGGAGGACTCACTCCTACCCTCTATGCAGGCTGGCCATGACCTTTTGGCTCACAGCCTCTTCCAGGCAACTACACCTGTTAGCACAATTCCTACCAGGCTCTCTCAACTCTGTGGCAGACCAGTTAAGAAGAAACCTTCTGGACTCACACGAGTGGCAACTCAACAGAAGTACCTTACCCTAATAACTCAGAAATGGGGAACCCCGAAGGTCGTCCTCTTTGCCTCCCACACCAACCATCAGCTCAGAAAATTCTGCACCAGGGAACATCACTGCATGGCTTAGAAAGTGGATGCCCTGTTCTTCCCCTGGGTCAAGTCTATCGGTCTATGCCTTTCCTCCCCTACCTCTCATCCCCAGGGCACTGCTCAAAATAAGGGCAGAAAAACCAAGGACCATTCTTGCAGCTGCAGACTGGCCCCGAAAACACTGGTAACTCTTGCTGCACAGCCTGTCCCCGCTCCCTCCATTGCATCTTCCTCAGATTCCAAACCTCCTGACCCAGAGGGAAGGGGAATTCATGCATCCCAAATTGCAGACACTCAATTTGGCAGCTTGGCTTATTCCCTAACCCCGAACCAATCTGCCATTCTAAGTAAACAGTTTCTGGATGTTATCCATGAGGCTAGACGTCCTAGCACCAGAAAGTCTTGTGCAGATAAATAGAAAAGGTTCTGCACCTGGATCCAGGCTAAGGGAGCCAATACAGCACAGCCCTCCATCCCTCTCATACTGGATTACTTAGCTGATGTACTACACGCTGGGCTCATTCTCCACTATAAAAATTCATGCCTCTGCTATTTCTGCTCATTTTCTCACTGAGCAGCCCCTTTTCTCACACCCTTTGATCAAACAGTTCCTCAGAGGGGCTAGTAACTTGAGGCCCCCCAGAAGGGCACCAACACCAGCTTGGGACTTTAACTTTGTCTTGGAAAAACTCACCCTGCCCCCTTTTGAACCAGCTTCTTCTGCAGAGCTAAAATTTCTTTCCTGGAAGACAGCTTTCCTTCTGGCCATCACTTCAGCCAGAAGAGTCTCTGAGCTGCAAGCACTCGTGGCTGTGGAACCCTTCATCATCTTCCATGCAGACAGGGTGTCCCTCAGAACTAACCCATCCTTCATGCCCAAGATGGTGTCCTGTGTGGCTCTCAACCAATCCATTCATCTGCCCACCTTCTTCCCTAATCCCCAGAACAAGGGAGAAAGGATTCCTCACTCTCTAGGTCAGATTCTATCTGGACAGGACTAAATCCCTCAGAAAGTCTGATCAATTGCTGGTTAGCTTTGCTACAGGGACAGAAGGCAAAGCCTTCTCCAGTAGCACACTGCATCCATTTCTGCTACAAACAACATGGAAAGCCTCCCCCCAAGGGGGTCAGGATGCACTCCACCAGAGCAGCCTCCATCTCTGCAGCTTACCTAAGAGGAGTCCCCACCAGGGACATCCTTGAGGCTGCCACCTGGACATCTGTTCACACTTTTTACCAAGCATTACCACCTGCCTCTCTTCTCCAAATCCAGGGCAGAGTTTGCCTCTGCAGTCTTGCAGGGCATCCTAGCCAGCCCCTAGTTTCCATGACTGCATCCACCCATTTCCTCAGCTTTGGGAATCTACCCAAATGTGGTGACTGCAATAGTGAAACACTAAGAACATAGTACAGTTGTGTACACTTACCATAAATGTAGATATTCTAGTGTATTCCCTGTTGCAGTCCTGGTTTCCCTCCATCCCCCTCCCTTTATTCTCTTTCTTTCCTTACAAGGGACATATTGGTATTTATTTTCCACTGGTGGGGTTCTTCCACCAGAACCTGGCCTTCTACTTTGAGGGCTCCTGACAGGTTAGGGCAAGAAAAACTGATGTAATGGCATCGGCTACCTTACTTTATACTACTGATGACCTGACGTCAGTCCTCAAGTGACAGCAACTGACACAGAAATACTAAGCCTCTGGTATTCGGGCCAGCCGAGGCCTACACTGGCAGGGATAACCCAAATGTGATGACTGCAACAGTGAATACACTCGAACATCTACATTTATGTTAAGTGTACACAATTGTACTTTTCCCAGAGGTTTTGCATTCCCTTTTGGATCAGGGCACCATTCAGCCTCTTCCACTCACCCAAGTTGTAAAATGTTTTTACTCCAAGATGGTTTTGGTTCTTGTGCAGAGGGGACTTGGAGACTAATTCTGGACCTCTCTCTCCTCAACACTTTTCTCAAGGTCCCCTCTTTCTGGATGCTGTCTTCTCAGACTTTGTTTCCTCTTCTCTCCCAGGCCTTCTTGGTCCCTGTATTTCTCAAGAATGCCTATTTTCATATCCCTATTCACCCTGTGTTCAGGAAAATGTTTCTCTGCTTATTTTTCTCATTTTCAGTTCTCTCTTATGCCCTTTGGACTTTCTACTGCCCCAAGGGTATTTAACAAATGCCTTGCTCCTGTCATTGCTTTTTGCAGGCTTTGAGGGTTACAGATATTCCCTTTTTTAGGTGACCTGCTAATTTGAGCTCCTTCTCCCAACAGTATTCTGCAAGAGCTTCACTTTACCACTTGTCTTTTATAAAGTCTGGGGTTCACAGTCAATCACAAGAAGTTTGCGCTTATGCCCTCCAGGATCATTTTTCTTAGTTACCGGATTCAGAACACTTCCATGTTAGCCTTTCTTCCTGCTCCCAAGGTCTTGTATCTGACAGTCTTCTTCCTGTCTCTTCTTCCTCTGTCCTCCATCGTGGCCAGGGAGTTTCTCAGGATTCTGGAGTTTATGGCCACCACCATTCCCATGCTTCTTTTTCCGGGTTCCATATGAAGAAGTTTCAGTGGTATCTCAAATCAGAGTAATTATTGTCACCCTTTGGCATTCCCTGTTCCTTTGCTTCCTTGTTTTAAACTTGAGCACAGAGGGGGATTCAACACATTTCTCTCAATCTAGATGTGCCTTTTCATGCTCTAGTTCCTTCCCAAAAACTATTCACAGACCCCTCAGACCTAGGGGTGGTATGCTTCTTGTGGCCTTCTGAAAGTTAATGTTCTCCAGCCTCTTTGTCAGATATCAGATCACATCAATGTAAAAGAAGTGAAGGATTTGCTACTAGTCTTACAGGTCTTTCATGCCTTTTGTCTCCCCGGCTCCCTGAAAATCTTCAATAACCGTACCACATCGATGTGTTTTATCAACAAGCAGGGTGGTGCAAGGTCTTGTCTCCTTTACAGGCTAAATCTTTAGGTCTGGGAGTTTGCTGTCAGTTATCAGGTGACTCTTCAGGCAGTTTACATTCCCTCAGAACAGAATGTAGTGGCAGACTCACTGAGCAGGTCCAGAACACTGGTTCAGGAATGGATACTTCACAGTGATGTGATTCTGGATATAGTCCATCGGTGCAGTCTTCTGCAGATCTTTTTTCTTCCCCTCTGAACAGACAACTGCTTCTGTTTTATTCAAGAGTACCAGCTTTTCTGACTTGGAAAATGGACACCTTGTCTTTTCCTTGGAAGTGAATATTTCTGTAAGCCTTTCCTCTGCTACCAAGAGTTCTGCACATGATTAAGCAGGACTCTCCCAAAATCTTGTTGTTGACCCCCTTATAGCCCAGACAGCACTGGCTCCCCCTTCTTTTTCATCTGGCCTAGGAAATCACCACAAGTTACCTCACAGGGTGGATCCTCTTACACAAGACAAAGGGAGCTCTTATCCATCCTCACTTGTCTACTCTTCATATGATACTGGGAGTGATAGGGTTTTGATCCCCTTTTAGGCACCTCTTTTTTTGGACATGCTTTGGGTTCTGCAGGAGGCCAGAAATCCTGCAACTAGAAAACCATAAATGTCTAAATGGAAAAGTTTTTCTGTTTGGTGACTCTCTCGCCATCACGATCCCTTCTCATTAGGGAGATGTTCATCGTGTTTCACTGTTGCAGTCATTACTCTTGGGTTATCCTACTGGCAGGCTACCCTCAGTCGGCCAGAATTCCAAAGTCTAGGTCCAGCATTGGTTGCTGTCACCTCTTCCCTGACGTCAGTGCACCAGGGGTATAAAAGATGCAGCCGACGCCATTTTCTCCAGTCTTTCTTGCCGCGCGGTGCCCGAAGCAAAAGCAATTTGCAAGTGCCAGTCGGCCGACTCCTGAGATTTTCAAATCCGAATTTCAGAACCAAAGTCTTTATTAAAGCCAAGTACCCCGTTGGGGAAACTTTTTTCTTGCTCCAGACCGATGTCAGAAAAAGTTAACAATCGTATTTCTTGTGGGAAGCAAATACCTCATAAGGATTTTCTCTCTTACTGTATTCCTTGCCTAGTTCCTGATCACAACGTTGCTAGCTGTCGGTTTTGTGCTAGATTTAACCAATGCACTATCCAGTGTCGGTTCAATTTTGCATTTCATTACTTTGGCCGAAGATTTAATTATATAATGCCGTCGGACCAGCCGACAACCGGAGTTTACAAAAAACCCAAGGACAAGGATTGGCATCCGAGGTCCAAAACCGACGACGAAGCCTCTACTAGGCCGTTCGCCGGTTCTCAGTGAGGTGCTTTCGCAGCCCCTGGCGCCCGCTACTGCAGAGCCACAGGCCGCTACCGACTCCCATGTGGAGCTGACTGGGCCTCTGGATACTCAAGGTATTGGACACTCGGAAATCATACCCTCAGATGGGTCCGGAGCCGCTGAGCAGGCATCGACTTCTGAGGGTGACTTCAGACCTACACAACTATATATTAAGCCATCTTCAGCTTCAAAGACTAAAGCAGCTCTAAAGACAAAGAAACAAGTACATCATGCTCCTACTTAGACTTCCCTGCCTAAAAAACAGATGCTCAAAATGGCTGAAGACCTAATCACTTTGATCAGGGGCTCCCATCCCCCTCCTGATAAGAGGCCTAGGCAAGAGACAGAGTATGATTGTTCTGATCAGGTATCTATTTCCTCTGATTTCTCTTCTGAACAGGATTACTCCATGCTTCCCTATGAGGATTCTGATGCTGAAGAATCTATTCCTTCAGCCTCTCCTCCTGATGATTATTCTTTTGGGGAAACCCTGCATGCTATGAGGGAGCATTTGCACTGGGAGAGCCAAGATTATTCTGAATCTAAGAAAAGGCTCAGAGACTTTCTGCTTCTTCCTCAGCACAGACCCCTTGCTGTTCCACCTGTCTAGACATTGTAGATGATGTATTTTCAGAGTCCGGCCTGTCCCCTGACTCTTTACCCCCTGCACCTGCTAAGCCATACAGATAATACAGGGTCCCAGATTCTCATAAATTCCTATATAAAAACCCTGCTGCTGACCCAGAAACTATATTTCGGGGTCCCAAGGGGGTTAAAGCTTCCACTGCAAAAAACCCTGTCCCCTCTAATAGGGATTCTAGGGCTCTAGACAGATGGGGGGAAAAAGTCTACACTTCTGCTACCCTTGCTGTAAGGGCTTTAAATTGTCAGTTTCATATGCTTGACTATCAGCAATATTTAATGTCACAGCTTAAACAAAAAATGTTGACAAATACTGAATGTTCAGAGAACAAGGAATTGCAGGATTTATTGCATGCAACTGAACAAGTGGGAAAGCATACTTTGCAATGTGGTTATGATTCACTGGAGGCGTCTTGCAGGGCCGCTGTTACAGGTTCTGTTATTAGAAGGCATGCTTGGTTAAAGGAACAGAATCTGCCTAATCATGTTAAAGCAAAAATATTAGATGCACCATTACAACATGATACTTTGTTTGGTACTAAAGCAGAAGAGGTGTTGAAAAAAAATGGAGGATAAAGCAAAATCCATGCAGACAGTCAAGGATTTCTTACAGGTACAGCCACTCAGGTTTAGCAGGAACTGTCCTTCAAAAAATTGGTCCTTTCGAGTGTCAGACAGACCACAGAGGTAGATACAGGCGTCCCCGAGGCAGATCTCAGCCCCAAGGCTCATACAGGCCTAAACAATGGGGTGCTCCTACCTCCAAAAGCAGAGAAGACGAATCACAACCTTACAGGAAACGGTCCCAATGACTTTCCTCTGCCAGTTCCAAGCAGTTTTCTTTTGACAGCCCCCTTAAAGGGAAAACTAGCACTTTTTCCATCAAATTGGCAAATGGTTACCCAAGACAAATGGGTCCTGAACATAGTGTCCCAAGGCTACAGGTTCCATTTTCACACTGTACCAAGGTCATAGGGCATGCCAGACCTGCCACACAGTCAATGGGCAGAGGCACAAAAGCAAATTACAGCCTTCATGGACATGAGGGCCATTCAGCAAGTACCACAACAAGAGCAGGGGCAAGGATTTTACTCCAGACTTTTCCTAGTACCCAGGAACGACAAAACCTGGAGACCAATACTGGACCTGTCTATACTAAATACGTTTCTGGAAGTTCCAAAATTCAAGATGTTGACTCTACAGCAGCTACTACCCATGCTGGGCAAGAGGGCTTGGCTCGTAACTTTGGACCTAAAAGAGGCATACCTGCATGTTCCAATCAGACAATCTTGCAGAAGACACCTCAGATTCATAGCTGGCTCAATGCATTACCAATTCTCTGCACTGCCCCTTGGCTTATCTACTGCGCCCAGGGTCTTCACAAAATGCCTGGCACCAGTAGTTACGTTTTGCAGACAAAAAGGAATTCAAATATATCCCTACTTGGATGACTGCCTAATTCAAGCAGAGAACAAAGACACTCTTCTAATGCATCTGGCGTTTGTAAAAAAATTACTAATTGGCCTACGGTACACAGTAAACGAAAAGAAATCAAAACTAGTGCCCTCTCAAGAGATAATATTCCTGGGTGCAAGCTTAAATACAACTGCCCAGATGGCTTATCTCACGCCAGACAAGCAAAAGCAACTGACTACTTACTTCAAGAAATTGGCAACAAAAACACACTTATTTGCAAGGAAAATCCTGCAGGCCTTGGGTTTCATGGCATCCTGCATTCTACTAATTCCATAAGCCAGACTGCATATGACGAAACTACAATGGTATCTGAAAAGTGTTTGGACTCAGCATTGCCACAGCCTGGAGACAGTAATTGCACTCATTCCCCTGCCTACAACCGGAGTTTCAATGGTGGGCAGAAGCCTGTCACCACAAGGGTCTGCCATACAGTTTACCCACATCCAGACAGACACTGACAACGGATTATGCCTGGGAGGCCCATATGGCAGGAAAATGTATTCAGGGCACACGGCCTGCAAACCAGATGCATCTTCACATCAGTCAAAAAGAGATGCTAGCTGTTCAAAATGCCCTGACAGCTTTCAAGGACCTGCTTCATCCAGGACAGTTACTGATAAAGACAGACAACACTACGGTCATGTGGTACATAAACAAGCAGGGAGGTACACATTCCTACCCCCCCTCTGCAGACAAGCAATGACCTTATGGGACACAGCATTGACTTTTCAAGTTCACCTGCAAGCACAATTCCTGCCAGGAAAAACAAATACTCTGGAAGACAACCTACGCAAAAACCTCATGGATCCCCACTAATGGAAACTGGATCCACAAGTCTTCAGCATGATAATAAGGAAATTGGGATGCCCAGACATAGATCTGTTTGCCTCCCCTCACAACTGTCAATTGCAGAGATTTTGCACAAGGATTTATCACAAGCAAGCATGGAAAGTGGATGCCCTATCATTCAGCTGGAAAAATCTAACAGCATATGCTTTTCCCCCACTGCCTGTCCTTCCCAGAGTACTCCTAAAGGTTAGACAAGAGAAGGCAAAAATGATACTGATTGCACCAGACTGGCCACGCCAGCACTGGTACCCAATCCTAAAGAGCTTGTCTCAAGGTCCAGCGTGGATATTGCCTCAAACCTCTCACTTGCTGACCCAACAAAAAAATCAGATCCTGCACAGCCAACTCAGGACCTTAAATCTGGCAGCATGGAGGATAATGTAGCCATTCAGAACACTCCTCTTTCAAAAGCTGTTATGGATGTTATCTTGTAGGCCAGGAGGCCCAGTACCAGAAAATCTTATGCAGAAAAATGGAAGAGATTCTGTGCTTGGAATCAGGAACAAGGCATTGACACGTCTGTACCAAATATACCTCAGATTTTACAATATCTAACTGAGATGCTGAACAAAGGCCTTTCTTTCTCATCAATTAAGATTCATGCCTTTGCCATTTCAGCCCATTACAATACGGAACCACCTATCTTTTCTCATCCTTTAATAAGGCAGTACCTCAGAGGGGTCAAAAACATTAGGCCTCTAAGGAGTGCATCAGTTCCAGCCTGGGACCTCAATTACGTTTTGGAAAAACTCACACTGCCTCCTTTCGAGCCAGCATCAACAGCAGATATAAAATTCTTATCCTGGAAAGCAGCTCTGCTCCTAGCAGTAACCTCTGCAAGGCGAGTCTTGGAGTTACAAGCACTCATGGCTGTGGAACCTTTCATCATTTTTCATCCAGACAGAGTTTCTCTGAGGACAAACCCTACATTTATGCCTAAGGTGGTATCCAGTGTGGCCCTCAACAAACCATTCACTCGCCTACCTTTTACCCGAATCCACAGAACAAGGGAGAGAAAATTCTGCATTCTTTGGACATACACAGGTAGTTACGCTTCTACTTGGACAGAACTAAAGCTTTCAGAAAGACTGAGCAACTTTTAGTGTCATATGCTGCAGGATCACAAGGAAAGGCTATCTTAAAACAAACTATTTCTAAATGGATAGGCATTTGCATTCATTTCTGCTGTTTTCAACATGGCAAATCAGTGCCTAAGGGCATTAGGCCTCATTCCACCAGAGCAGCAGCCACTTCAGCAGCCTTCCTCAGAGGAGTACCAACCAAAGATATCTTAGAGGCTGCAACTTGGAGTTCAGTGCACACCTTTACAAAGCACTACCAATTGCCTCTCTTAAGTCCAGAGCAGGCTTTGCCACTGCAGTTCTGCAGGGCCTCATAGCCTCTCCTAATCCTATTTAGCCCAGCCACCCATCCTCAGCTTTGGGATTCTACCCAAGAGTAATGACTGCAACAGTGAAACATGATGAACATAGTACAGTTGTGTACCTACCATAAATGTAGATGTTTGAGTGTATTCACTGTTGCAGTCCAGGTTACCCACCCACCATCCCCCTTCTCTTTGATGAGACTTATCTGCACTTCTCTATCCTATACAACCTTTTTGGTGTATTTGCTTGTAGATGAAGGAAATGTTATTTTTGTGCATGCATTTCTTATTGGCATATTTTTCAGACTACCGATTTGGGGCACCTGACATCTGGGGCAAGAAAAACTGGAGAAAATGTCGTCGGCTGTATCTTTTATACCCCTGGCACACTGACGTCAGGGAAGAGGCGACAGCAACCGACGCCGTACCTAGACTTTAGAATTCTGGCCGACTGAGGGTAGCCTGCCAGCAGGATAACCCAAGAGTAATGACTGCAACAGTGAATACATTCAAACATCTACATTTATGGTAGGTACACAACTGTACTTTCCTCTGGTTCTCTCTTGTGTGTGATTTGCTTCATGCTGGCTTGACATATTTTTCAGTTAAAGCTCACCTGTCTGCTGTCTCTGCCTGTCTGCCCTTTAGTCCTCCTTTGGCCTCTCAGTTTAAGGTCAAGCAATTTCTTAAAGGCATCCTTCATATCAGGCCCCCAAGAAAGACTGATGTTCTTTGTGTTTCACTGTTGCAGTCATCACTTGTGGGTTATCCCTGCTGTGGTAGCCCTCGGCTGGCCCAAATGCCAGAGTCAGTGTTTTTCTGCGTCGGCTGCTGTCGCTTGTAGATTGACGTCAGGTTGTCAGTGCTATAAGGCAAGGCAGCTGATGCCATTATTTCAGTCTTTCTTGCTGTGGAGCCCGTAGCAGAAGCAGTTCGCAAGTGTGCCGGTCGGTCACTACCAGAGCCCGGATTACAGCTGAAAACATCTAAAGCTAAGTACCCCATTGGGGATCCTTTTTTCTTGCACTAACCAATGTCCGAAAAAGTTAACAATTGTCTCGCCTGTGGAAAGCAGATCCCACACCGAAACTTTCATTCATACTGTGTCACTTATTTAGGCCCAGACAATGACGTCCCCTGTTGCCGGTTCTGTGCCCTTTTTAACGTGAGAACCATTCGTCGTAGAGCTCTTATTGTAGACAGGTATTTTCATCCTCTGTCTTCACAAATGGTGTCCGTCAGCCAAGAATCCATAGACATTCTGAAAAAATGTAGGGATGAAGATAGAGACAGACCACACAAGGCTAAGCCTTCCGACGACTCTACCGCTAAGCAGGTCGTCAGTTCTCCAGAATTCAGTGAGCCGCTTTCGCAGTTCCTGATGCCCGATATGATATCTGCTCAGGCCTCGACCGAGGCCCTTTCGGAGTCCGATATACTGCAGAAATCTTCTTCATCTTCCGAGCCTTTGGTTGTCTCTGCCTCGGTTGGGTCCAGAGCCATGACGCAAGTACCGGCTTCCGAGGAGGCCTTTCGCACTACAGATTCTAAACAAAAAACTACGTCTTCTCATCCAACTACTGTTTCTCTTAGACCGATGGATACTCTTTGGCCTAGAAGCCAGCCCACTCCTCGAATATCTACCTCTAGCCGCCATCTTACTCCTGCTCCACCACCTCAAGCCCAAATGCTTAAGATGGCGAAGGATCTTATCTCCCTTATTAGGGGCAGTCAGGCCACAACTTCTAAAAGGAAAAGACACCGTTCTCCTGAACTAATGACAGAGCAGGTTTCTGAGGAAACTGATTATTCAGATTTGGAAGAGGAACAGCAGCCTCTGACTGCTTATGAGGATTCAGATGCAGAGGAATCTATTCCTTCTGCCTCCCCACCAGACAACCTTTCCTTTGGGGAAACCCTTCACACCCTCAGGGAACATTTCCACTGGGAGTCTCAGGACTTCCCTCAGTCAAAGAAAAGTTTAAGAGAGTTTCTAGACTAGCCCTAGCACAGACCCCTGGCCATCTCTCCTATCTTAGAAGTGATGGATGATGTTTTCCATGAATCCATCTTAGTCCCTGAGACCCTCCCACCTGCTCACAGTAATCCTGACAGGTATTACAGAGTACCAGATTCTCACAAATACCTGTACAGAAATCCTGCTGCAAACGGCCTTCCTATCCCCAGAAAAGCAGAGCTTCCTGCCTCTCTACTTTACCCAGCTGGCATCCAAAAGTCACCTCATGACGAAGAAGTTCCTGCAAGCCTTGGGGTACATGGCATCTTGCATCCTTCTAATTCCTCTGGCCAGGCTTCACATGAGGAAGCTTCAGTGGTATCTAAAGAACCTTTGGTGTCAACACTCGGTCTCTAGAGACTTCTCTCCTGATCCCTTGTATAAGGGCCGAGTTTCTCTGGTGGGCAGGGGCCTATTCCAAGAACAAGGGTCTCCCCTTCATCCTCTGCCCTACCTGGGTAGACCATCACCACTGACGCCTCTGATATTGCTTGGGGAGCCCAACTAGCAGGCAAGTGTATCCAGTGTGTTTGGGATGCTCAGTACCCTCCCTTACATATCAACCAGAAGGAAATGATGGCAGTACAAAAGGCTCTGACATCCTTCCAACCCCATCTCAGGCCAGGGGTTCTCCTTATCAAAACAGACACCACCACAGTAATGTGGTACATCAACAAACCGGGAGGGACCCAATCTTACCCTCTGTGCAGGCTAGCCATGAACTTCTGGCTGGCCTCCATGGGATTACACCTAGTAGCCCAATACCTACCAGGGGTCAACACCACCCTGGCAGACCACTTAAGCAGAAACTTACTGGACCCCCATGAATGGCAACTCCACAGAAAGAGATTTTTGCAAGTCACTCAGGAGTGGGAAAATCTGGAGGTGGATCTCTTTGCTTCACACCTCAACCACCAGCTAAAGTAATTGTGTACCAGGGAGTAACACAACCTAGCATGGATGGTGGATGCCTTGACCTTCCCCTAGAACTCCCTCTTCGTGTATGCATTCCCTCCTCTGCCTCTTATTCCCAGGGTACTGATCAAGGTAAGGGAAGAGGGACCAAAGGCCATTGTCATTGCTCCAGATTGGCCCAGGCAGCATTGGTGCCCCTTTCTGTTCAGCCTGACATCACAGCCTCCCAGGCCGCTTCCCGATCCCAGACCTCTTGACTTAAGCGCGGAGGAGGGGGGGTGCTGCACTCATACTTGCAGAATCTCAAACTGTCAGCATGGCTTATATTCTAAAGGGAAGCAAGGGTCCCCTGTTTAGCAAACAGGTCCTAGACTTAATCACAGAGGCCAGAAGGCCCAGCACCAGAAAATCTTACGTAGGGAAATGGAAAAGATTCTGCTCCAGGAGCCAGTTCAGAGGGGCCAGTTTCTCACAACCTTCTGTCCCTCTTATCCTGGACTATCTGGCAGAGTTACTCAGTAGCGGCCTCTCCTTCTCTTCTGTTCAAATTCACACCTCAGCCATTTCACCTCATTTCGATATAGACCAGCCCATTCTCAGATCCTTTGATTAAACAATTCCTCAGAGGGGCTTCTTATATCAGACCTCCCAGTAGGCCACCCACACCAGCCTGGGACCTTGAATTATGTTTTGGAAAAAACTAACCTTACCACCCTTCAAACCTGCTGCTTCAGCAGAACTGAAATACCTCTCCTGGAAGATTGCTTTCCTACTAACTATCACCTCAGCCAGAAGGGTTTCAGAACTTCAGGCACTGATGGCCATTGAGCCCTTCATCATTTTCCATGCAGACAGGGACTCCCTTAAGACTAACCCCTCCTTTATGCTTAAGGTGGTATGTAATGTGACTCTCAACCAGGCCATTCATCTGACCACCTTTTTCCCTAACCCTCAAAACAAGGGAGAAAGAATTTTGCTCTCGCTAGACGTGCACAGACAGCTCAGATACTACCTAGACCATACTAAACTCTTCAGGAAGATGGACCAACCTCCTCTCAGCTTTGCCCCAGGGGCAGAGGGGAAGCCCATTTCCAAGCAAACCACTTCCAAATGGATATCCCACTGTATCCATTTCTGCTACAGATTACATGGGAAACCACCCCCTAAGTCGATTCGTACCTATTTCACTAGGGCAGCCTCCACTTCCACAGCATTCCTCAGAGGAGTTCCCACCAGGGACATCTTGGAAGCTGCCATCTGGATCTCGGTCCATACCTTTACAAAGCATTGCCACCTTCCTCTTTTCTCTAAATGTAGGGCAGGGTTTACCTGTGCAGTTCTGCAGGGCCTGCTTACCCATGCCTAGGTCTCTAACTAATCCTTCCACCCCTCTCCTCAGCTTTGACAATCCTCCCACAGGTGATAACTGCAACAGTGAAACATGAAGAACATAGTACAGTTGTGTACACTTACCATAAATGTAGATGTTCAAGTGTATTCACTGTTGCAGTCCTGGTTTCCCTCCCTCCTTCCCCCTTATATTCTCTTTTATTAGGGAAACATACGCTTCTTGGGGTGGTTGTTAACCACCAGGACCACTTTGCCATATTTCCTTGGGATTCTGACTAGTTCGGGTAAGAAAAACTGATGTAATGGCATCAGCTGCCTTGCTTTATAGCACTGATGACCTGACGTCAATCTACAAGTGACAGCAGCTGACGCAAATACTAAGGCTCTGATATTCGGGCCGACTGAGGGCTACCTGCAGGCAGATAACCCAAGTGTTATGCCTGCAGTAGTGAATACACACTAACATCTACATTTATGGTAAGTGTACACAACTGTACTTCCTCCTCCTTGGGACCTCAGTTTTGTTCTTGAAAAATTGACTCGGGCTCCTTTTGAGCCTGCTAGTTCAGCTTTTTTTTTTTTTGCAATTTTGCACTTGAAAGATTATTCTCCTGTTGACTCTTACTTTTCCGAAGAGAGTGTCTCAGCTTCAAGCTCTTCTGGCCATTCCTCCTTTTTTTTAGTTTTTCAGGGGCACAGTGTTTCTTCATACAAATCCTTTTTTTATTCCCAAGGTGGTTAATCATTCATCCCTTAGTCTGTTCAACTTCCTTCATTTTTTCTTTGTTCACAGGCTACCACTGAGAAGATTCTCCATACCTTGGACCTGCATAGACAAATATTACCTAGGTTATTCACAAATCTGCGCAACATTTTCATCCCAGGGGTTTAGCTGTTTCCAAGCAAATGATCTCCTCCTGGATCTGTAAGGCCATTTCCTTTTGTTATTCCTTTCATGGCAAATGTCATGTAATCTTCGGAAAAGGTACCTTCTACTATGGTAGTTGCTTCTTGTCCCTTTTTTCAAGGCTTTGAACACCAGTTCCATTCTTGAAGATGATACTTGGTCCTCAAGTATTATACATTGGATGTTATTTCCAGGGCCAGGGCAGGTTTTGCCAGGGCTATTCTGCGAGAGTTTGTAGAGGGCTCTTTTGTGCCTTCCTCCTGCCAGCCTTTTCCTTCGCTCTTGTACTCCCTTTTTAGTGAAAAATACTGCAACAGTGCTATAGAAGGACTTGTTACAGTTGTGTAAAATCTTACGATGAGTAGATATCTTTCTCTTTACCTTTGCAGTATTTGATCCTTCCCTTTTCTGTTATGGCTCTTGCCCCATCTTTTGTTACCCTTCTGACCAAGGGGCTGTATTTTTCTTTCCCTTCTTTTCTGGTTGTACATATTCTATGTTGTCCTTGGGGGTATTTTGATGTTCTTCGTATTTCACTGTTGCAGTCATCACACTTAGGTTATCTGCCTGCAGGTAGCCCTCAGTCCCCCCGAATACCAGAGTCTTGGGATTTCTGCGTTGGATGCTGTCACCTCTTCTATGACGTCAGGTCGTCAGGGGTATAAAACATGCAGCCGACGCCATTACATCAGCTTTTCTTGCTGAGCGGAGCAGAAGCAGTTCGCAAGTGCTGGTTGGCCACTACCTGAAATTTTCGTTATTCGAGTTTCAGATCTGAAGTCTTGTAAAGCTAATTATACAACGGCCCCCGATTAATATTCAAAAACGTGCACGCTGATTGGTCAGCATGCACATTGTAAATCAGAGCTATAGTAATGGAAAAAGGTCCAGTCGCCCAAACTTTTTCCATTACTATAACTCTTTTTTTACAGCAACGGAGCACTCAAGATCTCAGTTGATTCACACTGTCTCGGTTAACATAGCGAGACAGCTTTAAAAAAAGCAACGGAGATTCTTCGTTGCTTTTTTTAAATCTGTCTTGCTATGTTAAACTCCTTTAACATAGCGAGACAGTTTGTAAAAAGCAACGGAGATCTTGTTTTCTCCCTTGCTTTTTTCAAAACTGTCTCGTTATGTTAAATGGGTTTAACATAGCAAGACAGCTTTACAAAAAACAACGGAGACTCCATTGCTTTTTTTAAAGCTGTCTCTCTATGTTAAACACATTTAACATAGCGAAACAGTTTGTAAAAAGCAACGGAGATCTTGCTTTCTCCGTTGCTTTTGCCCACAGCTCTGATGTACTGCGTAGGCATATGCATGTGCAGTACATCAGAACTGCCACAGAATACCAGACAGCTGCGGAAGGGTAGCAAGGAGCCATTATACAATGCCATTATTTAAGAAAAGCAATTTTTTTTTTCTTAAATAATGTCATTAATAATATACGCCTGGGTGTGGGTAATGCTGGATTTACCCACGGTTGGCTTTGTTTGGCCACTCGGGCTTCTCCCTCGTGACCAAGCCACGCCAACCATGGGTAAATCCAGCATTACCCACACCCAGGCGTGGGTTATTGCTATAGTATCCCATTGGGGATCCTTTTTTTTTTTTGCTCTAACTGATGTCAGAAAAAGTTAATAATTGTCTTGCCTGTGGAAAGCAAATACCTCACAGAGATTGTCATTCTTACTGCGTCACCTGTTTAGGCCCAGACCATGATGTTCCTCGCTGTCGGTTTTGTGCCCTGTTCAACGCCCAAAGTATTCGTCGTTGGGCTATCTTTGTCACTAAATTCTTTCACTCTCATTCTCCGTATACCGAAGTGGCTTCGATAAGCCATCCGACTACCGATCTTTCGAAAAAACGTAAGGATAAAGACAGAGACAGACTGCATAGGTCCAAAACTGCCGACAATGCTTCCGTTAAGCTAGTTGCCAGTCTGCCGGTACTCAGTGAGGTGCTTTCACAGCCCCTGATACCTGCTTTTACAAATTCTCAGACCTTTACTGAGACCCATTCAGAGTCCGGTATGCCGCGAGATGCTTCTTCAACTATGGAACCTGTGGATGTTTCTACCTTGGATGGGTCCGGAGCCGCTGTGCAGGTATCGGCTCCTGAGGATGTATTAAACCGACTACTTTGTTTCTGAATAAAACTAGCAAATTTCTCAGACCCAGAGTTCGCACTACGCCTAAGAAACCGACGATCAAAGCGCATTCTCAAGCTCCCATGCCACAGAAACAAATGCCTAGAATGGCTGAAGACCTAATTACTTTATAGGTTCATAGGTTCATAGGTTTATACTAGGCTATCTGCCCGAGGGCATTTACAAGCCTAGCCCATCGTTTTGTGGCTTACGCCACCCCTTTAGTATGGGGAACTATACCCATTATTTTGCTGTGCCTCTGTCGAGCAGTGACACTGAGGTAATCCCTGGGGTATATCTGCGATCTCCCATCCATTGGTCAAGATTTCTCTTGAACAAGGCCAGCGAGGTGCTCTGCCTCACATGTACCGGGATTTTGTTCCACAGCATAGGGAGTCTTTGGGTAATGAATCTATCCCTCCAGCACGTCCTATTAATAGCCGTGTCGAGGTTTAAGTCTCCGCCTTGTGGCTCTGATGGATCTAGATTTTTGAGGTGATGCATCTTCATCAAATCTGGGTTTGACATCGCCTTGTATGTTAGGCAACGGTCACCTCTGCGCCAGCGGTAAGCGACTGAATAGAGCTGGAGTTCTTTCAGTCGGGCAGCATAGGACAGATTTTTGAGACCCTTTATCCTTTTGGTGAGGAACTTTTGTGGCCTCTCCAGCTGCTGCAGGTGTCGGGTCAGATACATCCCAAATGGGGCATTGTACTCAATCATTGGTCTGATGAGTGATGAGTAAAGGGAGACTATGACCTCCCTTGATCTAGATGAGAATCCCTTCATGATAAGGTGGGCAATGTAGAAAGTCTTCCTAACTACTTTAGCTACATGGGTGTCGAATGACAGACTACTATCAACCTGGGTCCCCAGGTCCCTGATAACTTCTTCTGTGCTCAGTGGATTGCCACCTATTTGGTAGCTAGGGGTAACCTTGTTTTTCCCAAAGGGTATGACTATGCATTTTTGGCATTTAACTTCAGGCCGTGGCTCTGGCACCAGTTATCCGCTTCTGTGAGACCCTTCTGAAGGATATCTGTGTCAGATGTGTTTTCTACTATGGCGCCCAGTTTGCAGTCATCTGCAAACTTTGTCAGCCATAACCCTCCTGTGTTTGCTTGTACTGGAAAAGTAGATGCCAAACAAGAGTGGGCCCAGGACTGAGCCCTGTGGGACACCACTTGTGACAGGTTTTGAGTCTGACATGGCGCCAGCAACTCTGACCCTGTGGGTTCTGTCACTCAGCCAGTTTGCAACCCATCTTGTGATGTATGGGTTAACATTTAAGCTGATGAGTTTTTCAATGATACCCGAGTGGGGTATTGTATCAAGGCCTTAGCCAGATCGAGGTAGGCTGTATGGACTGCCTTTCCTCGCCAATGGCTTTGGTGACTGTTTCAAGAAGTCAACCAAGTTTAAAAGGCATGATCTGCCTTTGACAAAGCCAAACTGGGTTGGATCCAAAGTCTGCAAATTCCTATGTCTTTATTTATGAGGTCCATTATGATCCTCTCCATGGCTTTGCAGATAAGGCTTGTCAGGCTAATGGGCGGTAATTTCCAGGGTCGGTGGAGGCACCGCCTTTGTGAAGTGGGACCACAGTTGCAGTGCGCCACTCCTGGTGCGTATCCAGAGGTAAGACTTTGATTAAACAGCTGTCCTAGCTGTGGGTTTAATTCCTCATTGAGTTCGTGGAGCACACAGCCGGGGACACCATCAGGTCCCATGGATGCTGTGTTTTTGCTTTGGAGAGCAGTTCTCACTTGGGCGCTGGAGATGTTTGGGGGCTGCAATCGCTTGGTATAGATATCTCTCCTTTTGGGGAGGGGAGAAGTTTGCACTGAACCTGTCAGCCAGTATGTTGGCAATGTCTGTAGGATCAGTAATCTTCACATCATTTTGAACTAGTTCTGAGCATATCTGGGAGTTTCCTCCTAGGTGTCTAACATAGCTAAAGAAGGCCTTATGATTGTCTTTGAGTCTTTAGCTATTTTCTCTCGAAATTTGCTTTGGATGATTTTATGAGAGCTCTTAGTTTTTACTTATAGTGATCAAGGGTGTCTTACCTTTTAAGGATTTTGCTGTATCTTGTAGTAGCTTCCTCCTTTTATTGTAGAGTTTGTTTATGGCTGGGGTCCACCAGACTGGACGCTTGCCTTTGGTACTAAGAGTCTTTGTTTTGTTTGGGATTGCCTTATCCATGCAGTCCTGCAGGTGCTGGTAGAAGGCGTCTGTAAGTGATTCAGCGGCTTGAGTACTGTTTTCCACCAGCTCGGGGCCTTAAAGGAGACCACACTAGTCTTTAGAAGTGTGAAGTCGGCTTTTGAGAAGTTCTTTACTGTGGTCTTTTTATTTCAGGTGGGGTGGGATGAGGACCTCCAGCGAGATTAGTTTGTGATCTGATCTCACCAGTGAGGGGTATACTTCCGGTGTTGAACATTGTGCTCCCATGTTCGTGATGATGAGATCAAGTATGTTATCTCCTCTTGTGGGGATGGTGACTAGTTGTTCCATGGCATTTGAGTTTATGAATTCCAGGAACTTTTGGGCTAGGGTGTTTGGGCTTGAGTAGTGTTCCCAGTCTATATTAGGGTAATTGAAGTCACCTAGTATGATGGTGTTTGGTGATACATTTATCCCTCTAGTGTTTTCAGGAAGGCCATGTGAGGTTCCTGAGTTTGTGAGGGTGGCCTGTAACATGCTACAATTTGCAGAGCAGTCTTGCCTATGGTTAATTGCACCTGGATGGTCTCCGATGCATCGTGCGTTGCCACCAGTCTTGAGGTGTGGGTGTCCTTAATGAATATGGATACCCCCTCCTTTCTTGGTATTGTCCGGATTTTGGGGCGGAACGCATGATATGAGGTAAAACCTGATAGCGCTGGGGTGCTCTCAGGAGCCTTGAACCAGGTTTCTGTCACAGCACAGACATCGATGTTCTCCATACTGAGAAGGGCCTCGAGTGCGTGCATTTTGAGATTGAGACTTCTGGCATTGAGCAGCATTACCCTTAGTTTTTTCCCTTTTTGTGTTCTAGGGTGGTAGGTTTAGAATTTGAGCCTTGCCTAAAAAGGCACTATGGGGTGGCAAGAGCCTTTGCCAATATCCGAATCCCAGGGTGACAGGTGCAAGCCGTCCCTTATGAAGCAGCGTGGCTTGTCCAGCATGTCATCCCAGGCAGACAGATACTGGATCCCCTTTGAATGACACCAGTGTTTAAGCCAATTGTTAAAGCTGATCATCTTATCTCTGTATTGTGGCATCACTCTTGGTGAAGGTAGGATACTGCTCAAGGTCAGGGTCATACCTGCCTGGGCTACATAGTCAGAGAGCTCCTCAATGTCTCTTTTCATGTAGTCCAAGGAGTACGTCTCAGGTCGTTTACACCAGCGTGGACAATGACTGAGTCATATTTGTACTTGCTGTTGAGAGACCTGAGTGCTTGCGTTATGTGGCGGATTCTAGCGCCGACAGGCAGCTTACTGTGACCTTCTCCTTACTCAGTCTGGTGAGCGGGACATCAGTGTGTCTGACTATGGAGTCACCAATGACTAGTGTGTCTGGCATTGTGTTTGGCCTTAAGGGCTGTGACTGTTTGACACTCTGACTGTGAGGTCTATGTGTTGCAGGTGTTGTGTTCTGAGGTGGTGGTTGTTTGGGTGTCTGCTTTGGTGGCCTCTGCTGTTTTGGTAGATTTTTGATCAGAGCCTCCAGTGTGTCTTTGTGTGTTTATGTGTATGATTTGAGGTTGTAATGGTGCTATGTGAGACTGGGTCTATAGTGTGTGTGGTAACCTTCTCCTCCTGACTGGTCTTGCCAGTCCTGTGTTGAGAGAGCTCAGCCTCCAGTTTGGCCGTATAGTTGCATCTCTCGCATGTATTTGTGTTTTGTGGGAGGAGGAGAGGGTTGTCTGTGTACATGAGGCAATTGTAACATTGCCTCAGTATTCCCAGGTTCACCAGCTGAGCAGGAGAGGACACTAGCAACTGATCCCTCGACATGCTAGAAGGATAGACAAAAACTTTAAAAAAGATTCAGGGGGACGTGGGTGACCGAGAAATGGGGGGTTACCTTTTTTGGGGTACTATCTATGACAAGAGTGCCGTATCAAGGTAATAAGTACTGTAGGAGCAAGTGCTAGGTTTAACAGATAGAGAATAGTCTACTTGGAGTCAAGTGGAGATGATCTTTTTAGTTATAGGATAAGCTGATTAGATCAGTAGTATAGTTCGAGGAAGGTAGTTTTAAGGGAAAATTTGAAGAGTGGACTTTAGGTAGCCCGAATAGTTTAAACCTGCCTAACCGGCGCTGCCCTAGTGTGCAACAGTGGCAGCTCCGCTCTAAATCAGCTTAACGCGTTTACGCTTTTATACCAGGGGCTGGAAAAGCTAGAAACTGGCCCAAAACGACCAATAAACTACTAGTTACTGGCTGAAACCTCACAAAACTGGACAAAAGGCAGCTCAATGCTTCCCACTCCCACTGGTAAGCAAGGTAACTTCCTCTCCCCCAAATAAGGCAAGGAAACAGTACACAGGAACTACAACCAAAGCCCAGGAATCAGCAACTCTGAAACTGGACTAAACTAGTAAAGCAGGAAAAACAAGAGATATTTTTTTCTTTTTTTTTTTTTTTTTCTTTTTTTTTTTTCACAGAACAGGCAGAAACAGGTACAGCAAACACTTATAAATTAGGGGAAGCCTTTAATTAGGGGAAGCCAGCCTTCCCCCTGTAAAAGACAAAGAATTGATTTTCCTTATGATTCTACAGATCATGAGTCTTATGACTCTGACCCCTCAAGTTACCAGGACATACCCTTATCTACCTATGAGGATTCAGATGCAGAGAATTCCATTCCCTCTGCCTCCCCCCAGAGGACTTTTCTCTCAGTGAAACCCTGCATACCCTCAGAGAGCATTTCATCTGAGAATGCCAGGACTACCCACAGTCCAAAAAGAGACTCGGAATTTTTAAACTTGCCTCAGCACAGGCCTCTAGCAATCCCCCTGTTCTGGAAATTGTAGATGATGTCTTCATGGAATTCAGTCTTACCCCTGATACTTTGCCAACAGCTCCTAGGAAGCCTGACAGGTACTACAGAGTACCTGACTCTCACAAATTTCTATTTAAAAATCCCACTGCGGACACAGAGACCATTTCCCAGGGACCTAAAGGTATTAAGGCTACTACAGCCAAAAATCCTACCCCTTCGGACAGGGATTCTAGGGCTTTAGACAGATGGGGGAAGAAGGCGTATACCTCTGCAACTCTTGCCATCAGGGCTTTAAATTGCCAGTTTCACATGTTGAATTACCAGCAGCATATTATGGAATTAATTAAACAAAAAATTATGTTGATTGCTGATTGTGCAGAACATAAAGATTTACAAGAGTTAATGCATTCTGCAAACCAAGTTGGAAAACATACTTTGCAGTGTGGTTTTGATGCCTTAGAAGCATCTTGCAGGGCTACTGTCACTGGGTCTGTTCTTAGAAGGCATGCTTGGCTGAAGGAACGAGTCTTGCCAGACTATTTCAAAGCAAAATTTCTAGATGCTCCATTAAACCAAGAACATTTGTTTGGCACTAAAGCAGAAGTTGTTCTTAAAAAGATGGAAGAAAAAGCTAAATCTATGCAAACTATTAGATTTTTACAGCTACAGCCACCTAGATTCAGTAGGCATTGGCCTTCAAAAAAATGGTCCTTTCCAGTCCCTCCTAGACCTTCTCAGTCCAAACCCAGGGGCAGCAGACCACCAAGACTACAGTCTCAGGGTATGCACAGATAGAAACAATAGGGTGCTCCCACCTCAAAAACAGGGAGTGGTAAGCCACCCTCTTATGGAAAATGTTCACAATGACTTGTCCTTCATCCTTCCCAGCCATGCCCAAGTACTTGCACCCCTAGGAGGAAAACTCACCCTGCATGCAAAAAACTGAGAGTACATTACCCAGGACAGATGGGTCTTAAACATTGTATCCCAGGGATTCAGATTCTACTTCCACTCACTGCCAACCCCAAGCGGATTACCAGACCTCCCCCAAAACCAGTGGGCAGAGACCCAAAAGCAAGTACTTTCTCTTCTCAGTATCAGGGGTATTCAGCCTGTTCCAACAGAGCAAAGGGGACAGGGTTTCTACTCCAGACTCTTTCAAATACCCAGAAAAGAAAACTCTTGGCGCTCTATCCTGGATTTGTCAATTCTCAACACCTTCCTGGTGGTACCAAAATTCAAAATGCTTACTCTCCAACAGCTGCTTCCCATGCTAGCCAAGGACTCCTGGCTGGTCACCCTAGACTTATAGGAAGCTTGTCTGCACATCCCCATAAGGGAATCTCGCAGGAAATATCCACGTTTCAGGGCAGACTCTATGCACTGTCAGTTCTCTGTACTTCCCTTTGGCTTATCTGCTGCTCCCAGGGTATTCACAAAATGCCTGGCTCCAGCCATTACATACTGCAGGCAGAGAAAAATTCAAATTTACCCATACTTGGATGATTGCCTGATTCAGGCGGACAGTCAGGAGTTTCTACTTCAGCACCTGACATTTGTAAAGAGACTCCTAACTTCTCTTGGCTATGCCAGCAACGAAAAGAAATCACATCTGGTACCCAGCCAAAAAATTGTATTCCTGGGAACAATCTTGAACACAACTTCCCAGATGGCATTCCTCACTCCAGGAAAACAGGTTTATTTGACAAACTGCTTCAAACTACTGGCCACCCAAACCCAGCTATCTGCAAGAAAAGTACTGCAAGCCCTAGGGTTCATGGCCTCAAACATTTTCCTAATTCCACATGCAAGAATGTATATGAGGAAACTTCAGTGGTACTCAAAAAGTCTCTGGTGTCAACGTTCTCAGGACCTGGAAACAGCAATTCCTGTCATTCCTTGCCTAAGAACGGAGTTCCTTTGGTGGGCAGAGGCCTGCTTCCCACAACAAGGGACTCCCTTTCACTCAACCCCCTGCCGCCCAAACCCTGACAACAGATGCATCAGACTGTGCATGGGGGGCTCACATGGCAGACAAATGCATTCAGGGCAAATGGAGCCCAAGACAAATGCACCTGCATATCAATCAAAAAGAAATGCTAGCTGTACATAATGCACTGTCAGCCTTCAAATACCTTATCCTTCCAGGACAGCTCTTGATAAAGACAGACAACACCAGAGTTTTGTGGTACATAAACAAGCAGGGGGAAACTCATTCCTACCCACCCTGCAGGTTAGCCATGGCTCTCTGGAACACAGCCTTTAACAATCAAGTGCACCTGTAAGCTCAGTTCCTGCCAGGCAAACAAAATTCACTGGCAGACGATTTAAGCAGAAATCTAATGGACCCACACGAGTGGAAACTGGAACCCAGCTCATTCAAGCTTTTAATCCACAGGTGGGGGACACCAGAGGTGGACCTCTTTGCTTCCCCCCAGAACCATCAGTTGAGCAAAGTTTGCACCAGAATTCCCCACAGCCAAGCATGGAAAGTGGATGCCCTATCCTTTACATGGGAAAACCTCTCAATCTATGCCTTTTCTCCTCTGCCCCTCCTCTCGAAAGTACTACTCAAGATCAAACAAGACAGGCCAAGGACAATCCTGATTGCACCAGGCCACGCCAACACTGGTACTCACTTTTACGCAGTCTGACAGCAGTGCCACCCTGGCACCTGCATCAGACCCCTTCCCTGCTGTCCCAGCAGGAGGGCCAGATTTTGCACCTTCAGCTGCAAACCCTGAACCTAGCAGCCTGGCTCATTCCATGTATACATCACCAGCAACCCTCAGCAAACAGGTGCTGGATGTCATCCTTGAGGCCATGAGGCCTAGTACTAGGAAATCCTATTCAGAAAAGTGGAAAAGATACTGTTCTTGGAGCCAGTCTCAGGGAAAGGACACAACCGTTTTTCTTCTATTAAGATTCATGCCTCTGCCATCTCAGCTCATTACAATACTGAGCCACCCCTCTTCCTCACCCTCTGGTCAAACAGTTCTTGAGAGGAGCTAACAATCTAAGACCCCCCAGGAGAGCTCCCACTCCAGCCTGGGACCTTAACTTTTTACTAGAGAAGCTCAAGCTTCCCCCCTTTGAGCCTGCTGCTACAGCAGAGTTAAAATTCCTCTCTTGGAAAACAGCCTTACTTCTAGCCATCACTTCAGAAGAAGAGTGTCTGAATTGCAGGCCCTTGTGGCTGTGTAACCCTTCATTATCTTCCATGCGGACAGGGTTTCCCTCATGACTAACCCATCATTTATTTCCCAAGGTGTGGTATCCAGTGTGGCTTTAAACCAATCCATCCATTTACCAACCTTTTTTCCGTAATCCTCAGAATAAAGGGGAAAGGATCCTGCACTCCTTGGATGTGCACAGGCAGCTTAGGTTCTAACTTGACAGGACTAAACCTTTCAGAAAATCTGACCAGCTGCTAGTCAGCTTCGCTACAGGGGCAGAGGGCAAGGCCATTTCAAAGCAGGCCATCTCCAAATGGATAGCACACTGCATCCATTTCTGCTACAAATACAATGGAAAACCTACCCCACAGGGAATCAGAACCCATTCCACTAGGGCTACCTCAACCTCTACAGCATTTCTCAGTGGAGTCCCTACCAGGGACATCCTGGAAACTGCAACTTGGAGTTCTGTACACACCTTTACCAAGCATTGCCACTTTCCTATCTTTTCTAAATCCAGAGCTGGATTTGCTACAGACATCTTGCAAGGCCTGCTAGTCAGCCCTAATACTTCTTGAATGCCTCCACCCTTTCTCAGCTTTGGGAATCAACCCAAGTGTGATGACTGCAACAGTGAAACATGAAGAACATAGTACAGTTGTATACACTTACCATAAATGTAGATGTCAGAGTGTATTCACTGTTGCAGTCCTGGTTACCCTCTCTCCAGCCCCCCTGACTTTTATATACTTTCTACCTATCCTCTTTTTTGGCCGTATTTTATGGCAATGGTATTTACTTTTTACTGGAAGTGTTCCACACCATGTAATTGCTTCCTATTTTGGGGGATCCTGACATCTGGGGCAAGAAAAACTGATATAATGGCATCGGCTGCATGTTTTATACCCCTGATGACCTGACGTCATGGAAGAGGCTACAGCATCTGACGCACAAATCCCAAGACTCTGGTATTCGGACTGACCTAGGGCAACCTGCCGGCAGATAACCCAAGTGTGATGACTGCAACGGTGAATACGCTCGAACATCTACAATTATGGTAAATGTACACAACTGTAATTTCTTTCTGGGGCAGTTCAGTTTTGAGTATTTGCGTCCATATGTCACCTTTATTTCATACACAAGGGGCATATGTGTGACGTACAATGCCTGTTAAATCTAAAGGCTTTGGTATACTGGCCAGAAATTGGACTATCCTTTCAGGAAATCCCTGCAGTGCAACAGTGAAGAGAAGGACATCAACTGTTGTGGCAGTTTGTTACACAACTGTATTTTCTCCAAGAAGCAAGTAGACCCTAAATTTGTCACCGAAGATGCACATTTTGAGGAGGAGGGCGATGTAATCACCATGGTCACCTCCTGCAGGTGTCTCATTCGGAGACATCCTCAAAATCCTGAAACAGAGAGGTATCTGGAAATCCAGCAACCCTTTGTCAGCGGAATCCGTGTTCCTGGAGGTGTTTGGTACTGGTCCATCTACTTCTTGGGTGATTCTGCTTGCCAACGAGCTTCTCGAATTGGTATCAGCAGGCATGGAAGGAACCTGACACCATTGAGCCCATTCCTAGGAAGCCTTATAAGATTATGACACCTAAGGAACACAAGTTGTTCTGGTCCAGGGGCCCCCCTGTTAATGCCATGGTTGTAGTGGCAACCACCATAAAGGAACTAGCTGATGAAAGCTCTCTGTTCATCCCCCCCAACAAGGAGTCATGATCGATGGACAGGTTTGGGAAACATGTCTATGCTTTAGGGACCTTTGCATTGAAGTCTCTGAACTATTTGGCACATTTCACCAGACTAGAGCAGGATCTGATTAAGGAACTCTCAGATAACCTCGCAGAAACAGTGTCTGAGGAGGTGAAGGATTCAGTCACAATTAAAATTGAACTCATCCATGAGGCTTATTTCCAGTATGGCAGAAGGAACCTCAATGGCTGTGGTTTCAGGTGTAGTCATTAGGAGATGCACCTGGATGTGCTTGTGTGACTTCCTGGAGCCTTGTAAGTGTACGTTCATCAGTGCTTCTTTTGACAGCACCTCTCTTTTTGGCCCCAAAGTAAAATATATATTGTCCAGGTATGAGAAGGATGAAAAGACCCTTTCTGCTGTGGGCGTTTGTTTTTCTACCTCCCCCAAAGATATTTGTCGAGGAATCATCAAGTTGGTGGAAAGATGTGGTTCAAGAAATCACAAGGATCTTTCCATGACACATGTGGAGGTTCTTCCTCCAGAGACAGAGGTGAAAATTCAAATGGTAGATGCAGCCATTGGGACAGAGGAGGCCTGCAACAACAAGGGTCCAGAGAACCTCTCTTTTGTAAACCCTTCCAGTGCTCCTGAACAGAGCCTGATTGTCCGCATCTAGGGGCAATCTGGGATTTTTTGTCCCTGCAGCAGAGAGCCTGGATAGAAATAAAAGATAATTGAGTGCAGAGGATATATAATTCCATTTTCCCTTCTTCCTCCAAATTCCAGGAAAATCCCATGTGTTCAACCCAGTCAGAAGGACCAAGCAGCCATTAAAGTTCAAAGGCTGCTAAACAAGAGTCATCCATGAGGTCCCCCCAGACCCGAAAGGATCCGGAACTTACTCAAGATTATTTTTAGTGCCAAGGAAAACGGAACTGAAGACCAATTCTGGAACTCAGCAGCCAGTATCGGATGGTCATGGTTCAGTCCATTCTTTAATTTTTGGAAAAAGACGACTGGATGTGCTCAATAGATCTCCAGGATGCATACTGTCATTTATTTTATTATTTTTTTTTTATTTATTTATTTGACATTTGTTAACTGGGTTGGTCTGACTGGGCAAAGCCCTTTTTCAGCAGAGACTCGAGGAGAAAAGCGCCAGTATTACAATGCACAGACATTTATTAGCACAGACAATAGTTACAAGTCAAAAATGAGATAAAATATTAAACAGTGAACATAATAAATTCAGTTTGTTTTACCACATTCCATAGAAAAATTTGAAAAGTACGCGTCAAAAATATTTTCATTAGGAACTAGCCTGGATAAGTGTCTGTTAATAACAAAGTAAGTTCATATAAAAATAAACATGGGATCCAGGAAATTGTTACTCCTCCGGCTAGGAGCCAGTCATTAAACGGTTCAGAGCACTGCCCTTTGGTCTCACCACAGCCTCCAGAGTATTCACCAAATGTATGGCAGTAGTAGCAGCTCACTTGAGATTGCAAGGATTCGATGCATTTCCGTACTTAGATGACTAGCTGATTACCTCTCCAGCCATGCATCAACTCATTATGGCAAGAGAAGAAGTTATCCACGCTTGTGCAAGGTTAGGAATAACCATAAATTGAGAATTCAAATCTCGAGCCAACTCAGATTCTAGAATTCATAGGAGTACTACTCAACACAAGGTCAACAATAGCCTCTCTTCCCCTTTCTAGAGTTCAGATTTGTAAGGTCACAAGTCAACAAGATACTTTGCAGTTCCACTGTCTCAGCCTACCTAGTTCTGCAAACGCTAGGATCAATGGCGGCAGCAATAACTCCTGTTCCCCTAGCCAGGTTTCTCATGAGGATTCTTCAATGGATATTGGCATCTCTGTAGTTGATAACTACCCTTGTTCACTCCAGTACAAATGACCAACTCATGCAAGAAAAGTTGGATGTGGTGGATCCAGTAAAAACAACTGTATCCATTTGTCCTCACCCAGCCCAAAGCCATAGTGACTATGGACGCTTCCCAGCTGGTGTGGTGTATTACCTGGGAAAGACAGTCCAAGAGATGTGGTCCCCCGAAGAGGTCAATTTGCATGTTAATGTACTGGAATTGAAAGCAGTGCTTTTAGCATTGCAAGCCTTTCAGGATGTTCTCCAGTCAGGAAGGATTGCAGTACAAACGGACAGTATGTCAGTTTTTTGGTACATCAACAAACAAGGAGGAAACTGATCGTACCCCCATATCGAGAAGCATTAAGAGTGTGGCAATAGGCAGTATCTTCTAACCGCTTTCTCTTATCAACACATGCTCCAGGGAAGTCCAACATGCTAGCAGACGCATTCTGTTACCACACGGATGGTCCCTTAACCAGAAAGTCGCAGAACAAGTTTTCCGCAAGTGGAGCCAGTCTTGCTGCAGTCTTTTGCATCTCCCTTAAAAAAAACAAGTGCATCAGCTATTTTGTCCTAATCCCGCAACTGGGGGGGGGGGGGGGGGCACCAAGGAATGCTGTTCTCCACAGTTGTCCCCCCAGATTATTTTACACATATCCCCCAATTCCCCTAATTCCAAAGTTCCTTCAGAGAGATGCCAGGTTGAGGACCAAGGTCATTCTCATTTACCCATTTTGGCTTCGACATGTTTGATTTCTCTTCTTGTGGCCTGATTTAATTCACCAACCCTGGACTCTGCTCCAAATCTCATGTCTCATCCGATAGGCATAACACATCCGGACCTCCAGACCCTCTAGCTGACATTTTGTTTTCTCCAACTCCAGTAATAGCCAGACATTCAATGCTCTCTTCCCCTGTTCGTCACATCTTGTTGTCTTCTCTTAAGCCATCCACTAAGGATGTTTTATGCTAGTAAGTGGAAAACATTTGTACACTCGGCTCTTCAAAAGCATGTAGACCCTTTCTCTGCCCCAGTCAGCCATGTGTTGGAGTTCTTGACGCTACTATTCAACCAAGGGGCCAGTTCAGCAGTGAAAGTACAGTTGCCAGCAATTTATAATTTACACATTGTTTTTGATGGCTGTTCACTAGCCTGTCTTAAGCTATGTAAAGCCTTCTTACATGGCACAGATGTTCTTTGTGTTTCACTGTTGCAGTCATTGCATTTGGGTGATCCCTGCCAGGGTAGCCCTCGGCCGGCCGGAATACCAGAGGCTTAGTATTTTTGCGTCGGTTGCTGTCACTTCAGGACTGACGTCAGGTCATCAGTAGTATAAAGTAAGGTAGGCCAACACCATTACATCAGTCTTTCTTGCCATGGAGCCCGAAGCAGAAGCAGTTCGACGAGTGCCAGTAGTTTCGTCTTCTGAATTGAAGCTGAAGTTTTCTAAAACTAAGTACCCCATTGGGGATCCTTTTTTCTTGCACTAACCGATGTCAGAAAAAGTTAACAATTGTTTTGCCTGTGGAAAGCAAATACCACAGTGAGACTTTCATTCTTACTGCTTCACTTGCTTGCTCCCTGACTACGACATCCCTCGCTGTCACTTTTGCGCTTTGTTCAACGCAGAACTATACATTGTCGGGCCCTTATTGTAGCTAGATATTTTCGCTTACAGTCCTCAAATTCTGATATGGCTTCGGTAAGCCATCCAACAGCAGATCTTCTGAAAAAACATAAAGATAAAGACAGAGACAGACCGCACAGATCCAAACCTACCAACGATGCTTCCATTAAGCTAGTCGTCAGTTGTCCGGTCCTCAGTGAGGCACTTTTGCAGCCCCTGATGCCCACTTCTGTGGATTCTCAGGCCACTACCGAGACCCTTTCGGAGTCCGATATGCTGCAAAACTCTTCTTCGACTAAGGATTCTGCGGTTGTCTCTCCCTTGGATGGGTCCGGAGCTGCTGAGCAGGCACCGGCTTCCGAGGAAGTACTTTGCACTACCGATTCTCGACACAAGCCGACAACGACTTTCGTGTCTACCGTTCTTTCGAAAACTACCAAGTTTCTAAGGCCCAGTGTACGAACCACACCCAAGAAACTGACCCAATCTCAGGCACCTACTTCCTTGCCTCAGTCTCAAATGCTTAAAATGGCAGAAGACCTTATTATGTTGATCAGGGGAAGCCAAGCTTCCCCTTCCAAAAGAAAAAAAAAAGAGATCTGTCCCCAGTAGTTTTGTCTGAACAGGAGTCTGATGACTCTGATGCATCTGAATATGAAGACATGCAACCCCTCTCTGCTTATGAGGATTCTGATGCAGAGGATTCCATTCTTTCAGCCTCTCCACCCGAGGACTTTTCCTTTGGGGAAACCCTTCATACCGTAAGGGAGCATTTCCATTGGGAATGTCAGGACTACCCTCAGTCTAAAAAGAGACTCAGGGATTTCTTAGATCTTCCACAGTACAGACCTCTGGCCATTCCCCTAGTCCTGGATGTTGTGGATGATGTTTTTCTGGAATCCAGTTTGACTCCTGACACCCTCCCTCCTGCACCCAGAAAACCAAAACGGGTATTAGAGTCCCAGACTCATACAAATTTCTTTTCAAAAATCCTACTGCTGACCCTGAGGTAATTTCTCAAGGGCCTAAAGGAATTAAAGCAACCTCTGCTAAGAATCCCACCCCCTCAGATAGGGATTCCCAAGCACTAGACAGATGGGGTAAAAAAGTATACACCTCTGCTACTCTTGCTATCAGAGCACTAAATTTCCAGTTTCACGTGCTAAAATTTCAGCAGTAGCGTTGTTACCTCACAGCAAGAGGTTCTCCCGTTCGATTCTCGGCGTGGCTTAGGAGTGCCTTCTGTGTGGATTCTGCATGTCCTCCCCGCAGTTGGGTAGCGTTCGAAAGACATGCATGCGTAACTGGGCATGCCTTCGTTGAAGGTTGGGCGTTGAGCTGGCACCTTGGCGTTTCATAAAAATCTACTGCCAATCATTAGCGGACCGGAGTTCCGCTGTGGCGACCCCTTACCAGGAAAAGGCCGAAAGACAAACAACAACCCTGGAACTCCTCAAACAAAAAGTGTCTTCCCTTCCTGCTTATGCAGAACCTAAAGAGTTACAAGAGTTAATGCATTCTGCAAGTCAAGTCACTAAGCACACCTTACACTATGGTTTTGATGCCCTAGAAGCTTCTTGCTTCCAGACCATGTTAAATCTAAATTATTGGATGCACCCTTGCACAAAGATAGCCTGTTTGGCACTAAGGCAGAGGAGGTCTTAAAAAAGATGGAAGAAAAAGCTAAATCTATGCAGACAGTTAAGGATTTCCTACAGGTCCAGCCACCCAGGTTCAGCAGGCATTGCCCCTCCAAGCACCGGTCCTTAACTGCTCCCACCAGGGCAGTTCAGCCCAGACCCCGGGGAAGCAGACCCCCAAGACAGCAGCCACAGGGAATGCAGAGATCAAAACAGTGGACTTTCTCTTCAAAACCAGGGAGTTCTAAGCCACCCCCTCATGGTAAGAACTCACAATGACTCTCCTCCCCCACCCCCTCCCTCTGCCCACCTTCACTTTCCCCTAGGAGTAAAACTTTCCTTTCATGCAAGCACCTGAGCCACCATTACCAATGACCGCTGGGTCCTCGACATAATGTCCCAGGGATACAAATTTTCTTACCACACTCCAACCCCAAAAGGGTTCCCAGATCTACCTCCAAACCAGTGGGCAGAGGCACAAAAGCAAGTCCTTTCCCTGCTCTCTATAAGGGCAATAGAGCACGTTCCTGCAGAACAGAAAGGCCAAGGTTTCTACTCCAGACCTTTTCTGGTACGTTCTGGTACCTAGAAAGGAGGGCACCTAGTGCCCTGTCCTTGATCTATCCATTCTAAACACCTTCCTGGTGATACCAAATTCAAAATGCTCATCCTCCAGCAACTGCTACCCATGCTCTCCAAGGATGCTTGGCTAGCCACCCTAGACCTAAAAGAGGCCTACCTCCACATTCCTATCAGGGAATCATGCAGGAAATATCTACGTTTCAGGGCAGTATCTCTGCAGTTTCAGTTCTCTGCACTTCCCTTTGCCTTATCTACTGGTCCCAGAGTTTTCACAAAATGTCTGGCGCCTGTCATTGCCTTTTGCAGGCAAAGGAATATCCAAATTTCCCATACTTAGACGACTGTCTAATTCGGGCAGACACTCAGGAAAAGCTGCTCAAGCACCTGGCCTTTGTAAAGTCGCTACTGACCTCCCTAGGGTACACTATCAACGAAAAGAAATCCAAACTAGTACCCACACAAAGGATTATATTCCTGGGAGCAAGCCTGGACACAGCTTCCCAGATGGCATTCCTTACAACAGAAAAGCAAACTTATCTGACAGCCTACTTCTCTCAACTAGCCACCAGACCCCAGTTATCTGCAAGGAAAATCCTGCAAGCTCCGGGGTTCATAGCATATTGTATTCTACTCATTTCATATGCCAGACTGCTTATGAGGAAACTTCAGTGGTACCTAAAAAGACTTTGGTGTCAACACTCTCAAGACCTGGAAACTCTTCTACCAATGATACCTTGCGTAAGGAAATATTTTCTTTGGTGAGTAGCAGCATGCTCCCACAACAAGGGACTACCTTTCTCACCAGCCCCTGCCGCCCAGACCCTCACCACAGATGTATCAAACTATGCTTGGGGTGCACACCTGGACGGCAGGTGCATACAGTGAGCAGCCTCTTTTCTCACACCCTCTGATCAAACAATTCCTAAAAGGGTCTAGCAACTTAAGGCCACCCAGAAGAGCACCTGCTCCAGCTTGGGACCTTAACTTTATGTTGGAAAAGCTCACCCTGCCCCCATTCGAACCAGCATCTTCAGCAGAGTTAAAATTTCTCTCCAGGAAGACAGTTTTTCTTCTGGCCATCACTTCAGCCAGAAGAGTCCTCCAAAGCTACGAGCACTCGTGGCTGTGGAGCCCTTCATAATCTTCCATGCTGACAGGGTTTCTCTCAGGACTAACCCATCCTTCATGACCAAAGTGGTGTCTAGTGTGGGGGGGAAGGATCCTGCACTCTCTAGATGTGCACAGGCAGCTCAGATTCTATGTAGACAGGACTAAATAATTCAGAAAGCCTGATCAATTACTGGTTAGCGTTGTTGCAGGGGCAGAGGGAAAAGCCATCTCCAAA
The DNA here is from genome assembly GCF_019279795.1 of Protopterus annectens. Lineage (NCBI taxonomy): Eukaryota > Metazoa > Chordata > Ceratodontiformes > Protopteridae > Protopterus > Protopterus annectens. The sequence continues at coordinate 1,327,204,313 of NC_056737.1, read as the reverse complement.
CAAACAATTTCCAAATGGATAGCACACTGCATCCATTTCTGTTACAAGCAAGAGGAAAACCTTCCCCTAAGGGTGTCAGGACTCGCTCCACAAGAGCAGCCTCCACCTCTGCAGCTTTCCTCAGAGGAATATACACCAGGGACATCCTGGAGGCTGCCACCTGGACATCTGTTCACACTTTCACCAAGCTTTACCATCTGCCTATCTTCTTCAAATCCAGGGCAGGCTTTGCCACTGCAGTCTTGCAGGGCATCCTGGCCAGCCCCTAGTCTCCTTGACTGCCTCCACCCCCTTTCCTCAGCTTTGGGAATCAACCCAAATGTGATGACTGCAGCAGTGAAACATGAAGAACATAGTATAGTTGTGTACGCTTACCATAAATGTAGATGTTCGAGTGTATTCACTGTTGCAGTCCTGGTTTCCCTCCCTCCATCCCCCTCCTCTCTCTCTCTCTCTGTCCTTACAAGGAACATTTTGGTGTTTACTTTCTACTGGTGGGGTTCTTCCACAGTAACCTGGCTCCCACTTGGGGTCTCATGACAGGGCAAAAAAAACTGATGTAATGGTGTCAGTTGCCTTTATTACTACTGACAACCTGACATCAGTTCTGAAGCGACAGCAACCGAAGAAGAAATACTAAGCCTTTGGTATTCAGGCCGGCCGAGGGCTACCCTGGCAGGGATAACCCAAATGTGTTGTCTGCAACAGTGAATACACTCGGACATCTACATTTATGGTGAGTGTACTCAACTGTACTTTCTCAAACCTCCTTTTGAAGATCCCACCCCACCATGGGATCTTAATCTGGTACTGCAGTCCTTGATTCTTCCACCCTTCGAGTTTGCCCATGTTTCTGACCTTAAATTTCTGTCTTGGAGGACCTTATTCTTAGTTGCCATCACTTCTGTGAGACAAATTTCAGAAATTCAGACATCTGTGAAACCTTCTTATCTCATTTTCCATAAGGATAGTCTTATGAATCAATGCATCCTTTTTGCCCAAAGCAGTATCACACGCCAACATTAATTAATGTATCAATCTACCAGTCTTCTTACCAAAGGAGAATACTTGTTACATTTGCTAGATTTGCATAGACAATTGCGTTTCTATCTACATAGAACAAAAGATGCAAGAACGACTGATTAATTGTTTGTATCTTTTGCTGATCTGAAATTGGGCTCACCTGTATCTAAAGCCACCTTAGCTAAATGGCTTACTGTCTGTATTTACTTTATTTACAACAAATCAGGTATAACTTTGCCATACAAAGTACATGCTCATTCAACCAGAGCTGTAGCTACCTCCTTAGTTTTCCACTCAAGAACTTCCGTGGATGACATTTATTCAGCAGCAACTTGGTTTCCCTTTACACCTTCATCTCTCATTATAAGTTAGATCTGGTGTTCAGAGGTAGGGGAACTTTTGGCTCAACGGTGCTAAGAAATATCCTTTCTTGAGTCCACTAGGGTTCTAGGTAGCTGGGGACTCTATGCCATCAGTCGAGAACAGAATGAAAATTGACATAATCAGGTAAAGAAGTTATGCACTTACCATAATGTTCCATCTGTGTTGTCCATTTTCATTTTGACTCCCCACACTCCAGCCCCCAACTCTTTGTAGGTTTATTTTAGAAGAGCGAGCAGGTCTAACAGGTTTAAGGGTTAGGAATATTACCAGCTCCAGATGTGGCATTGCCTTGATGTCTCTCACTCTCTGTTTATGAAAGTTATAAAAGTACTTTTCTTTTATAGCTTGCAGACAAGATCTGAGGTAATGGGGGATGGGGATGGTGCATTGTGGGTAAGGGAGAAGCTCGAGAGTTCTAAGTTTCCACGAGCTTTTGCAGCGAGAGAGTGATATGATAGGTTCATAGGTTCATACTAGGCTATCTGCCCTAGGGCATTTATAAGCCTAGCCAGAATGTGTTTGGCTTTCGCCACCCATTTTAAATTAATTTTGCTTTGCCCTTTCTTGAGGTTAGTATACTGTGCCTCTGTCTAACAGTGACACAGAAGTGATACCCGGGGTATACCTACGATCTCCCATCCACCCATCAAGATTCCTCTTGAAGAGAGTCAATGAGGGACTCTGCCTAACCTGGACTGGGATTTTATTCCAGAGTGAAGGGAGCCTCTGGATTATGAATCTGTCCCTCCAGCATGTCCTATTTATTTCAGTGCTGAGGTTCAAGTCTCTCGAGCGTGTAGCTCGATGGGATTTGGATTTTCTGAGGTGCAGCATGTCCATTAATTCCGGGTTGGACATGGCTTTATACGTCAGGCACAGATCGCCTCTGAACAGGCGGTATGCCACTGAGTAGAGCTGGAGTTTCTTTAACCGGGCAGCATATGGCATCTGTTTGAGCCCTTTGATCCTGTTGGTGAGGTACTTTTGGGGTCTTTCCAGTTGCTGCAGGTGTCTGGTAAGGTACATCCCAAAAGGGGCATTGTACTCAATTATGGGCCTGATGAGGGATGAGTAAAGAGGCACGATGACCTCCCCTGATCTAGATGTGAATCCCTTCATGATTAGGTGGGCTATATAAAATGTTTTTCTAACCACTTTGGCCACATGGTTGTCAAATGAGTGATTGCTATCAACTTGGGTCCCCAGGTCCCTAATTACTTCTTCTGTACTTAATGGATTGCCACCTATGTGGTAATTTGTGGGCACTTTGTTTTTGCCAAAGGGGATGACTATACACTTTTGGCGTTTAGCTTGAGGCCATGGCTCTGGCACCAGTTGTCTGTTTCTATGAGGCCCTTTTGGAGGATGCTTTTGTCCGCTGGAGAGTCGATTATGGTGCCCAGTTTGCAGTCATCTGCGAACTTGGTCAGCCACAGTCCTTCCGTGTTGGCCTGTACCTCTGAGAAATATATACCGAACAAGAGATGTCCCAGGACTGAGCCTTGTGGGACGCCACTTGTAACTGGTTTGGAGTCTGACATGGCTCCAGCAATTCTAACCATGTGGGTTCTGTCCTTGAGCCAGTTTGCAACCCATCTAGTGACACAGGGGTTTATATTTAAGCTGGTGAGCCTATCTATAATGCCTGAGTGGGGTATTGTATCGAAGGCTTTTGCGAGGTCCAGGTAGGCTGTGTGAACCACCTTCCCCTTGTCAATGGCCTTGGTGACTGTTTCAAAGAAATCAACCAGGTTTAAGAGGCAGGATCTGCCCTTAACAAAGCCGAACTGGGTAAGATCCAGTGTCTGTAGGTCCCTAATATCTTTATTTATGAGATATATGATATATGATATCTCTGTTCCGAACCCAGAGGAGGAATGAAAATGGATAACGCAGATGGAACATTATGGTAAGTACATAACTTCTTTTTTTTATCTTCTTCAGGATGGAAGCCACATGTCCAGATATAAAGCACCCATGGACTTAAGCTCCATGAAAGATGTTCATTTGTAGTTTTTAAAGCAATTCTTCTACCACCTAAGTATTAATTATAGTCTTTTTAATGCAGACTTTTCCCATTTAGTACACATGGTACTCAAGTTATACAGGAAGAAGATCCAGACTGTTTTTCAAGATCCAAGTGTGCTGTCATATGTATTGTCTTTGGGCATTGCCTGATGTATAAGGTCTGGTCAATTTAATAAACCGTTTTAAAACCTAGGAAGGTGTTGCACAAGTCTTGGATGGACAGCTGTTCCAGGATTAATTTCTGGGAACTCTTTTTGATGAATGGCATAGCGCATTTTCTGCCATCCAGCAGATTTCACTTGTAATTGCTGTACTTGTTGGCAAAGCTGTGTAGCAAATCAGTCCCATTGTTTTCATCATCTTAAATCTTTTCCATGTGTTAATGTTTACTGGTTGGAGATGATATGTTCTTATTTGCGTTGGGTCTCTTCATTGCAACTGCTTTTCCACTACCCCATGTTAGATAATTTTGAAAATGTTTAATGTTTTTCTTTTGATTGTATTGGTTTTAAAGTCACTGTACAGAGCCATACATTTCAAGAGATGTTCCCTGAGGTGGGTGATAATAGAATGGGAAGCATGGCTTTTTCTTTGTAAAGAAGGTAGTTTTGCTAAGCGTTAAAACTGGCATGCAGAAATTTCATACGAGTTGAACATACTGTGCACACTTAATTCATTACAGCCCGAGGACGCCTCTAGGCATTTCTGCAGTTACCTCCTACTGCGCCTCTAGGGGTCAAATATTGTTTGCTCATATTTACATTAATAATTCCAAAGCTATGCTACCTACAAGGTATTCGAATATTTTGCCTTGAAGCATATATGGTGGTAAACACAATTGTATTGATATTTGACTTTTGTGAATGAGTATTTGTTAAAACTGTAAAGGGATAACTTCATTTTTTTTGAAGGTTCAAGCCACACCCACTGGGAGTTAAAGGTATACACTCAAAGGAGCTGTACTGGAGGGAATGAGTTAAATGTTTGACCACACTATTTTTAAGGCAAATTTTTATGGAATCAAAATATCCCCCATAAACAGACGTTTATAATTCCAATATTTGGGTAATTCACAGATGTGTTTTTAATATTGCTTCATTGTAAATGAGTTAATAAAAAGTAGATGGTAAGTAGCTTTGTAAAAGTGTGCATTGCTATAAATTTCTTGATGGCTGTAGAATACTGGCTTTTTAAATGTAGCAAAGTGGTTATATTTGTGCATTCAAAGAAAATGTATTGTTCACTTTTTGTGCAGCAGTATTCACTACAACCACAAGGAGGGAGCTATGTTGTACAAGGAATTCCGCAAGCCTCTTCTACTCAACCCTACAGTTTAGGACCTGATCAGATTGGCCCACTAAGATCTCTACCACCAACAATAACTTCTACGGTAACAAGTCATCCATCTCAAGTTCCATATCCAAGGTACGTATGTCAGCAAGACTGTCAGTTTATGAAAATCTGACACAGAGTACCCTGATTGGTAGGTCGACAGTTGGCTACCTGTCACAGTTTGGCAGATTTTTTACTCAGAAGCTCCAGTGCTGAGGAAGCTGCATGCCTAATGCGAGCAGAGTGACTTCTTATATGTGATTACCACTGTATGAGCCTCCCTAGCCTATTTATCCATCAGTTGTTTTCTGCTACACTTAGTTTGGATTTTGATTTTGAGATGCATCTGAGATGAGTGCTTACATTCACTGACTAAAAACAAATCTAAATGTTCATACGGCCATCAGACAGCGAAACAAGACCTAAGATCTACATGAGTGTTGTCTATATTGTCTGTGGAGCAGGCAAATCATAAATCAGTTGTAAAAGAGTCAATACTTCTTCTCAACTACCCACAAACATCAATTTCATTGTTATTAAAATGTTTATTATGTACACCTTGTACACTTTCTAAAGCATGGGAAGACAGTCCTTTGCACTAGTGCTGAAGAGAGGCACTCAAGCACATTTTGCTTGGCACCCCACTAGGGATTACCAGATTAGAGTATTTTGATCAGTAACATTGTAGCCTTGTCTTTTTAATTTTTCTAATAGGATTTCTTACAAACTTGAGCAAATTTGTTGAGTTTTAATTAATGAAAGATACAAACAGTGTATTTAAAAATATATGTGCATATTTATTCAAGTACCCGCGCCCCTGTCCTGCCACATTTTGTCTGCCTAGGGCTTTATCTTGCAAGAAAAGAAGTTTTGTTTGTTGTACTCTCTTAAAAAAAGGCCGTCTACCCTTGGTTAACTAAAGCACAAGAACATGAAAAATACCTAGTTTTACAGATTATATGTACTTCGAAGAAGACTGAGAACAAAAAAAGTTGCAAAAACAAAGTAAATTAAAAAAATAAACACAAAAGTCTGGAATGAGTCCAAAATGCATTCATTCTTTTAGTTTTGCAAATATTTGCAAGAACTTTTTGTAGCCACAGTAATTGAAAGCCCAAATTACAAATTTACAGTAGCTCTATCCCCACAGCTTGGACAAACACACACACCAAATATAGCTCGTTGTTAAGAAGATCTGTGCTTGCAAGTCAACATGTTTTGGACCATGCACAGCTTCAGTACCATCCCAAGTAGATAGTATTTGTGGCAAAGTGTAGTGAATACAGTCAGGGCACAAAGTATTTGGTAAACAAAATAAATACCTAGAAGCCACCTGTCTTCTCCGGATAGTTTGTACAGCAAGCGACACATGACTGTCCATTGTCCTACAAGCCCATACTGTACATAGCTCAGATAAAATCTCAGTTGCAGATGTAATGGGCAGCGGGCACAATCATTACAAACTGTAGATCTCTGAGTGAGAGTGTCAGAAAAGCATGAGCACCAATTTTAACTTATGCTGAAAATTCAGCATCCCCAAATCAAAGTCTAAAGTGGGCCACACAAGAAGCCAGCTTGGATACAGTGCTTGTTTTCCAACCTTTGGAGCACCAGAATACCAAGAGTTCCAAGACAAATTAATGAGCCATCAACTGTCTTGATGTCACAACAGGGTACAAGGCACCCCAGCAGCAGAATGACCACAGACAGCTATAATTGCAAGCATGCTGAGAGTTCAAGAGCGGAAATATAAATCTGACGAGTAGTTGTCCTAGGCACACAGATGCCAGGATCTTGGTTGTAGACATTAGGTATGCAGCCCCCAAATCTCTGCCAAAGCACAATTACATCCACCAAGAATTGGAGGGTAGGCTTTCCCATCCTTGATTAATATCTGTTTCAAAATTGACTTTCTGGTCTCCACAGAAGTTAATCTTATCCTAAACTAGTGATGGATGAAAAGTGTGTGCATCATTTGCTTTGGTGACCACTGAAAGGTCGTTGAAGAGGAGCATACCCATTGCTGATACCTTGTGAAGTGCCTCCTGGGGAGTGTTGAGTCATTTGGTCCCATGGCTGCAGTTATTCAAGGTAAGCCCAGGAGGAAAGAATATAGACAAAGAGAAAGAGATGTGGAGACTGGTAAATGAGAGACCAGCTCTGACAGAGTTTTTAGTTAAGTCTAGAATAGCAGCTGCTGCTTAAAAAAGGAATTTTTAGTAGAGTAATAAAACATTGCATGATAGCTAAAAGAATCAATCAGAAGAGTTTAGAAAAGACTGGGAAAAAAGAATAGAAAGCCAAATTTCAATTAAAGAATGAGAAGGAATCTATAGCTCCCAAGAATGCAATGAAGTCCAGAAAGTAGATGTCCTTCTATTCCAGTGTTGCAGTATTCATGTGGGTTTACCCTTCTTCCTCTCCAGTTCGTCCGGCCAGGATTCCAAAGATTTTCAGTTCCTCTAGGTGCATCAGGCAGCTGACATCAGGAACGCGGGCCATAAAAGTGATATCTGCACGCACCAGCCCTCAGAACTTTTCAGCCGCCAGTCGTATGCCAGGTGCTCCTGCTTTTCGCGGACATCGTATTAAGAAAAATTCAGAAAAGTACCCCGTTGAGGATCCTTTCAGTCCTCCTGTGGTTTCATATAGTCTGTTCATGTAATCCGGAAAGGGCAAGTGTAAGTGTGGTTGGCAGATTCCCCACAAAGACACCAACAATCAGTATCTCTTTTGTTTAGGTAAGGAACATGACCACGAGAACTCCAGTATTTGTCAGGCGTTTTTACCCAAGACCTTACGTCGCCATTTGCATGCTTTAAATCTCTAGTTAGAAAACCAGCGGTTAAAACAAATAGCATTAGGGATGGAAGCTGCATCTGATGCCCTGTCAAAACTGCCTAAGAGGGCCAAGACTAGGCAGCCCACTTTTGCTGTTGCGCCTCTACCGCCCCGTTCCTCAGCCTGTGGCTGACATCGGCCTGGCCGAGGATTTGGCTTCCATCAGTCTGGATAAAGCAAGTGCCACCGAGGAAGCCACACAATCTCGAGTGGACGGCACGTCCATAGAGGCTGTACCGGTGTCTATCTTAGACTCTTGGGGGGGGGGGGCAGACGAGCACTGTCTGTGCCGCCATCCCTATGTCTGACTCGAGGCCTTCGCCCAGCCGGATGCCAGCTAGGCCTCTTAAGAAAAAACAAAAGACAAAACATTTATCTCCTGCTTCTGAAAGCATGACCGATTGTCAGGCCTTCAGCTAGAGTTTATTCAATGATTTTATGGCCCTGTGGCCTACTACAATAGGAACCCCTAGCACTGCTCCTCCCCTCCTAAGTCCTAGACCTCTAGTTCCTGAAAGGAGGGTAGAAGAACTGGAAGAAGAGAAAACTGTCTTCCTCAGAGGAGTCCATCTCCTACTCCTCACAGATCTCCTCCCCCCTGGGATATGGGTCTCCAGAATAAGGCTCCATTGAGTCGGACTCCCCAGTGGAGGATTTAACCTTTGGGAAAACTCTCAGCAAAATGAAAGACAACTTTAAGTTGGAATCCTCATATACGACTGAAGTGCAGAAGAGGTTTTATGACCTCATACAGATGGACTCCCCTAGTCCTTCTGCTATCCCTTCTATTCTGCCTTCCTTTCTGGATGCCTTTTCCTCTGCTTCCATCAATCCCAAACTCCAGCCTCACACAGGGTGGACAGACTGTACAAGGTCCCTGAGACGGAAACATTTCTGCTTGTGTCTTCCAGCTTTCCCAGCCACTATCTCCATTCCTACTGATAGGGCTCCCTACTACAACCATTTTTCCAGCTGACAAGGACAGCAAGACAGTGAACTGACTGGGGAAGGAAATAATACATTAGGGCCACTAACTACCAAACTCACATGACCAAATACTCCTTAGCCCTGCTGGACAAAGCCACTAAGGAACTGGCTGACATCCCAGACTGTGCAGCAAAAGCTTCCCTGTCCTCTCTGCTAGCACTCACCTCTCAGGTGAATAGACACTCCATAAGATGCAGTTATGATGCAGCTGAACCCTCAGCTAGGTCAGCTGCATCAGCTTCTGCATTAAGAAGATACTTTTGGCTACGACTTCAGGGCTAAGGTTATTGATGCCCCTTTGGATCACTCTGCCCTGTTTGGTGGAAAAGTAGCTGACCTCCTCAAGTCCCTGCAACAAAAAGGCAAAGAATTGCAGGACCTCAAACACCTGCTAGTCTTGTCCGTCCCTAAGTTCCATAGGAACTACCCGGCCAAGACTCAATTCATAAGAAAAACCTCTAGGACTGTGGCTCCTTCCAGGTCCAGGAGACCCCCTAGAAAACAGCCCCCTCTGGCTAGAGCTTCTCCTTCCTCCAGCCAGAGGCTTTCCTTTCCAGATAGGGCAGGTAGTGTCTGACTACCTGCCAACCTCTTACCCCACCCCTCCCACATCTCTCTCACTGTCTCCCTTTCTGGTCACTCATTACCTCAGACATATGGGTTTTGTCCATCATCCGGAATGGTTACTTTATGACCTGGATCACCACCCCCCCCCCCCCAGCAAGGCTGAGCACTTCACAGCCACCCACCAGTCAGCTACCCGTCCTGCGACAGGTACTGCAAACCTTGCTAATACAAGGCACTATAAAACTAGTGCCTACAGAAACAAAAAGAAAAGTATTCTACTCCAGAATCTTTCTGGTCCCCTGAAAGGATGGACCATGGAGGCCTATACTAGACATCTCACGTCTCAACCCTTTCTTAAAAGTTCCTACCTTCAGGATGCTCACTCTCCCTGCCTTCTTTCCCTTCCTCCTAGCTCAAGGCTTCATGGCAGCCCTGGACATAAAGGATGCCTATCTTCACATACCAATAAAACCCACTTTCAGGAAATACCTGAGATTTATGGCAGGCTCATCCCATTTTCAATTCTCTGCCTTACCCTTTGGGCTTTCCACTGTACCCAGGGTCAAAATGTCTGGCTCCAGTCATCGCTTACTACAGGACAAAGGGCATCCAAATATTCCCTTACCTAAATGACCTGCTAATTCAGGCAGACAATTAGAAGACCCACACCCAGGCCCTTCTGCAACTCTGACCATCTCTAGGATTTCTAATAAACTTCCCAAAATCTCACCTGGAGCCCACACTGGACATTCTCTTCCTGAGTTGCAGAATCCGGACAGACCCGATGAAGGCCTTCCTGCCACCAGAGAAGGTGATGTCCTTGACACACCACCTACTTGGTGCCCTTCAAGCATCAGAACTGACAGCTAGGCAGTTCCTGAGACTTCTGGGTTACATGGCGGCCACCAATACCCATGTTGCCCTTAGCAAGACTGCATATGAGGAAACTGCAATGGAATCTTCGATCAGTATGGACTGAGCACTCCCATCCCCTGGATTTCAGGGTTCCCCTTCTTCCCTGCTTGAAACAGGAAATGCGATCGTGGGTGGCTTAGGTGGCCAAGAACCCAGGTCTCCCTCTACAAACACCCACACTCCCAGACTTTGCATACAGATGCTTCAGATCTGGGCTGGGGAACAACTCTAGGGCAAAGACAAGTGGAATGTGTGTGGACAGACGTACACAAACTACATCACAGAAACGTCAGAGAAATGAGAGCAATCCAACCCTACCTAGAGCAAAGCCCTCTCAATATATTCATGGACACCACCACAGTTCTGTGGTATCTCAACAAACAGGGAGATACAAAATCATACCTCCTATGCAGACTAGCTCTGCAGGTGTGGAAACTGTCCACCTCACAGGGAATTACCCTACAGGCAGCCTACATACCCTTCCTGCACAACTCCCAGGCAGATTACCTAAGCAGGACCATTTCAAACAACCATGAATGGATGCTTCACAGAAATGTTTTCCTAGATCTTGTCCACAGGTGGGGTATACCTCAAATAGACCTGTTTGCCTCCTCCATAAACAGGCAACTCCCTGGTTACTGCACCAGGACACTCGACCCCAAGGCACTGGCAACAGATGCCTTCTTAATGTCCTGGAAGGGGAAATTTCTGTATGCCTTACCCCCTTCCCCTTGATTCAAAAGGTGGTGATGAAAATTCAGCAGGACTCACCAAAAGTCTTGCTGGTGACTCCCTACTGACCAAGACAGCACTGGTGCCCCCTTCTCCTTCATTTTTCCAAGGGCAGTCACAACACGTTACCCCCCTCAGTGGACCTGCTCACACAGCACAAGGGAACACAGATATATACCCACAGTGGCAATCCCTGCACCTCACCCTGTGGTTGATAGGATTCTGATCCCCTTCAGACAACTGTACAACGAAGACGTGCTCAATGTCTTGCTGGAGACCAGGAAACCTAACACAAGAAAATCCTATCTCTCAAAGTGGAAAAGGTTTTCTGTTTGGTGTCACAAAAGACAGTTGTACCCACTGGAAAGCGACATCCCTCTTATCCTATCTTACCTGTGTGAACTATTGCAGACAGGACTGGCCTACTCATCTTTAAAACCACACTTGTCTGCAATTTCTGCCTGTCTACCTCTGGTTCCACCCCTTACATCCAGACTTCCTGCTAAACATTTCTTCAAAGGGGTACTACACTTGAGACCCCCCCCAGGAAACTGGCCCCTCCTCCCTAGGACCTTATCTGTGTATTAGAAAAACTCACCTTAGCCCCCTTTGAGCCAACAGACAAAGGCTTCCTAAAATTTTGCACATGGAAAACTGTTTTATTGGTAGCTCTGACCTTGGTCAGAAGGGTCTCAGAGCTACAAGCTCTAATGGCTATACCACCCCTTTTAGTTTTCCACCTTGACAGGGTTACTGTCAGGACCAACCCGACTTTCACGCCCAAGGTAGTGAATGACCTATCCTTGAAACCAGGCCATTCACCTGCCCACCTTTTTCCCCAATCCACAGGGAGATAGTGAGAGAGTACTTATTCCCTAGACGTCCACAGATAACTTAGGTTTTATCTACATAAAACCAAGTCCATTAGGTAATCAGACTAAATGTTTGCCTCCTTCCACCCCAGAGCTCCGGGGAAAGCAGTGATCAAACAGACCATTTCGGCCTGGATCTCCAGGACCATTTCATTCTGCTACCTATATCATGGGGAAACCTTGCAGGGCAATGTCAAAGTCCACTCCACCAGAGCAATGGCCTCTTCTGGAGCCTTCTTTAAGTGGCTAGACACCAACACCGTACTTGTTAATTGGTCCTCTGTGCACACCTTTACCAAGCACTGCAAGCTGGACTATATCTCCAGAGCCAGGGTGGGGTTTGCCAGGGCTATCCTACATGGGTTCCTGGAAACCTCTTCTAGACTACCACCCAACCCTCAGTGAACTTTGGCACTCACACACATGTAGAATACTGCAACATTGGAATAGAAGGACATTGGAAAGTTGTGTAAAATCTTACTGTAACCATAGATGTCCTTCTGTTCCTTGTTGCAGTATTCATTTTCCTCCCGTCTTCCCCTCCTGTCAGGTTGCACTTGCTTTCCTGGGTGACACTGGACAAGGCTATGCCTTATAGGACTGGCTCTGACTGGGACGTCTGTGTTCTGAGAGCTGGTGCATGCAGACGTCTCTTTTATGGCCCATGTTCCTGCTGCCACGTCACATGTCTGATGCACCTAGAGGGACTGAAAATCTTTGGAATCCTGGCCAGACAAATTGGAGAGAAAGAAGGTAAACCCACAAGTAGAATACTGCAACATGGAAGGGAAGGGCATATATAATTATGGTAAGATTTTACACAACCTTCCTTTCTTGGGTATTTTCATACCCTGAATTGACTTCAGAGAACTTTTATTGCGTTATAGTAAGTGCTGGAGGTGTGACAGAGGAGTGAGAGACAGGTAATTAACAGCATGCTTTTGAAACATAATGAGTTGGCAGGTTTTAAAAATTCCCTACTGAGTACTTTGACAGAAATAAAACAAAAAAGTTCCAGGCCACCAACAGGATAAAATTCACAAACTTTTTTAATATTCCAACAAAGAATGAGCGCTTTCGTCTCAGTGCAAGACTTCATCAGATTGAACAGTACTAGTGCTACACTTGCTATATATGGTGTCCTGATAATAAGACCAATTAATACTTAAAGCACCACTAACAGTTCGTGATAAAAATAATGTAATGTTCTACTTTATGACAAAAACCAAACTCAAGCAAATGCATATCACAACAAATTCAGATAACATAAACATAAAAATAAAAAATATATATTATATAAAATATATAGTTTATAAAGTTTATAAAACCAATATTTCCTTAAAAGTTATAAATACCATCAAGGCTCTAAGAATATATATATTTTTATTACAATAATATACACTAAAATAGCTCAAATTGTCCCTGCTCTCTCCACTGATACAGCTTTGATACTAATGTATTCATTCAGACCTGGGGGAATATTGGCCTTAAACCTCAATTGCCATTTCAGTTCCCTGTTTAATAATACATTTTTCATTTCGCCCCCTCTAGTGTTGTTAACCAAATCAATAATCCCAAATTTGAAGCCTTTAAAGGATGTACAAGAAACTGAGTGTTTATATAAAGCACTGGTTTCTTTTCTAATTCTAATGTCTTTTAAGTGCTCGTACATTCTATCTCTCAGTGCCCTCTCAGTTTTACCCACATAGAATGCCGAGCACTGAGTACAAGTGGCCAGATAAACCAACATCCTGGTGTTACAATTACCTTTACGAAATTTGACTACACTTTTCAATCCATTATTTAATGTTAAGGATTCTTCTTTATAAATATAGGAACATTGCCTACACCTACCACATGAACTTGTTGCTTTTTTGCTAATTTTCTGATTATCGACCCTTTCGAACAACCTTTTAAAATTTGCACCTGTCTTGTAAGTGAAATGATGTCTCTCCCCTACTATTTCATACAGTTCCTTATTGGTTTTTAATATACACCAATTTGCCCTCACAATATGTGTGAAAAAATCAGAAAACAAATTGAACTCCATAACACATGCCCCCTTTTAATTTTTAACTTGCTTTTTTGGTTCTGCTACTTTATTAAAAGGTACACCTAATAATGTTTTATACTTGGTGCCCCAACCGTTGTATACTTCTTCCAGAATTTCACCCACCAATTCCCTTGTAACCTCAGGAAATTGAATTCTTCAAACAAATCCAGGAAATCAGATGTCATTCTTGCTAACCTCACTGCTTGTCCCTTAGATGAGACACCTTTTTTGATGAAAAGGATAAAAACTTTCATGGTGCAAATAACTATTACACCATGTTGCCTTACGAAAAATCCTGGACTTAAAACTTTGTGGTATTTTTTGGATTGTGATGTCAAGGTAGTTTATACTATATTCATTGACAGTATGTGTAAAGACCAGGAAGTTAGTTGTGTTGTTCAAATATTCCATAAACTGTATAATACTTTCCTTAGTACCCTTCCACAAAATGTCATCCAAAAATCTCAGATAGCATTTAATGTGTTGCTTGTAAATACTTTTTAACACATATCTGTCCTCCCATTCTAACATCACCAAATTTGCGTAGATGGGAGCACAGGCTGCTCCCATAGCTACGCCACTAACTTGCTGATAGTATTCCCCTTGAAAACTGATATAATTATTATCTAATACAACCTCCATAAGTTCCAAAATTAATAATTGTTCATCAATAGATAAATCAGAATGTTTGTGAATACTATCTCCAAAAAATTCATGTCCTTCCAAACGTGGAATACATGTAAATAGATCTTTTACATCAATAGTGAGAAAGACGCAACTTTCAGACCACAAGTCGCTATTTAATTTACCCAGGAACTCCCAGGAGTCTTTAATTAAATGTTCCATCTTCACTAATATATTCTTGGTAATACTATCTATGTATACTGCCAAAGGATGCGTTTTTGAATTTCTGGCTGATACTATGGGTCTAAACGGGGGTTTCAATATGGACTTATGAACTTTGGGTACCCCAAAAAAATGTGGAATAATGGGGTTTAATTGTCTTAAATATTCATATGTTGATTTGTCAATCCTACTTTCAACCAAATATTCTTCTAAGAGGGAATCAATCCTTCCATAGGCAATTTGTATCTCATTATATGAAACTGGTGTATATATGTTGGTATCCAATAAAATGTTAGTTAAAATGTTGCTATATTCTTCACTATCAAACAACACAGCTCCCCCACCCCTATCCGGCTTCATAATACGAATGTTGCTTTGTGTCTGTAAATCAAAAAGCAACTTCTCTTCATCTATACTCAAATTATGATGTTCCATCCTATTTGTGTTCCTTACATAAGCTTCATAAATCTCATTCGTGACTGCAGCCTTTTCATCTTTCAAGTCAAGAAAATCCAAATGAAGCTTTCCCGCAGATTGTGGAAGGCCTTCAAGCATCACTTGTTTTTGCTGCTGACCAAGTCACCCAAGGTTAATTCCATCAGTTCAACAACAGCAGTCTCTACTACAACTGCCTTTGGGTGAGTTGTGTTTACCTTAGTGTGGAGAGTCATCACAAGTAGCCAGTGGGTTTTGGATTCAGTCACCGTTGGCACCATCTTGGAAACATTTGATGTGATGTTGTCCTGTCTTGCCTTCATTCTTAGCCAGTTGGGTTCAGAACCGATCCTCTGTTCCGACTCGGCCTTGTACAAAAGCTCGAGGTCTTCCACTAGCTTGTGGCTAAAACCTTATCCCATCATGCACTAGGAGAACTCCCCAGATCTAGTTTGCTGCTAAACAAGATCAAGTACTCTTCCTACACTGGCTCTGGCTAAGTAGATTTTTCCTTTTCATATTTTGGAAAAAAGCTATTTCTAACTGATTTATTCTAGTTAATGTTTACTAAGTGAATTGTGTGTGCTTTCTTCTGAGTTGTCATTGCTGTTGGCCGTCATTTTTTTCATAAGCCCTTTTTTCCTCTGTCCCAGCTTTAAACTTAATTCTTAAAAGCCCATTTTTGTTGAGGGCTTTCCTTCCTTTTTCTATTTTCCTCTTTTAACTCTGTAGGCTGGTTCGTTTAAATTAGAGAGCTGCTTTGGCCCGTTTGACTTGGAGGCTTTTCTGTTTGTTTTCCTCCTTTAATTCTTCAAGGCTAGTTCATTTAAATTAGAGAGCTGCCTTTCCCCATTTAAATTCAAGGGCCTTTCCCTTTGTGTTTTTGGTGTGATCATTGTTTTTATTGTTAAAAAAAAAAAAAAAAATAGTAGTAGTAGTAGAATATATATGTATATATAGTTATATTTTTTTTATAGTTTGTTAGCTGCTTTCCTGTTGTTGCTGACTAGTACAATTTCTTTAAAGGATTCTAAGGAAGCTAAACCCTCTGGGTTTAAAAATGTGTCAAGTGTAGTCAAAAAATGTCTATTACTGACAGATGTACCATTTGTGTGTACTGTCTTGGAGCAGTTTTCCTCTAAGAGTCCTGTGCCAACTGTCACTCTTAGCCACAGGGTGTTATTAGAAAAAAAGAAAAAACTCATACTGAGAGGCTTGTTGAAGACCCCCTTTTCCTGAAGCAATCGAAGAAGGTCAGGGTTTTTCAAAGTCTGGCCAATCCCCTTCTTTAAAGTCAGACAAGTCGGGGAAAAAGGTTCTCATCTTCAAGTGCTCAGTCGGAGCCATCTAAAAAAATTACCCGAGAAGCCTTCTACTGTGGCTCCTTCAATTTCGGTGCCCTTGGAATTTCATTTGTGGAGCCAGTCCCCTGAATTGGGACTGGTGTCTCCCACTCTAAGGTCTCCATTGTTGCAGTCCTCCAAATCTCCTGGTTCCTCCACTCAATCTTCCAGGAGCCTGTCCCGATGACTATGTGGATTGTGTAGTACAGAGGCTGTTAAGGACACCGGCGCTTGCCATACAGTTGTCACATCCAACCCAGAGGGCTGTGGAACTGACCAAACCTACCCTTTCACAGTCTGTTCCTCCTCCAATCCAATCTCTGACCTAGGAGCCCGAATGTCCAGAACTGATTGTAGTGGAACCAAGACCTGTCACAGGATCTTCAGGTCCGACTATTGCTCTGATGTCCTCATTTCCATCCGAACTTGAAGAGTCTAGGAGCAGACGTGTTCCAGTCTGGTCCGGGGAGGAGAGTTGGATCTGAACTTGCCTCTTAGGGCGTCGGCATGGGTGAGCTGTGCTCCTACCTCAGCCTCGGAGCTTGAGCCCCTTGCTTCTGGGGATTACCTCTGAATCTTGATCCAGGCGTTTCCTCGGACCAGAGGCAGGGGGTTTTCGAGGTGATGGAGGGCTGCACCAGTGTCTGCCCCTTTACCACTACATCCACAGAGATGCGGAGACCCTAGGTCTCAGGATGCCCCATTGGGTGACCCCCCCTCTCTCCCAAAACCTATCCAGAATACCCTTCTGAGGAGGTCCCTCAGAAGAGGGTATGTAAGAGGAAGCATTTAGACTACCCAGAGGAGTCCATCACATCAGATACAGACCTTAATGATTCGGAAGGGTCCCCACAGTCGCCTTCTGAGGATGTCTTCTTTGTGGACATCCTGGAAATACTAAAACAGAGAGGCAGCTTGGAAGTTCATCAACCCTTCTGAGGAGGAGTCTGTATACCTGAAGGTCTTTGGGTCTCACCTTTCCGCCACTTGGGTGCCTCTGCCTTTCAACTAACTGATAGACCTAGTTTGTCGAAAGTCATGGGAGTCTCCAGATTTAGTGGAACCTGTTCCTCGGAGGCCAAATAAATTCATCACATCACCAACAGACAAAATTTTCTATCCAAAGGAGTCCTAGTAGATGCTATGGTGGTGCTGGCGGCAGCCACCAAAAAGGATCTCTGAGACATCCTCTTCTGTTCATCCGCTGAACGAAGAGTCTCGTACGATGGATGGATATGGAAAGCGCACCTTTTCTTCAGTGACTTTTGTGCTCAGATCTGTGAATTATCTGACTCACTTTACTAGGCTTCAGAGAGATCTCCTGAAAGAGCTAGGAGATACCATCCAAGGTTCGGTAGTTGAAGGGGTAATAGAGAAGGTGTTCTCTCAGCTCTTCACCTTGAACTCAGTGGTCAACTCCTCCATGAGACTCATTTCTTATGGAGCAAGCAGAGCAGCGGATTCAGGAAATTCTCTAAGGAGACATTCTTGGATGCGCTTGTTTAACTTTGTGGACCCCTTTAAATCTTTGTTTGTAAATGCCCCTTTCGATGGCTCATCTTTGTTCAGGCCAAAAGTCAAAGACGCACTAACCAGATGTGAACAAGGAGAGACTCTCTGCCATAGGAGTCCGTTTTTCCCTATCTACCAGACCTTATCCATAGGGTCAAAAAGGAGGAAAAATTTGGTTTTGAAAATCCCAGAGAGCTTTCCAGGATACACATGGTGATTCTTCCCCCAGGGGCAGAGGGGGAAGTAGTAATGGAAGATGCCGACCACACAGCAGAGGGGGTCCGCAAAATTAGGGAGACGGAATCATTCCTTGGCAAGCCCTTTCAGCTCTAATGAAAGGAGGCCCGCCTGTACATCTCTGGAGGCAGTCGGGGGCCATTTGTCTTTGTACCCAGAAGCCTAACAATAACAAAAGACAAATGGGTACAAAGCATCATATCCAGAGGTTACTCCATACCCTTTTCTTTCTCCGTCCCAAACATAAAAATCATCCTGGACATTCCACCCAGCCAAAGGGACTAGGCAGCTGTAGAAATACAAAAGTTGCTAGACAAAAGAGTATCCAAACAGTCCCCACAGACGAAATAGGATCCAGAACTTACTCAAGGTTCCTTTTAGTTCCAATGGAAACAGGGGACTGGAGACCCATCCTGGAGCTCAGCAAATTAAACAAATCAGTAAGAAAGTTAAAGTTCCAGATGGTAACACTGCAGTCAGTGTTCCCTTTTCTGGGACAAGACTGTTGGATATACTCTGTGGACCTCCAGGATGGTACTAGCACATAAAAATGGACAGGTTATCCAGGAGTCATTTGCGCTTTCAGCTGGGAGGCAGTCACTACTACTTTTGAGCTCTGCCCTTATAGGTTCATAGGTGTGTACTAGGCTAATTGCCCTGGAGCCTTTAAAAGCCTAGCCCTGGCATTGTGCCACCGGACATTAGTTCCCAGTGCTTCTGTCAAGTAGAGCCACTGGAGTGATCCCTGGGGTGAACTTTCTATTTCCCATCCACTCATCAAGATTTCTCTTGAAGAGGGTCAGTGAGGTGCTCTGCTTGACATGTATGGGAAGTCTATTCCAGAGCATGGACAGTCTCTGGGTTATGAACCTATTCCTCCAGCATGTTCTGTTGATTGTACTAATGAGGTTAAGGTCTCTAGAGCATGTGGTGTGGAGGGATTGGGATTTCTTTAGATGTAGCATTTCTGACAGAGGTGGGTCAGACATGGCTTTGTAAGTCAAGCAGAGATTGCCTCTTAGTAGATGATATGAGACAGAGAATAGCTGGAGTTTTTTGAGTCTGTCCATGTAGGACATGTGTTTAAGGCCTAGGATCCTCTTCATGAAGTACATGAAGTACTTTTGTGCCCCCTCCAACCATTGTATGTGCCAAGTGGGGCATTATACCTGATGATTGGCTTAATGAGGGAAAAGTAGACAGAGATGAAGACCTTTTTCTTCTTGGATGCAAAACCCTTGGTAATGAGATGTGCCACATAAAAGGACTTTCTGACCACAGTGGCAAATGCATGTAATTTTTATCCTGTGACATTTTCCTGCAGCACATTACTACGCTTCAACAAGGATGAAGGATGCTATCTCTTAAGCTACCATGTTCTTCTCTTTCTTCTTATCAAACAAAAGAACATAGCAGTAGTAATGCCCATCTACTATCCCGTCCCTATCTGTACCTTCTAAATGCACTGAACTCGTAGATCGCAAATATACTACCGCTCTCCGCTCTCCGCATAACTCTGAGTATCCTATTTTAATGTTCTTATTGGACTGGTTTCATGAATTAAAGATATACTGTCACTCTCGTCTTACCTCTTAGCTCTGTCCTTGTTTGCAGCAAATGCACTCTTACCTCCCAACAGTTATATGTCATTGCTAACTCAGATATATTAAGTCAAAGTTTGTTGGCAGGAGTTTCATTTTCTTTATCTTTATTTTCTCTTCTTTCACTAGTGTTTCTTTTTTATCATAGTGCCTTGTATCAGCAAGGACCATGTCTTTTCTTTCTAACTCATTTTCATTTCACTCCTTTCCTTCTCTCTTTTTTTCTCCTTGTTCTGAACGTAATGACGTCCATTGCCTTGTCAGTCAAACGTACTTTAATATCTAAAGTCCTCTGTTCACTTTAGTTCTGCTATTGTACTTATACCTTACAAGCACCATCATTATAAAATCATTTACCAGCCCACAACATAACCACAAACATGAACTGATGACTCACTCAGATATCACTCCATCACAGGTAAGTACTAGGCTATCAGCCCTAGGGCCCACACAAGCCTAGCCAAAAGAGGTTCCCTGGTTTTCGCCACCCAAGAAAATTATTTTCCTGTGCCCCTGTCGAGCAGAGCCACAGAAGTGATCCCCTGGGCAAATTTCCTGTTTCCCATCCAATTGTCAAGATTTCTCTTAGAGGACTAATGAGGAGCTTTACTTGACATGAATGGGTAGTCTCTTCCAGATCATGGGAAGTCTCTGGGACAGGAATCTATCCCTCCAGCATGTTCTGTTTATTATGGTGACAAGGTTTAGGTCCCTGGAGGGTGTGGCCCCGAGAGATTGGGATTTCTTTAAGTGTAGCATACCCATCAGATCTGGGTTAGACATGGATTTGTTTGTTAGGCAGAAGTCACCTCTGAGTAGGTGGTATGTGACAGAGTAGAGCTAGAGTTTTTTGAGACGTTCTGCATATGGCATCTGTTTGAGGCTGGTAATCCTCTTAGTGAGGTATTTCTGTGGCCTTTCTAGTTGTTGTAGATGTCTTGCGAGGTACATGTCAAACAGGACATTGTACTCTATAATGGGTCTGATGAGGGATGAGTAGAGAGGAACGATGACCTCTCTTTTTCTGGAGAACCCCTCACTACAGCCTCCAGTGTGTTCACCAAATGTATGTCAGTAGTCACGGCTCACTTGCGACACCTAGGATTCCGAGTGTTTCCGTACCTAGAAGACCGGCTGCTAACCGCCACCACCAAGCATCTACTATCGAAAGCTAGAAAATACCACCTTGCATCTCTGCTGAGACCTAGGAATCACAATAAACTGCGAAAAATCTGCCTTGTTGCCATCTCAGCATATCATTTTTATAAGAGCAGATCTAGATACAACAGAAGTGATGGCCAATCATTCTTCCGAAAGGGTAGTTCTACAACGTCAGGTCCTAAATCTACTTCCAAAAAAAAAAAAGTACAAGCAAGAACAGTCCTGAATGTCTTGGGAACCGTGGCGACAGCAATAATCCTGATTCCATTAGCATGTCTGTACATGAGAATTCTACAGTGGCTACTGTTCACTCAGTGGTCCATGCAGGAACTACCCATGTCCCACCAAATTTTGGTAACGGAATCTTGCAAGAAATACCTTTGTTAGTGGCTTTACTCCACTCATGTGACATTAGGTCGACCCTTTGTACTTCCCCAGCCATTAGCCACAGTGAACACGGATGCTTCTCAAATAGGAGGTGGGCATTATCTGGGAAAGACAGTCCAAGGCACTTTGCAGGATCAGAAGGATCATTTGCACATCAATATCCTAGAGATGAGAGTGGTGCTTTTAACGTTGCAAGTATTCCAGGATTCTCTTCTGGTAGGAACTATTGCAATACAGACAGATAACATGTCAGTTGTGTGGTACATAAACAAACCTGGAGGAAGCAGATCTTACCCCCTTTGTCGGGAGGCCCTAAGAGTATGGCAGTGGGTGACCTCCTCCCAATGTTTTCTGGTAGCAATGCACATCCTGGGGAAATCCAGTGTGGTAGCAGACAAACTCAGCAGAGCTATTCTAATGCCTCATGAGTGGTCCCTAAAACAGGAAGTGGCGGAAAAGATTTTCCACAAATGGGGCCAGCCTTGCTGCAACCTTTATGCCACATCCATAAACATCAAATGCGGAGTCACCAAGGGATGCACTTGTCCACGACTGGCCCTCAGGTCTTCTCTATGCCTTTCTTCCCTTTCTGTTGATACCCAGAGTTCTTCAGAAAGACGGTTGCTTGGGCACGAACTTGATACTTATTGCCCCATACTGGCCTCATCAAATCTGGTTCCCCTTCCTGTGGTCTCATCTCCAGGAGGAGCCGTGAATTCTGGACCCAGTGTCGGATCTCCTGACTCATGCATCAAGGATAATCCCCACCCCTCCCTTCAAACCCTCAAGTTGACAGCTTGGCTGCTCCACTTCCAACCATAACCAGGCTCCCTAACCTTTCTCCGTCAGCAAAACATATCCTGATCTCGTCTCATAAGGCTTCAGTGTGAAAGTTATATAGAAACAAATGGAAAAATTTTCTTCTTGGACCTTGAGTAATCACATTGATCCCTTCTCTGCCCCCAGTAGCTTCCATTCTTGAATTTTTGGCAAAGCTGTTTAATGAAGGTACAGCTGCAGCTACTATTAGAGTTCAGTTAGCAGTGATACCTAATTTCCATTTAGGTGAATCAGGCCCCAATGTGATGTTCCACAGACTTTGCAAAGCCTTTCTTAAAGGTACTCTTTTATTAAGACCACCTGTTAAAACCCCTCCATGGGACTTGAATTTTGCCTTATCCCGTTTGATTCTTCCCCCTTTCGAGCCTGCATCATCCGGCCATCTCAAGTATTTGACCTGGAAAATGATTCTTTTGATAGCTATTACTTCTGCTAGAAGAGTTTCAGAGCTGCAAGCGTTGTCAATAAACCCCCTCTGCACGTTTTTCCACAAAGACAGGGTATCCCTACCAACATACCCAACCTTTCTACCCATAGTATGCTCAAAATCTAATTTGAACCAATCCATAGAACTACCAGTTTTCTTTCGCAACTGTGAGAATAAGGCAGAATATATGTTGCACCAACTGGATGTGCATAGGCAATTACGTTGCAACTTGTATAGGACTTCAGAAAATCTGACCAATTATTTATATTATTTTCAGACTCAAAGAAAGGTGCTTCTGTATCAAAAGTCACACTTTCAAAATGTCTATCAGAACGTATTACCTTTGCTTACCAATCTCAAAACAAAGAACTTTCCCATAAGGTAAAAGGTCATTCTACAAGAGCCATTGCAACCCTTCTGCCTTTTAGGCGAGACTACCTATTCATGTCGTTTGTTGCTGCAGCAACATGGGCAATGCCTCATACCTTAATCACTCATTACAAAGTTGATTTAGCCTCCAGGAACAGGGCCTCCTTTGGGTCCACTGTTCTGAAGAATATTCTCCCTTGAGCCACCCAAGAAAGATGGTGCTAGGGATGCTGTCCCAACCTGCTAAGAATAAAGGCGAGATAGGACAGCATCACATAAAGAAGCTATGTACTCACCATAGCGTTCCATGTGTGTTGTCCATCTCGCCTTTATTCTTACATCCCACCCTCCTTCCCCCAGCCCTTTGCTCCTGGAAAACCCAGCCGATGCAATTGGCTATTTAACGTTCTCTGACCTTTTTGATTGCTCTATAAGATATTCATTAACTTTTATTTAGTATCTTAGTTATGTCTGCAAATAAGATCTGGGGGGAGCTTTCCAAGTGCATGATGGGATAGGGTTTTAGCCACAAGCTAGTGGAAGACCCTGAGCTTTTGTATAAGGTCGTGTCATAACCGATGATTAGTTCTGAATCCAACCTGCTAAGAATGAAGGCGAGATGTACAACACACATGGGACGTTATGGTGAGTACATAACTTCTTTTTTCATCCCCAGAAGGAAATAAGAGACCAAATCATCTCCACAGAGCTCTTGAGACTGCACTGACTTTAGTCTTTAAAAGGGCCATAGAGAGTGTCTGTTATTTGAAAGAAGGCCAAAGGTCTTGCTGTCACCTCTTTCTAGTTTTGAAGAAAATGGATATTGTCATCCCATCCCGAGTCTGAGTTACTTCATTCAGCACATCCAGTAAAGCAAATTATGATAGGGACTTGTCCGAGAGTTGTGTCTATCTAACTACAGAGTGCCTGGATGGTATCACTTGACATGAACATGTGTTTTATTTGCAAATCATGTACAAGTTCTGTACAAAAGACTTCTTTAATTGTTTGTAGTGGACTTGAATTTCCAGGTCAATGTGCTGCCTTTTGAAGTTTTGTCATTACCCAGATTTTTCACTAAGGTGGTGGCCTTAGTGACAGAAACCTTGCAGAAGTATCTTCATATGCCCCCCTCCCCCATACACTACTTTCTACTTATGATTCCCTGTAAGGACTTCTTGATAAGAGTCCTTGGATTAGGCAGTTCCATGCTTACAATCTTTGGGAGTGACTGTAAACTGAGATTATCTTCTATTTTACATGATAGTTACAAATGTCTGTTACAAATGTCTGACACAAATTCTGGTGCAAAAGGTACTATTCCAAAGGATAGTAATGGTTTGACATGTGATAAACAAATTCCACAGAAAGAGTACCATTCATTGTCTTTTTGCCTCAGATGAGAACATGTGGATCCCTTGCCCCACTGTGCATCATTTACCTTAAGGACAGTCCATTGCTGCCAACAGTTAACTGCCAAGAAAGTGGTGCAGGCCTGGTTCAGGGCTGCTGTGGTGTTAGCCAAGGCCTTTAAGAACCTATCTCCTAAAAAGAATCATTTGGGAAAAAAGGAGAAGTGAAAGGAAACAGAGGGCATAGCTGATGACTCGAGGCTTCCAAGGTCCATGGATTCTGTACTAGGAGAGGTGGGTTTGCAGTCCTTGACTACATAATTTGCTGTCGAGATGGCCTGTAGCATGACTACTCTGCAGGCACCCATTCCTTTGGTATCTGACATGTCCTCGTGTTCCAAAATCTCAGATAGTCCCTGTGTAATCACAGATCCTTCAGCTGCAGAGGTGCACATGTTGATAGCGGGGGGGGGGGGGGTGTAAAGCTTTAATACAAGATGTTCCTAGAGATGGAATTGAGATTTAAGTTGTCCATTCTAGACCCAAGGCCTCAAAGTCACCTCCCCTGAATAGAGTAGTCACAAGTCACCAAAAACCTAATCATGTTCTTCCATCACGCCTTGACCTAGATTAGGCAGTGCCTCAGCCCAGTCCCCTGCCTGGGCTTCTACCTCAGGCACACTGATTTAGCTTGCCAAAAACCTGATATCTGAGATCTACGAGCCCAGAACTAGATGTGCCGTGTGCCATCACCAGACCTGCCATCAGTGTTAGGAGTTCCTTCCAAGAAGAGAAGAGTGAATACCTCTGAAGTTATTACAACTCCTTATATTCTTAGACTGATGAACTTGCCTACATGGGCAGATTTCCTTCAGCTGAAGACTTTGACACAGACACTGAAGACATCTTGTACCCTGCTTCTCCATCAGAGGACTCTTCCTTGAGTCTCCCAGAGCCGAGGCCGCTAACTGTCCCCAGGGAAAAAATCAATATACTGAGTCATTAAAAATGCAGAAATGTTATAATGTTTAAATCAAAATACGTACTTCCTCCCCCATATGTGTAGAGAGCTAGGATTGCCCCCCACCACCATCAAAGAACCTATATTAGAGAGTGCTTGTTTCAGAGTAATATTTGTTGACTGGATGTGTACAGATGCGGTGTACAACATGTATGTTGTTAGTAGGTATTTTGAGTTCAACATTGCAAAGCTTCAAAATGTTCATATTTCAGGATTTTGAATCCAGTATTGTGACTTTCAGTGTACTGCTGTTCACCAAGTTGTAACATACCCACTGTCCCACTGGTGCTAGAGGTCCTGGAAGTCGTCTTTGAAAATGCATATGGGGCCTGAATCCCATCCCCTGCTCCTAGGAAACCTGGCATTTTCTGCAGGGTCGGGGATATCCACTGGTGCTTGTATAGAAATCCTTCAGCTGATCCAGATGTGTCCCTGGATGATAGCAAAGGAGCAGTTTCATCTACAACCTGGAATTGCATTCCAAATAATAGAGATTAGAGCTCTGGTTGCATTTGTAAAAGAGGTGTACACAGCTGCTACTCTGTCATTTAGGGCATTAAACTACCTTTCCCACATGTTGTCTTAACAGCAAACCTAGGTGGAAGAGATCATAGATAAAAACCTGAAACAAGTTGCTGGACCTTTATGACCTTTCCTGCCAGGTGGCCAAGCTCTGCAAAAAGTGTAGTCACAATGCTGTTGATGCCACTTGCAGGACAGCAGCCACAGGAAAAGTCACTAGGAGATCTGCCTGGTTGAGGACTCTTCTTCCTTTTCCAGACAATGTGAAGTCAGGAATCTTTTTTGTTCCATGTGCAAGGATTTTCTCTTCACCCCCCCCCCCCCTTTGCTCAAGAAGTGTACAGAAATAAAATGGAAGGGTAGGAGAACACAGTCTGTTAAGCAGATTTTTCATACCTTTATGCCTGGGTAAAATAGGAACTTTCCTATCAAGGCCTGGTCATTCAGTCCCAGACAAGTCTGGAAAAGGGTGGAAAGGTAAGTTAAAAAGAGGGTATCAAGCTAGGCAAAAAGGAAAAACCTAAAAGCACTGAAGGCTTGGACTCCCCAGGGAACAGCCATAACTCAGATTGGTTGCACCCCCCCCCCCCCAGCCCACCTCAACCCCAGACACCTCCCCTTTCTCTTCAACTAGAATTGAAGGAAGTTTTTCCACCTTTAAGAGGAATTGAAACACAGAAACTCAGGACATATAGGTTCTAATCAATCTAAAACATGGCTATTGCCTGCATTTTCAAAGAAGACCACAGTTCTTCAGTGTACCACCAGTTCTCAAGGGCCAAGCACTTTTAATTCCTTATGTAATCAGAGACACAAGAGACATCAGGGGACCTTGTAAAAAGTGCCCCAGGGGGTAAGAAGGCACAAGGTTTTATTCCATGTTGTTACTGGTACAAAGAAAAGTGGGTACTTGTATGCCCATTTAAGAAGTTTCCCATCTAAACCAATTTCTGAAAGTGCCAAAGGTCGTAATGCTGACACAACAGGGGCTGCAACCTGTCATTCCACAGGAACCATTCATCGCAACCCTGGAATTAAATAACACATACTTTCACCTTTTTTATAAGCAAAAAAAAAAAACAGAAATGCTTTAAGAGTTGCAAGGTGGGGTTCACTGTCAATTCAAAGGCTTGGCCTTTGGCTTGTTCACTGAATCCAGATTATTCCCAACGTGCCTGGCTCCGTTAATAGTTTTCTGCAGGGCATTCAAATCTTCTTTTACATAAACTATTGCCTCATTCTAGAAGAGCCCTGCTAGGGTGCCTTGGATGTCTTGAATTTGACCCTAAAATGTCTTTTGGAACTGGGATTGACTGTAAACAGGGAGAAATCTCCCCTCATCCCTCCTCAGACTGTGATCTTGCTGGGAGCATCCTTCAACACAGTAAAGTGCAGTGTGGGGCCTTCCTCCCCACAGCAAGAAGCTGGTGCTTGCAGAGCTGCTGTCTGTGTACTGTAGAAACAGAAGATCACTGTAAGGGAGTACCTGATGTTAGGATGCATGACAGCATGCATTCTGATAGTGTCCTGGGCATGCCTTCATAAGAGAAAGCTTTAGTAGTGCTTAAGAAACTGGCAGAAACAACACCACCATCCTTTGGAAAAATCATTCCCTTGCTGCCGTATATCACCAGAGAAATCGCTTGGTGGAGCCATCTTTGTCTCACAAATTAGGGAATGCCCTTCAGGGAAAAGATGCACACTGACAACATATGTCTTGTACACAACTCAGGGAGCCCAGATGAAGGGTCTTAAGATCTTGGGGGGGTTGGCAGCACAGTATGAGGAGCAGACGCATCAGCATCAAAGAAATAATGACACTCATCCTGGCTCAAAAAGCCTTTTTTCCAGCTATACTAGAGAGAGTCCACTCAAGTCCAAAAAGGACAATACAGCAGAGGTGTGGTACACAGATAAACAGGAGGGACCCACTCCTACCAGTTATGCAAATTAGCCATGCAAGCCTAGGAGATGGCATTGAAGAAGGTAATCTATCTGAAGTCGATGAACATTTCTTTAGACCACATTGTGATAGTGGGCACGCTAAGCAAAACCTATGCAGACCCACATGTGTGGATGCTTCACAGGGACACATTTCTAAATCTGGCATGCAGGTGGAATGTGCCACAGATAGACTTGTTTGTTACTTATCTGAACTGGCAGCTGAGACAGTTCTGGCCAAGTATAGCAACTCCAGCAGCCTGGATGATGAATGCCTTCTCCCTGGATTGAACAGGTGTGTTTCTCTTTGCTTTCTCTCCCATATTTTCGATCCCTGGTAGGTGGTGCAGAGGGTTAAGGCTGTGAGTTGTAGTTCCTATGGAATAAGGTTTGATTCCAAAAGCCGTCATTTGCCTACAGATTGCCCCTGAAAAAGAGACTATATGTCCAGTGGGATTACCTAGATAACAGATGGGTATTAGTACACGAGGGTCTTGAAAATGTGTATGAGGAAAGGCCTGAAGGGATCCTGATAGCTACTTTTGCCCAATCAACACTGGATGTTCTTCATGTTTCACTGTTGCAGTCATCACATTTGGGTTATCTGCTTGAAGTAGTCCTCAGTCGGCCTGGTTATCAAAGTCTTGGGTCCTGTGTCAGTTGCTGTCTCATCTTCCGTCACATCAGGTAGTCAGGTATGTAAAGCATGCATCCGACGCCATTACATCAGTCTTTCTTGCCATGCGGTGCCCGAAGCAGAAGCAGTTCGCAAATGCCGGTTGGCCGATTCCTGGAATTTTAGTTTTCGAGTTTCAGAACCGAAGTCTTCAACTAAAGCTATGTACCCCGTTGGGGAAACTTTTTCTTGCTCTAAACCGATGTCAGTAAAAGTCAATAATTGTATTTCTTGTGGAAAGCAAATACCTCAAAGATTTTCATTTGTACTGTATTTCTTGCCTAGGCCCTGACCACGACGTACCTCGCTGTCGGTTTTGTGCCTTATTTAAGCAACGAACTATTTGTTGTCGATATAGTTACGTTTCTAAATATTTTGGTACTCAATTATCCAGATATGTCTTTGGTAAGCCATCCGACTACCATCATCCCGTAAAAACGCAAAGATAAAGGCAGAGACAGGCCACATAGGTCCAAAGCTGCCGACGATGCTTCTACCAAGCCAGCCGCCAGTTCTCCGGTACTCAGTGAGGTGCTTTCTCTACTTCAGATTCGCAGGCCTCTACTGAGACCCATTTGGAGTCTGGTATGCCGCGTGATGCTTCAGCTGTGGAACCTGTGGATGTCTCTACCTTGGATGGGTCTGGAGCCGCTGTGCAGGCACCGGCTTCTGAGGGTGTATTCAGGCCTACTGACTTGCATATTAAACCGACGCCATCTTCTTATTCAAGGCCTAAAACTTGAGCCATGCCTAGAAAACCGACGCCCAGACCACATGGTCAGGCCTCTATTCCTAAAAAACAAATGATAAGAATGGTTGAAGACCTTATTACCCTAATCAGGGGAAGCCAACCTTCCCAACCTCTAAGAGACTTAGGACTGAATTTGCTTAAGATACTTCTGACCAGGATTCTCATATTTCTGATTCCTCTGATGACCAGGATTTACCCTTATCTACCTATGAGGATTCTGATGCAGAGGACTCTATTCCCTCTGCTTCCCCCCCAGAGGATTTCTCATTTGGTGAAAACTTGCATACTCTTAGGGAGCATTTTCATTGGAAAAGCCAGGATTACTCTGATTCTAAAAAGAGGCTTAGGGATTTCTTACTCCTGCCCCAGCACAGGCCTTTAGCTATCCCTCCTGTACTAGACATTGTTGATGATGCCTTTTCGGAATCTAGCTTGGCCCCTGACTCTTTTCCTCCTGCTCCCAGAAAACCTGATAGATATTACAGGGTTCCTGACTTTCTCACAAGTTCCTTTTTACAACTCCAACTGCGGATCCTGAAACCATTTCACAGGGACCCAAGGGCATTAAGGCTACTACTGCCAAAAATCCTACCCCCTCTGATAGAGACTCCAGGGCGCTGGATAGATGGGGTAAGAAGGTATACACTTCTGCATCCTAGGTCATTAGGGATTTAAACTGCCAGTTTCATATGTTAAAGTATCAGCAGCATATTATTGGATTGCTTAAACAGAAAATGATGTTGATTCCTGACTATGCTGAAAATATATTTACAGGATTTAATGCATTCTGCTGAACAGGTTGGAAAACATACTTTGCAATGTGGTTTTGATTCACTAGAGGCATCATGCATTGCCGCTGTCACTGGGTCTGTACTTAGAAGGCATGCTTGGCTTAAGGAGTAATCTTTGCCAGATCATGTTAAAGCTAAATTGCTGGATGCTCCCTTAAATCAGGACCACCTGTTTGGCAACAAAGCAGAAGAAGTTCTTAAAAAGATGGAGGAAATAGCTAAATCTATGCAAACTTTTAAATATTTCCTACAAGTACAGCCTCCAAGATTCAGTAGGCATTGGCCCTCTAAGAATTGGTCCTTTCCTGCCTCTTCCAGGCCTTCTCAGTCCAAACCCAGAACCAGCAGAGCACCCAGGCTTCAGTCCCAGGGTACGCCCAGGACTAAGAAATGGGGGGCTCCCACTCCCAAATCAGGGAGTAGTAAGACTCCCCCCATGGTAAACTGTCTCAATGACTTAACTTTAAAACTTCCAATCACTTCTCAATTGACTGCTCCTTTAGGGGGAAAGATTGCTCTGCAGGCAAAAAATTGGGAACTCATTACCCAGGACAAAAGGTTTTTAAATATAGTTTCCCAAGGATACAGATTTCACTTCCACACGTTACTAACCCCAAATGGTTGGCCAGATCTACCCCCAAATCAGTGGGCAGAGGCTCAAAAGCAAGTACTCTCTCTCTCTTAAGCATAAAGGCTATTCAAACTGTACCAGAAGAGGAAAAGGGACAAGGTTTCTACTCAAGAATTTTCATGGTACCCAGAAAAGACAACTCATGGCATCCTATCCTGGACCTTTCTATCTTAAACACCTTTTTGGTGATTCCAAAATTCAATATGCTAACTGTTCACCAGTTGCTTCCTATGCTACACAAAGATGCCTGGTTGGCAACACTGGATTTAAAGGAAGCCAACCTGCACATCCCAATCAGGAAATCTTGCAGAAGATACCTATGCTTCAAAGCAGGCTACATGCACTATCAGTTCTCTGCACTGCCCTTTGTGAATGTGCCTAGCTCCAGTCATTGCATTTTACAGGCAAAGAAATATTCATATATACCCATACCTGGACGATTGTCTAATTCAGGCAGAAAGCCAAGACATACTTTTGAATCATCTAGCATTTTTACAAAAGGTGCTAACTTGTCTGGGGTACACCATAAACATAAAGAAATCACATCTGGTACCCTGTCAACAAATTATATTCCTGGGAGCAAGCTTGAACACAACTTCCTAGATGGCCTTCCTCACGCCAGAGAAACAAATTCATGGGACAACTTACTTCAAACTAATGGCCACAAAATCCCTGCTAAAATACTGCAAGCCTTGGGGTTCATGGCCTCCCGTATTCTACTATTTCCATATGCAAAACTACATGTGAGGAAACTACAGTGGTATCTAAAAAGCCTATGGTGTCAACATTCTCGGGATCTAGAAGCAATGATTCCTATCATACCCTGCCACCAAAACAAGGGACTACCATTCACTCTACCCCCTGCCGCCCAAACCCTAACAACAGACGCATCAGACTATGCATGGGGGGCTCACCTTGCAGGGAACTGCATTCAGGGCAAATGGAACCTAAGTCAAATGCACCTGCATAGCAATCAAAAAGAAATGTTAGCTGTACAGAATGCTCTGACAGTCTTCAAGGACCACATTCTTCCAGGTCATTTAATGGTAAAGACGGACAACACCACTGTTATGTGGTATATAAACAAGCTGGGGGTACCCATTCTTACCCTCTCTGCAGACTAGCCATGGCTCTGCGGAACACAGCCTTGAGCTACCAAGTGCATCTACAGGCTCAATTCCTGGCAGGAAAACTAAATACACTGGCAGACAAACTAAGCAGAAATCTCATGGACCCACGCGAGTGGAAACTGGAACCAAATATTTTCAACATATTGATAAACAAATGGGGGAGCCCAGATATAGACTTGTTTGCCTCCTTCCAAAACTACCAATTGAACAAATTCTGCACAAGGTTCCCACAAACAAACTTGGAAAGTGGATGCTCTGTCCTTCAGCTGGAAAAATCTATCAGTTTATGCCTTTCCTCCTCTGCCTCTCCTCTCCAAAGTACTACCAAAGATCAAACAGGACAAACCAAGGATGATACTGATTGTGCCAGACTAGCCACGCCAACACTGGGTACTCCCTCTTGCGCAGTGCATCACTGCTGGCTCCATGGTACCTGCCTCAGACCCCTACCCTGCTGTCACAGCAGGAGAGCCAGATTCTGCACCCTCAGCTTCAAACCCTGAACCTGCCAGCCTGCCTAATTACCTAATCTCTCCTTTACCATCCCTCAGTAAACAAGTGTTGAATGTCAAGGAGGCCTAGTACTAAAAAATCTTATGCTGAAAAACGGAAAAGATTCTGTGCCTGGAACCAAACTCCAGGGGTAGCCACAGCAGCGTCCAGTTTAACTCAGATTCTTCAATACTTAACTGAGATGCCTTACAAAGGCCTTTCTTTTTCCTCAATCAAAATTCAGGCCTCAGCCATTTCAGCTCATTACAACACAGAACCACCCATCTTCTCTCACCCACTCCTCAAGTAGATGTTCTTCCTGTTTCACTGTTGCAGTCATTACATTTGGGTAATCTGCTGGCAGGTTGCCCTCAGTCGGCCTGATTAACAAAGTCTTGGGTCCTGTGTCAGTTGTCCCTTCTTCCATGATGTCAGGTCGTCAGGGGTATAAAACATTCAGCCGATGCCATTACATCAGTCTTTCTTGCCGTGCGGTGCCCGAAGCAGAAGTTCACAAGTGCCGGTCGGCCAACTCCTGACATTTTCATTTTCGAGTTTCAGAACCGAAGTCTTCAACTAAAAGCTAAGTACCCTGTTGGGAAAACTTTTTCTTGCTCCTTACCGATGTCAGTAAAAGTTAATAATTGGCATTACATGTGGGAAGCAAATACCTCATAAGGATTTTCATTTGTACTGTATTCCTTGCCTAGGCCCTGACCACAACTTGCCTTGCTGTCGGTTATGTGCTAAATTTGATCAACGCACGATTAAACGTCTGTATATTTTTGCTTCTAAATATTTTGGCTCAAGATTTAATTATCCAGAAATGTCGTCGGTTAGCAATCTGACTACCGGAATACCTAAAAAAACGCAAAGAAAAAGACAGAGACAGACTGTCGAGGTCCAAAACTGACGACGACACTTCTCCTAAGCCAGTCGCCAGTTCTCCGATACTCAGTGAGGCACTTTTGCAGCCCCTGATACCCGCTACATCTGATTCACAGGCCTCTACTGAGACCCGTTTGGAGTCCGGTATGCCACAAGATGCTTCAATTATGGAACCCGCGGATGTCTCTACCATAGATGGGTCCGGAGCCACTGTGCAGGCACCGGCTTCTGAGGGAGTTTTCAGGCCTACAGATTTGTATATTAGACCGATGCCATCTTCAAAACTAAGGCCAAAATCTAAATCTATGTCTAAAAAACCGATGCCTGGGCCACATGTGCAGGCCCCTATGCCTTAAAAACAAATTATCAAAATGGCTGAAGATTTAATTACTCTGATCAGGGGTAGCCAACCCTCTCCTAAGAGGCCTAGGCAAGACATTGATTATGAATCTTCTGAACAGGATTCTATTTCTTCTGACTCTTCTAATGACCAGGATTTGTCTGTTCCTACTTATGAGGACTCTGATGCAGAAGATTCCATTCCTTCTGCTTCTCCCCCTGTGGATTTCTCTTTTGGGGTAACTTTACATACCTTAAGGGAACATTTCCACTGGGAAAGTCAGGATTTCTCTGAATCTAAAGAGAGACTTGGGGATTTTCTTCTTCATCCTCAGCATAGGCCTTTGGCTATACCTCCTGTTCTAAACATTGTTGATTATGTTTTTTCAAAATCTAGTTTGGTTGGGAGGGTGGCCTAATGGCTAAGGTGTTTGCCTTACAAACACAAGGTAAATGGTTTGAATCTCACAGGGGATAATTGGCTAGGCTTGAAATGGCTCGCAAGGGCAGTTAGCCTAATACTACTCTTTGAACCTGTATGACTCCTGATTCTCTGCCTCCAGCTGCTTGTAAGCCAGACAGATACTACAGGGTTCCTGACTCCCACAAATTCCTTTTCAAAAATACTATTGCTGATCCTGAAACCATTTCCCAGGGTCCCAAGGGCATTAAAGCCTCTACTGCTAAAAACCCTTCCCCTTCTGATAGAGATTCCAGGGCGCTGGATAGATGGGGTAAGAAGGTTTACACTTCTGCAACCTTGGCAATCGGGGCTTTAAACTGTCAATTTCATATGTTTAAATATCAATAGCATATCATGGGACTACTTAAACAGAAAATTATGTTAGTCTCTGACTGTGTGGAAAGTAAAGATTTGCAGGATTTACTACATTCAGCTGAACAAGTTGGAAAGCATACTTTGTAATGTGGTTTTGATTCCTTGGAGGCATCTTGCAGGGCTGATGTAACTGGATCTGTGCTAAGAAGGCATTCTTGGCTCAAAGAGCAAACTCTGCCTGACCATGTTAAAGCAAAATTGTTGGATCCTCCTTTATAACAGGACCGTCTCTTTGGTAATAAGGCTGAAGAAGTGTTAAAAAAGATGGAAGATTAAGTTAAATCTATGCAAACTGTGAAAAATTTCTTACAAGTGCAACCTCCAAGATTTAGTAGGCACTGGCCTACTAAGAACTGGTCCTTCCCAGTCCCCTCGAGAGCTGCTCAAGTCAAGTCAAGACATTCCAAAGGCTGCAGGTTTCAGTCACAAGGAATTTTTAGGACAAAACAATGGGGTGCCTCCACCTCCAAATCTGGAAACAGCAAGTCACCTCCCTATGGTAAACAGTCTCAGTGACTTCCCTCTACAATCACCAAGCACTTACCTTTTAGCCGTCCCTTTGGGGGGAAAACTGGCAATTCATGCACGAAACTGGCAACTTATTACCCAGAACAAATGGGTTCTAAATATAGTATCCCAGGGATGCAGATTTCATTTCCACACGTTGCCAATCCCAAACGGATGGCCAGATCTGCCCGCAAATCAGTGGGCAGAGGCCCAGAAACAAGTTCTGTCCCTCATGAACATGGGGGCTATTCAACCAGTACCAGAAGAGGAAAAGGGACAAGGTTTCTATTCAAGACTTTTCCTGGTATCCAGAAAGGACAAATCATGGCATCCAATTCTGGACTTATCCACTCTAAACACATTTCTGGACATTCCAAAGTTCAAGATGCTGACTCTTCAACAGTTACTACCTATGCTAGGCAAAGATGCCTGGTTGGTAACTCTAGACTTAAGAGGCTTACCTGCATATCCCAATCAGGGAATCTTGCAGAAGATACCTCCGCTTCAAAGCAGGCTACTTGCATTACCAGTTCTCTGCACTGCCCTTTGGCTGATCTACTGCACCCAGGGTCTTCACAAAATGCCTGACACCAGTAATTGCATTTTGCAGGCAAAGAAATATTCAGATATATCCATATATGGACGGTTGTCTAATTCAGGCAGAAAACAAGGACATTCTTGTAAAACATCTGGCGTTTGTGCAAAGGGTTCTAACTTGTCTAGGGTACAACATAAACGAAAAGAAATCACAACTGGTACCCTCTCAAAAAAGTACATTCCTGGGTGCAAGCTTGAATACAACTGCCCAGATGGCTTACCTTATGCCAGAAAAGCAAATTCATTTGGTGACTTACTTCAAACAGGTGGCCACAAAAACCCTGCTATCTGCAAGACAAATTCTGCAAGCCTTGGGGTTCATGGCCTCCTGCATTCTTCTAATTCCATATGCAAGACTGCATATGAGGAAACTTCAGTGGTACTTAAAAAGTTTATGGAGTCAGCATTGTCACAGCCTGGAAACAATTATTCCTATTATACCTTGCCTGCAACTAGAGTTCCTATGGTTAGCAGAGGCCTGCCACCAAAACAAGGGACTGCCATTCACTCCAACCCCTGCTGCCCAAACCCTAACTACAGACGTATTAGACTGTGCTTGGGGGGGGGGGGGGGGCTCATCTGGCAGGAAAGTGCATTAAGGGCAAATGGAGCCCAAATCAAATGCACCTACATATCAATCAGAGAGAGATGCTAGCTGTACAGAATGCACTGACAGCCTTCAAGGACTACCTTCATCCCTTTGCAGACTAGCCATGGCATTGTGGTATATGGTCTTGACCTATCAAATGCAACTACAAGCTCAATTCCTGCCAGGAAAGCTAAATACTCTGGCAGACGAACTAAGCAGAAATCTTATGGACCCACATGAATGGAAACTGGAACCACAAGTTTTCAACATGTTGACACGCAAATGGGGGAGCCCAGACATAGATCTTTTTGCCTCACCCCAGAACTATCAGTTGGACAAATTCTGCTCAAGAATTCATCACAAAAAAGCTTGGAAAGTGGATGCTGTATCATTCAGCTGGAAAAACCTATCAGTCTGTGCTTTTCCCCCTCTGCCTCTGCTCTCCAAAGTTCTACTAAAAGTCAGACAGGACAAACCAAAAATTATTGATTGCTCCAGACTGGCCTCGCCAGCAGTGGTACCCACTCCTGCGCAGTGTCACACCTTCCTCCGTGGCACCTGCGTCAGACACCTTACCTACTGTCTCAGCAGAACTAACAAATTCTGCACACTCAGCTCCAAACTTTGAATTTTGCAGCGTGGCTAATCAACTAATTTCACCCTTGGCATCCCTCAGCAAACCTGTGATGGATGTCATTTTGGAGGCTAGAAGGCCTAGTACTAGAAAGTCTTATGCTGACAAATGGAAAAGATTCTGTGCCTGGAACCAGTCACAAAGAATAAGTACAGCAATGCCCAATATTCCTCAGATTCTACAATACTTAACTGAGATACTTCACAAGGGCCTTTTTCTTCCGTAAAAATCCATGCCATTTCAGCTCATTACAACACAGAACCTCCCCTCTTCTCTCATCCTCTGCTAAAGCAGTATCTCAGAGGGGCCAAAAATTTAAAACCTCCCAGGAGAGCATCAGCTCCTGCATGGGACCTCAATTTTGTTTTGGAAAAACTCACTCCCCCCTCCTTTTGAGCCAGCTGCTACTGCAGACCTAAAATTTCACTCCTGGAAAACAGCTTTCCTTTTAGCAGTTACTTCAGCTAGAAGGATTTTGGAATTACAGGCTCTTATGGCAGTGGAGCCTTTCATTATTTTTCATCCGGACAGGGTGGATGTCAGGACCAATCCATCTTTCATGCCAAAGGTGGTATCCAGTGTGGCTCTTAATCAGACCATTCATCTGCCAACTTTCTTTCCCAATCCACAGAACAAGGGTGAGCGGATTCTGCATTCATTGGATTTACACAGACAACTTAGATTCTACTTAAACAGGACAAAATCTCTAAGAAAATCTGAACAACTATTGGTGGCATTTGCTGCAGGGCCAGAGGGAAAGGCTATTTCAAAGCAGACTATTTCCAAATGGATAAGCCATTGTATTTGTTTCTGCTATATGCACCATGGTAAACCTATCCTTAAGGGGATCAGATTTCATTCCACCGGGGCTGCATCTACTTCTGCAGCCTTTCTCAGAAGGATTCCTACCAGAGACATTCTGGAAGCTGCTACCTGGAGCTCAGTTCATACGTTCACCAAACATTACCATCCACCGCTCTTCTCTAAATCCAGAGCTGGCTTTGCCACTGCTGTCCTGCAGGGCCTTGTATCTGCTCCTAATGCTGTATAAATCCATCCTCCCAACCATAGCTTTGGGATTCTACCCAAATGTAATGACTGCAACAGTGAAACACGAAGAACATAGTACAGTTGTGTACATTTACCATAAATGTAGATGTTCGAGTGTATTCACTGTTGCAGTCTTGGTTACCCACCCTCCAGTCCCCTGTTTTTTCTCTTACTATACCTCTCCTTTCTTTTACTATGCTTAAAAGCCTTTCTGGTGTATTTACTTTTGTTTGGAGGTATATTTTTTTGCGTTTTATATATATATATATATATATATATATATATATATATATATATATATATATATATATTGCTCCCCATTTGGGGGGCACCTGACATCTGGGGCAAGAAAAACTGATGTAATGGTGTCGGCTGCATGTTTTATACCCCTGATGACCTGACATCATGGAAGAAGGGACAGCAACCGACGCAGGACCCAAGACTTTGTTCATCAGGCCGACTGAGGGCAACCTGCCAGCAGATTACCCAAATGCAATGACTGCAACAGTGAATACACTCGAACATCTACATTTATGGTAAATGTACACAACTGTACTTTCCTCAGAGGGGCCAAAAACTTAAGACCACACAGGAGAGCCCCAACTCCAGCCTGGGACCTTAACTTTGTATTGGAAAAACTCACTCTTCCTCCTTTTGAGCCAGCTGCAAGTTGTTGTTTTGTCTTTCGTCTTTTCCTGGTAAGGGGTCGCCACAGCGGAACTTCGGTTGGCTAATGATTGGCAGTAGATTTTTACGAAACATCAAGGTGCCAGCTCGACGCCCAACCTTCAACGAAGGCACGCCCATTTATGCACGCATGTCTTTCGAACGCTACCCAACCGCGGGGAGGACATGCAGACTCCACACAGAAGGCACTCCCAAGCCAAGCCGAGAATCGAATGGGAGAACCTCTTGCTGTGAGGTAACAACGCTACCACCGTACCACCGCGGCAATACACGCAGAGTTAAAATTCCTTTCTTGGAAAACAGCCTTCCTTTTAGCAATCACTTCAGCAAGAGGGGTATCTGAATTACAGGCCCATATGGCAGTGGAGCCTGTCATCATCTTTCATGCGGACAGGGTGTCCCTCAGGACCAGTCCTTCATGACCAAGGTGGTATCCAGTGTGGCTCTTAATCAGTCCATTCATTTGCCAACCTTCTTTTCTAATACACACAACAAAGGGGAACAGATGCTGCACTCCTTAGATGTGCACAGACAACTTAGATTTGTGCACAGACAACTTATATTTTACTTGAACAGGACTAAACCTCAAAGGAAATCTGAACAACTACTGGTGGCATTTGCTGCAGGGGCAGAGAGGAAGGCTATTTCTAAGCAAACCATTTCTAAATGGATAGGCCATTGCATTCATTTCTGCTATAAGCACCATGGAAAACCCTATCCCACAGGGGATTAGACCCCATTCAACCATGGCTGCATCTATCTGTACAGCCTTTCTCAGAGGTGTCCCTACCAGGGACATCCTAGAAGCTGCTACCTGGAGTTCTGTGCATACTTTCACCAAGCATTACCATTTGCTAATTTTCTCTAAATCCAGATCTGGCTTTGCCACTGCAGTCTTGCAGGGCCTTATAGCTGGCCCTGCTGCTATCTAAATTCCTCCTCCCATCCTTAGCTTTGGGAATCTACCCAAATGTGATGACTGCAACAGTGAAACATAAAGAACATAGTACAGTTGTGTACACTTGCCATAAATGTAGATGTTCGAGTGTATTCACTTTTGCGGTCCTGGTTGCCCTCCCTTCAGCCCCCTGATTTCTTTTGGCTATAAGTCTACTCTCCTTTGCTATGCTTAAAAGCTTTTTGGTGTATTTGCTTTTTTGTTGGAGGTATAACCTTGTGTGTGTGTGTGTGTGTGTGTGTGTGTATATATATATATATATATATATATATATATATATATATATTTAATTGCTTCCCATTAAGGGGGGCACTGACATCTGGGGCAAGAAAAACTGATGTAATGGCGTCAGCTGCATGCTTTATATACCCCCTGACTACCTGACTTCACGGAAGATGAGACAGCAACCGACGCAGGACCCAAGACTTTGATAATCAGGCCGACTGAGGGCTACTGCAAGCAGATAACCCAAATGTGATGACTGCAACAGTGAATACACTCGAACATCAACATTTATGGTAAATGTACACAACTGTACTTTCTCTCTCTTGTTTAACATGGTAAAAGGAAAACTTGAGATACTGCCTCAGAGAGTGGACCTCCTATTTTAAAACAGAGAGTCATTTTTACATCCTAGATTGCACATATTGAGGCTGCTAGCCTTGCTGAGCTCTCACTAATCCCAAGTAGGCAGAAATATTCAGAGGACTTGCTAAATATTATGAAGGAGGCTAGGAAGTCTGGTACAAGGAAATTATGTCCAATAAAAGGGAAAAGATTCTCCTTCTGGTGGAATTCAAGGGACATAGAAAGGGGTCACTGGTCCTGGAATACCTGTCAGACCTCTGTAAGTCTG
The DNA here is from genome assembly GCF_019279795.1 of Protopterus annectens. NCBI lineage: Eukaryota > Metazoa > Chordata > Ceratodontiformes > Protopteridae > Protopterus > Protopterus annectens. Next base: position 1,327,164,171 of record NC_056737.1, on the reverse strand, counting down.
GCTTAGCTGACATACCCATAAATGTTTGTGCTTCTGCTACTTTGGCCTACCTATCTATGGAACCCTACTTTTTTCTATACCTTCTATCAAGCAGTTCTTGAGGGGAATGATTAACCATAGGCCACTAAAAACACAATTGCTGTACCATAGAATCTTGTGATAAGAGGAAGTGATATTACCCCTTTTTGAATTAGTAGCTTCATGTCCTGTCCACCCATCAGATAAAAAGTTGCAAAGATAAAATCCATAAGTTTTTTAAGCAATGGAGCCCAACAGGAGGTCCCATGATGCCAGAGATGATCTAGATATTACTCCATAGTCTTTACCACTAAAAAATGTCCAGCGACTTCAGGCCAGTTTAGACTTAAGTGGCCTAAATGCATTCATGCTCAAAGAATCCTTCCTTGTTTGACAGAACAAAACTGGAAATGCTGTTTGGACCTCCAGGACATGTGCTTCCACATCATGATTTTGAAAGAGTCCAGGTAATTTCTGCACTTTTGAGCCTAACAGAGTCATTATCTGTTTCAGCTCTTCCTTTTGGGCTCACCTCAGCCACCAGGGTATTACAAAGAACCAGTGTGTTTGTGTGGAGGATTGTCTCTTAGATGCCATTTCTGTTCACCCTTTAATATGAGCAAAGGAGTCTCTGATTTTTTTTTATCATTCTCTGAGAACAATGTTGACTCTCGACATGTCACATCTACAAACTCTGCAGTTTGGACACATATTTTTGCAAAGCAAAACATCCCATGTACGGGATTTAGTCAATTTAAGCCAAAGTTTTCTTTACTCTTGTAGCTTTCACAGCCTTAGCTTACCTTTACCTCGTATTATGGCAGTGGATAATATCCATAGTTCCTTTGAGATTTCTTGAGAGTTTTTCAGTGGACAGTTCAGGTGCATTGGTCTTAGAATGCATATCCTCTGGAGCATCGTGTCTGCATTTCTCAAACCTGCAAGTGTCATTAATAGCTTGGTGGATGGATTTAATTAATTGTTTCCCCTCAGGGTTCCTTCCACCTTCTGTGGTCATAGCATCTACAGAAACATTGCCCTGGTGTAAAGATTAAGGCACATCTATTGAGTGGACAGCTCAAGGTTTCTGTACTTTATCAGAGCTATGACTTTGTATCACATACTGTCGAAGAAAGCATCTCTGCCATTCCAAGCCTGTTTTCCATTAGAAGTTCTTACCTTACAAACTAACAGCATGACAGTTGAGTGCTACATCAGCAAGCAAGGGGGACCCAGTTCTACCCCTTGTATCAAGAACTAGGAGAAGTCCCGTTCTTTGGCATACTAGCTGAGAAGATACTTGCCTCTCTGTACCCTACTAACAAAGAATATGTTCTGAAAATAAAGGTAACACTACTGTGATATGTTTGTCTCTACAGCCAGCTCCTGTTGAATGGTTTTATGTTTTATTCATTGCTAGGAAAGTCATTAAGGAATGCTGTGGCTCACAAGTGACTACTTTTACCCCATTGATATGACTCATTAAAAAGAAAAAAAACAACAAAGAGTTGGTCATTGTCATACCTTATTGGCTGTGAGTCTGGTGTGGGGGATGGAGCCCTGACTGTGACCTGATCAACCTGAGATCAATTAGTGTGTCTGGTCCTGCAAGCACATATACCATGGACTGACAGCAGGATTGGCCTTTGGTCAAATTGTGCCCTAGGTGAAAGGGCTCCACAACGCCCCCCTCACATCATCCAAGTGCCTCCATCCTGGTCTACTTACACCATCCAGATTACTTTTTCCTCACAGTTTGTCTTATTTAGTTTTTCCTGTTTTCATTTAACATATTTTAAAGAAACAATTTTTTTACTACAAAAAATAAACAAATATTGCAAGAGCGTCCCTTCTAGATTGTTGGCCTAGGCAGACACCTAGTTGACCTGTGCCTAAAACTGGCTATGACTGAAAGTGCATATGCAGCCTTAGGGGAATTCAACTGCTCATGTAGTCATAAATTGCAGGGGTTTAGAATCATAAATGAAAAAATGCTGAGCTCGAAGCAGGCTTCATGGTCAGCAGACATAGGAGCAAAAAAAACGATATAATTAAAAAGAAACTGGTGTCTGAGGGTAGACCTGGAGCTGCCTGCAACTGCATATAGTGATGCATGGAATGTTAGAAGCGCCACCTATTTCATTGTCTTCTCAAAAAATGTTTGTACATGACAGCATGTGTGATGCTGCTACAGTTTCCACTCTACCTTTCTCCATCCCCTTCCCAACCTGACTACAGCTGAGCTAGTCCCAGCTCCAGGAAGTTGTACTGGGGACACTAAAGCTAGGAGCAGCAGGAGTGTGAAGCTAGCAGGCATGTATTTGGGGTGATGGCCAAAGAAGTTTTAAAAGTAAATTAGTCACCCTCCTAGTTTCTTACCATTCCAGGAGATATGGTTCCCTAGTCTTGTCCCCTTATCTTTTAGAGAAGCTCTTGTTCTCAAGTCCCACAAAAATGTTGCTGACCCTTTCATCAGGCAGAATTGACACAGATATTTACTGCCTGTAGTTAAACTCATTAATTTGCATTTCCACGGCCAGAATTTGAAAGTAATCTTTCATTTTCTGACATACTTTTCAGTATTCTAATGTCTGTCTTAAAGCCCAGCATGAGTAATACTTGCAGAGATGGATGAAGTTTGTCCACATTTAAAAAATTTGCCCATCAGCTTAGATCCTTTTTCTGTTCCTATTCCTGTTGTCATAAAATACTTTGCAGGTAATTTTGACTTTTTCTAACATTAAAGTGTGTTTGGCTGCCATGTCTAGTTTTTATCTAGGCCAAGATTCGTATTCGTTAGTGTGACAAAGTATGAAAGGCCTTCCTTGTAGGAACTTTTTGCAGAGGCCTCTTCAATGAGATCTAGTAGCTCCATAGAACTTGTACTTTTTCTGAAAAAGTTGACCTAGGCACCCGTAGAAGCCTGCTAGTATGACAAAACTGAAGTTTCATACTTGGAAAATGCATTTTTTTGGTATCACTTACTTCAGTCAAAAGAATTATTAGCTACAGGCTTTATGTTGAACCTCTGTATATTCATTTTTTTTCCTTTATCAAGGACAAAGTTTTTCTTAAAAATCATTCCTTTCACCCCTGAAGTTGCAACTGAGTTGAATTTAAATTAGTACGTACAGTTGCCTGTATTCTTTGCTTCCGTTTTTAATCCTGGGAAGTACTTGTTATCACCACCACTTTAGATATTCTGTGGACATAGTGAAGTCCATTTGCAAAGTTGCCCTGCTTTCTGTTTCTTTTTGTTTCGGAATTATGGGCAGCAAAATGTGTAAACTTACCATTGCTAGATGGCTGTTTCTGTTGAGTTGTTTTATTTTAAGTATGATGAGCCATTGCCTCAAGTCGTTAAGGCCTGTTTTGCTAGAGGTTTCGCTACTACCATATCCTTTTCCAGAAATTTATCTCAAGACAACATTTGTGCAACTACTGTTTGGTCTCCTAATACATTTGCTAAGCGTTGCAAACTGGATCTTATTTCTAGATCCAGATCTTTCACGGTTGCCTTGATTAAAGATATGTTCTTTTACTAGTCCTCCTAGTAAAGAAACTTTGAAGCCTTTTCCGTATGAGTTACTGAGGATGAATCTAGTTTAAACATTATGTACTGCTATAATGATAGATTTGTAAGTGGAAGATCCATCTTCAGTACTGACTCCGCCACCTTGTCCCACCTAAGAAGGTCTTATGTTAATGTTTTTTTCAGTGCTACTAACCTTAGATATGGGGAGGGTGAGTGACACAATGTATTATGGGATAGGGGTACTTACAGCCTAGGAAAACTTGGTTTGCTGGGCAGTCCTAATCAATGTAGCCGTAATGCTTTGTTTTACCAAAGATGGACCTGCTCTTAACAGGTATGTATGGTGAGTACATAACTTTCACTTCTATGAATTTTCCCCAGCTTGGAGAGCTGTCACAAAGGGCCAGTGGGTTCTGGATGTGGACATGACTAGCCATATCTAAGAGCCCTTACACCGTCTTCCAGTAAGATTTCTGAGCTTTTGGAATAGGCCCAAACTGTGTTCAGCATGTCTGTAGAGGCTGTCCGTCCTTGAGAAGGTTAGGGGCTCTATTCTATAAACTTTATCTTCCTGAGATCATATGTCTGCACGACCTCCTCTTGTATGCATTAGGGTATATAAACAGACATACGAGCATGTATCTCCAGACCATCTCACCTCCAGCCCAAACGCAGGTCTGTCAGACTGATCATCACTTGGTCATTGCTACCTTTGCTTTGATCATTTATCCAGATAAGTGCCCTATTGAGGAACCTTCCTTTTTACTTGAGCTATTTGTTGAAAGTTGTTAGACGTCAGCTAAGAGGGGAAAGTGTGAGTGCAGTAGGCAGATTCCTTACAAGGACTTGCATACGAAGTGTCTTTTTTTGCCTAGGCCTAGAACACTATCACAAATCTTGCTTAATCTTTCAATTGCTCATTCCTAAAACCCTTAGGTCATTGCTGACACTGCATCCTCAGACATTCCTCTGCTGATGGAATAAAAGCAGAAATGGCCTTGAGTGGATCCACAGTCTAACATTTCTGATGTTTACCCTCTGAGGTTCCCGAACCTGCGATATGTCAGATTACCTCTCAGTTGCCCACTACCAAGCCTGTATTGGATGTCATTATGGTTCCTGAGGCCTTGCAGACTGCTGTTACATCCAGTGAACCACATCTCGTCATTTCCAAGGGCTACATGGTGTCCCTCAAATTTTAGTTAGGGAAGGAATTTCAGGTTCTCTAGATGTCAGACAGGGTTCCGAACCTCTGCATCTCATCCAGGTGGATGTCACATCTCAAAAAAAAAAAAAAAAAAAAACAGAATAGGCATGCGGCCTCTTCCTCAGTAGCTAGTGAAAAGGAGTGGCTATTCTTCTCAGAGAGCTTGTAAAAAGCTGATATTTCCAGGGAACTGCATTCAGGGCAAATGGAACCCATGTCAAATGCACCTGCATATCAATCAAAAAGAAATGTTAGCTGTACAGAATGCTCTGACAGCCTTCAAGGACCACATTCTTCCAGGACAATTAATGGTAAAGATGGACGACGCCACTGTTATGTGGTACATAAAGAAGCTGGGGGTAGCCATTCTTACCCTCTCTGCAGACTAGCCTTGGCTCTGTGGAACACAGCCTTGAGCTACCAAGTGCATCTACAGGCTCAATGCCTGACAGGAGAACTAAATACACTGGCAGACGAACTAAGCAGAAATCTCATGGACCCACGGGAGTGGAAACTGGAATCAAAGATTTTCAACATATTGATAAACAAATGGGGAACCCAGATATAGACCTGTTTACCTCCCTCCAGAACTACCAATTTGACAAATTCTGCACAAGGACTCCCCACAAACAAGCTTAGAAAGTGGATGCTCTGTCCTTCAGCTGGAAAAATCTATCAGTTTATGCCTTTCCTCCTCTGCCTTTCCTCTCCAAAGTACTACTAACGATCAAACAGGACAAACCAAGGATGCCACGCCAGCACTGGTACCCCCTCTTGCGCAGTGTGTCACTGCTGGCTCCATGGTACCTGCCTCAGACCCCTACCCTGCTGTCACAGCAGGAGAGCCAGATTCTGCACCCTCAGCTTCAAACCCTGAACCTGGCAGCCTGGCTAATTACCTAATCTCTCCGTTACCATCCCTCAGTAAACCAGTGATGGATATCATTTTAGAGGCAAGGAGGCCTAGTACTAGAAAATCTTATGCTGAAAAATGGAAAAGTTTCTGTGTCTGGAACCAATCTCAAGGGATGAGCACAACAGTGCCCAATTTACCTCAGATTTTACAATACTTAACTGAGATGCTTCACAAGGACCTGTCTTTCTACTCCATCAAAATTCACGCCTCAGCCATTTCAGCTCATTACAGCACAGAACCACCCCTCTTCTCTCATCCACTGCTCAAGCAGTTCCTCAGAGGGGCCAAAAATTTACAACCACCCAAGAGAGCTCCAACTCCAGCCTGGGACCTTTACTTTGTATTGGAGAAACTCACTCTTCCTCCTTTCGAGCCAGCTGCTACTGCAGACTTAAAATTCCTTTCTTGGAAAACAGCTTTCCTTTTAGCAATCACTTCAGCAAGAAGGGTATCTGAATTACAGGCCCTTATGGCAGTGGAACCTTTCATCTTTCATGAGGCTAGGGTGTCCCTCAGGACCAATCCCTCCTTCATGCCCAAGGTGGTATCCATTGTGGCCCTTAATCAGTCAATTCATTTGCCAACCTTCTTTCCTAATCCATAGAACAAAGGGGAATGGATACTGCACTCTTTTGATGTGCACAGACAACCTAGATTCTACTTGGACAGGACTAAACCTCAAAAGAAATATGAACAGCTGTTGGTGGCATTTGCTGCAGGGGCAGAGGGGAAGGCTATTTCAAAGCAAACCATTTCCAAATGGATAGGCCATTGCATTCATTTCTTCTACAAGCACCATGGAAAACCTATCCCACAGGGGATCAGACCCCACTCAACCAGGGCTGCATCTACCTCTACAGCCTTTCTCAGAGGCGTCCCTATCAGGGACATCCTAGAAGCTGCTACCTGGAGTTCTGTACATACTTTCACCAAGCATTACCATCTGCCAATTTTCTCTAAATCCAGAGCTGGCTTTGGCACTGCAGTCTTGCAGGGCCTTATAGCTGGTCCTAAATCTATGTAAATTCCTCCTCTCATCCTTAGCTTTTGGAATCTACCCAAATGTGATGACTGCAACAGTGAAACAACATAGTACAGTTGTGTACACTTACCATGAATGTAGATTTTCGAGTGTATTCACTGCTGCAGTCCTTGTTACCCTCCCTCCGGCCCCCTTACTTCTTCTGGCTATACCTCTACCCTCCTTTACTATGCTCAAAAGCTTTTTGGTGTATTTGCTTTTTTGTTGGAGGTATAACCTTGTATATTTATAGATTTAATTGTTTCCCATTAGGGGGGCACCTGACATCTGGGGCAAGAAAAACTGATGTAATGGCGTCGGCTGCATGTTTTATACCCCTGATGACCTGATATCATGGAAGAAAGGACAGCAACCGACGCAGGACCCAAGACTTTGTTAATCAGGCCGACTGAGGGCTACTGCAAGCAGATAACCCAAATGTGATGACTGCAACAGTGAATACACTCTAACATCTACATTTATGGTAAGTTTACACAACTGTACTTTTCTCTGCACTGCCTTTTGGCTTGTCTACTGCGCCCAAGGTATTCACAAAGTGCCTAGCTCCAGTCATTGCATTTTGCAAGCAAAGAAATATTCAAATATACCCATACCTGGACGATTGTCTAATTCAGGCAGAAAGCCAGGACATACTGTTAAATCATCTGGCGTTTGTAAAGAAATTACTAACTTCTCTGGGGTACACCATAAACGAAAAGAAATCACATCTAGTACCCTGCCAACAAATTGTATTCCTGGGAGCAAGCTTGAATACAACTTCCCAGATGGCCTACCTCACGCCAGAGAAATAAGTACATTTGACAGCCTACTTCAAACTACTGGCCTCAATGACCCAGCTATTTGCAAGGAAAATCCTGCAAGCCCTGGGGTTCATGGCCTCTTGCACTCTACTGATTTCATATGCAAGACTGCATATGAGGAAACTACAATGGTATCTAAAAAGCCAATGGTGTCAACATTCTCAGGACCTAGAATCAATAATTCCTATCATACCTTGCCACCAAACAAGGGGCTGTCATTCACTCTACCCCCTGCTGCCCAAACCCTAACAACAGACTCATCAGACTATGCATGGGGGGCTCACTTGGCAGGGCAGTGCATTCAGGGCAAATGGAACCCAAGTCAAATGCACCTGCATATCAATCAAAAAGAAATGTTAGCTGTACAGAATGCTCTGAGAGCCCTCAAGGACCACATTCTTCCAGGACAATTATTGGTAAAAATGGACAACACCACGGTTATGTGGTACATAAACAAGCAGGGGGGAACACACTCGTACCCTTTCTGCAGACTAGCCATGGCTCTGTGGAACACAACCTTGAGCTACCAAGTGCACCTATAAGCTCAATTCCTGCCAGGCAAGCTAAGTACACTGGCAGACGACCTAAGCAGAAATCTCATGAACCCACACAAGTGGAAACTGGAACCAAAGATATTTAACATGTTGAGAAACAAATGGGGGAGCCCAGAGATAGACCTGTTTGCCTGCCTTCAGAACTACCAATTGGACAAATTCTGCACAAGGACTCCCCACAGACCAGCTTGGAAAGTGGATGCCCTGTCCTTCACCTGGACTACCTGATGTCATGGAAGATGAGACAACAACCTATGCAGGACCCAAGACTTTGATAATCAGGCCGACTGAGGGCTACCTGCAAGCAGATAACCCAAATGTAATGACTGCAGCAGTGAATACACTCTAACATCTACATTTATGGTAAGAGTACACAACTGTACTTTCTGCAGGGCTTACTTACCCATGTCTAGGTCTCTAACTAATCCTGCCCACCCCTCTCTTCAGCTTTGGGAATCCTCCCATAGGTGATGACTGCAACAGTGAAACACGAAGAACATAGTGCAGTTGTGTACACTTAACCATAAATGTAGATGTTCAAGTGCATTCACTGTTGCAATCCTGGTTTCCCTCCTTCCTTCCCCCTTATATCCTCTTTCATTAGGGAGACATAAGCTTCTTGGGGTGGTTGTTAACCACCAGGACCACTTTGCCATATTTCCTGGGGTTTCTGACTGGTTAGGGCAAGAAAAACTGATGTAATGGTGTCAGCGGCCTTGCTTTGTAGCACTGATGACCTGACGTCAGTCTACAGGCGACAGCAGCTGATGTAGAAAAACATGGACTCTAGTATTCGGGCCAGCCGAGGGCTACCACAGCAGGGATAACCCGCAGGTGATGACTGCAACAGTGAATACTCTTGAACATCTACATTTATGGTAAGTCTACACAACTGTACTTTCTATAGCCTATATGCAGATGATTTGCAAAAATAAAATCAGTAAACTGATTACAAGTGTTACAGATAGGGCATGCCGGCAAAAGAATATGGGCCAGATTCATTAATGCCTACACTTAAGTATACGCAATTTATATTCAAGAAAATCCCTACCAGATTTTTTGTGCTTTCTAGTCACTCTGAAAGGTGACACTAAGTGTACATATAGTCTACTCCTTGTCCTTTACAAATCCCCTTCAATTTTTAAGGCTGCAAGAAAGTCAGTAAGAAAACTAAACTTAGGAGAAAGAAGGTGCGAGTTATGCTGGTGTTGTCTGTTCACTCAGAATGCTGTACAGTTACTGTAGGCATTAATGAATCTCATGTCTTGGCTAAATTAAGCATTTGGGTAAAGGAGAATAATATGCTGATAAGTACATCAAAAACTAAGCATATCAGATTTGGGAGACATTAATTGAAAGGTGAATATTGGATGCAGCACACAGTGATTGAAACTGTAGATTCATTTAAGGACCTGGGTGTACTGGTAAATCCAGCTTTCAGTTTTTAGTAATCGGCTCAAGCAATAGATTAATGATAGTTATAAAACTATATAATTACAGATTGCCTAGACTTTATAAGTCTTTTTAAACAATCAGAAATGAAGTCTTTTTTTTAGTTACATTAGGTCCAAACTTGAGTATGTACTAACAATATGGAAACCTTATAGGAAAGCAAGCATAACTAAACTGGAATGAGTACAGTGGAAATATACCAAGAGCAACCATGGATGTGAGACTTTGTTATTATGAAAAACTAAAACATCTGAACTTGTACAGTGTTTCATATAGATATGTAAGAGGAGACCTTATCCAGGTATATAGGGCATTTGTCTGTGGGAATGTCTGGGTTATCAAAAAGTAGTAGAGAATCCTCAAGCAACCTATGTAGAAGATTCTGCAGGAATGCAAAATGTGCTAATTGGCTCTCTGAGAGAGTAGCTGATGCTTGGAATAGGCTACCAAGTTACATTAAAGCAAGCACTAGTTTAGATATTTTAAGAACAGCTTGGACACTTATTATGGGAACAACTGTTTTTGGTATATTGGCAGGATAGAAGGGCATTATTCCCCGTGCTTGGAATATTTGTATGTATGTATTTTCTTTATTTATCCTTGGCTCCACCCAGAGCATCCACCATCCAATTAACAGTCTCTGCCACTTGACCAGTATAAAACTTCAGTAAAACACACCTCAGTAAGTTTCCCACTGATACCACCCCTTACCTCATTTTCTTTATATTTCCTCTGTTTTGCCCCTCTCTTCCAAAGTTCCATAATTCTGACTCACTTGGTTATTATTTAAGCCACTGTAGGCACAGTGGCACAAATTGTAGCATTGCCACCTCTTAGCTAGAGGTTCTCCAGTTGTGCAGAGACTCCATGTCCTTCTTGTGTTTGCATGGGTATTCTACATTTTCCTTCCACATTCCAAAGGCATACAGTAGGTCTGTTGGGGACTATAAATTGTCCAAAGATGTAAGTGTGTGTATGTGTGATGAGTAATAAAAACCTGGCAGCCTAATTCCATGTTCCCCTTTGCCTTGAAAACTGCAGACAGCAGTGGTTGTCTGTGGGGGTCACACTAGGAGTCTGTTGCAACTCATAAGAGTGCCCAAGTACACTCCAGTAATAGTCATCACTTAATCAGAGTCCTGCCCCATTTTATACCTCAGTACAACTACGCACAAGATGTTCTTCATGTTTCACTGTTGCAGTCATCACATTTGGGTTATCTGCCTGCAGGTAGCCGTCAGCCGGCCTGAATACCAGAGTCTTGGGATTTCTGCGTCGGATGCTTTCGCTTCTTCCATGACGTCAGGTCTTCAGGGGTATAAAACATGCAGCTGACGCCATTACATCAGTCTTTCTTGCAGTGCTGTGCCCGAAGCAGAAGCAGTTCGCAAGTGCCAGTCAGCCGACTCCTGAAATTTTCGGTTTCGAGTTTCAGACCTGAAGTCTTCTAAAAGATAAGTCCCCTGTTGGGGATCCTTTTTTCTTGCTCTAACCAATGTCAGAAAAAATAATAATCGTCTTGCCTGTGGAAAGTAAATACCTCATAGAGATTTTCATTTTTACTGTGTCACCTGGCCCAGACCACGACGTCCCTCGCTGTCTGTTTTTGTGCCGTGTTCAACGCCCGTACTATTAGTCGTCAGGCAATTTTTGTAGCTAAATACTTTCGCTCTCGATCTCCATACTCCAGAATGGCATCTTGTAAGCCATCCGACTACCGATCTTCCGAAAAAACATAAGGATAAAGACAGAGACAGACCGCATAGGTCCAAAACTGCTGACGACACTACCGTTAAGTTAGTCACTAGTCCGCCGGTACTCAGTGAGGTGCTTTTGCAGCCCCTGATACCTGCTTCTACAGATTTGCAGGCCTCTACTGAGATCCATTCGGAGTCCGGTATGCCACGAGATCCTTCTTTGACTATGGAACCTGCGGATGTCTCTACCTTGGATGGGTCTGGAGCCGCTGTGCAGGCACTTGCTTCTTAGGGTGTGTTCAGGCCTACTGACTTGCATATCAAACCGATGCCATCTTCTTCTTCAAGGCCTAAGACTCGATCCACGCCTAGAAAACTGACGTCCAAACCGTGTGGTCAGGCCCATATGCCTAAAAACAAATGATAAAAATGGCTGAAGACCTTATTAGTCTAATTAGGGGAAGCCACCCTTCTCCCTCTAAGAGAGCTAGAACTGATTTTCCTTCTGATTCTTCTGATCAGGATTCTGAAATTTGTTTCTTCTGATGACCAGGATTTGCCCTTATCTACCTATGAGGATTCTGATGCAGAGGACTCCATTTCTTCTGCTTGCCCTCCAGAAAATTTCTCTTTTGGTGAAACTTTGCACACCCTTAGGGAGCATTTCTGCTGGGAAAGCCAGGATTACTCTGACTCCAAAAAGAGGCTTAGGGAATTCTTACTCCTGCCTCAATACAGGCCTTTAACTATCCCCCCTGTACTGGACATTGTAGATGATGCCTTCTTGGAATCTAGCCTGGCCCCAGACACCTTACCTCCGGCTCCCTGAATACCTGATTCTCACAAGTTCCTCTTTAAGAATCCTACTGCGAACCCAGAGACCATTTCACAGGGACCCAAAGGCATTAAGGCTACTACTGCCAAAAACCCTACTCCCTCTGATAGAGATTATAGGGCCCTGGACAAGTGGGGTAAGAAGGTATAACACTTCTGCTACTTTGGACATTAGGGCTTTAAACTGCCTGTTTCATATGTTAAAGTATCAGCAGCATATTACTGGATTACTTAAACAGAAATTGATATTGATTTTTGACTGTGCTGAAAATAAAGAGTTACAGGATTTAATGCATTCTGTTGAACAAGTTGGTAAATATACTTTGCAATGTGGTTTTGACTCCTTAGAGGCATCTTGTAGGGCTGCTGTTACTGGATCTGTTCTTAGAAGGCATGCTTGGCTTCAGGAGCAAACTCTGCCAGATCATGTTAAAGCCAAAATACTGGGTGCTCCCTTAAATCAAGACCGCCTGTTTGGCAACAAAGCAGAAGTTGTTCTTAAAAAGATGGAGGAAAAAGCTAAATCTATGCAAACTGTCAAAGATTTCCTGCAAGTACAGCCTCCCAGAATTAGTAGGCATTGGCCTTCTAAGAATTGGTCCTTTCCTGTCTCTTCCAGGCCTTCTCAGTCCAAATCCAGGAACAGCAGACCACCTAGGCCACAGTCTCAAGGTACTCACAGGCCTAAGCAGTGAGGGGCTCCCACTTCCAAAGCTGGAAGTAGTAAGACACCCCCCTATGGTAAACTGTCACAATGACTTAACCATAGACCTTCCAAGCCCTGCGCAACTGACTGCACCTTTAGGGGGAAATCTCACCCTGCATGCAAAAAACTGGGAACTCCTTAGCCAAGACAAATGGGTTTTAAATATAGTTTCCCAAGGATACAGATTCCACTTCCACTCCTTACCAACCCCAAAAGGTTGACGAGACCTACCCCCAAATCAGTGGGCAGAGGCTCAACAGCAGATTCTCTCTCCTCTAAGTATCAGGGCTATTCAACCTGTCCCAGCAGAAGAATGAGGACAAGGTTTTTACTCCAGACTTTTCCTGGTACCCAGAAAAGACAACTCCTGGCGTCCTATCCTATACTTATCTATCCTAAACACCTTTTTGGTAATTCCAAAATTCAAAATGTTAACTCTTCATCATCTGCTTCCCATGCTAGGCAAAAATCCCTGGTTGGCAACATTGGATTTGAAGGAAGCTCACCTGCACATCCCAATAAGGGATTCTTGCAGAAAACACTTACACTTCAGAGCAGGCTACATGCACTATCAGATGTTCTTCGTGTTTCACAGTCATTACATTTGGTTAATTTGCTGGCAGATTGCCCTCAGTCGGCCTGAATAACAAAGTCTTGGGTCCTGCGTCGGTTGCTGTCTCCTCTTCCATGACGTCAGGTCGTCGGGGGTATAAAACATGCATCCGACGCGATGCCCGAAGCAGAAACAGTTCGTAAGTGCCGGTCGGCCGACCCCTGAAATTTTCGTTTTCGTGTTTCAGAACTGAAGTCTTCAAACTAAAGCTAAGTACCCCATTGGGGAAACTTTTTCTTGCTTCTTACCGATGTCAGTAAAAGTTAATAATTGCATTACTTTTGTGAAGCAAATACCTCATAAGGATTTTCATTTGTACTGTATTCCTTTCCTAGGCCCTAACCACAAAGTGCCTTGCTGTCAGTTTTGTGCTAAATTTAACCAATGCACTATTAAGTGTCGGTATATTTTTGCTTCTAAATATTTTGGTTCAAGATTTAACTACCCTGAAATGTTATCAGTTAGCAATCCGTCTACCGGAATTCACAAAAACTGCAAGGAAAAAGATGGAGACAGCCCGTTGAGGTCCAAAACCGACAACGAAGCTTCTCCTAAGCCAGTCGCCGGTACTCAATCAGGTGCTTTCGCAGCCCCTGATACCCACTACTTTTGAGTCGCAGGCCTCTACCGAGACACATTCGGAGTCCGGTATGCCACGAGATTCTGCAAGTATTGAACCCGCGGATGTCTCTCCCTTGGATGGGACTGGAGCCGCTGAGCAGGCACCGGCTTCTGAGGGTGTTTTCAGGCCTCAACATTTGTATATTAAACCCCACGCCATCATCAAAAACAAGGCCAAAATCAACTTCTATGTCTAATAAACTGACTCATGAGCCACGTGCTCAGGCCCTTGTACCTAAAAACAAATGATTAAAATGGCTGAGGATTTAATTACCTTGATCAGGGGTTCCCAACCCCCCCCCCCCCCCCCCCCGCTAAGAGGTCTAGGCAAGGCACTGATTATGAATCTTCAGATCAGGTTTCCATTTCTTTTGATCAGGAATTTTCTATTCCACCTTATGAGGACTCTGATGCAGAGGAATCCATCCCTTCTGCTTCTCCTGCTGAGCATTACTCTTTTGGAGAGACTTTGCATACTTTAAGGGAACATTTTCACTGGGAGAGTCAGGATTTCTCAGAATCAAAAAAGAGGCTTAGGGATTTTCTTCTTCTTCCTCAGCATAGGCCTTTGGCAATATCTCCTATATTAGACATTGTTGATGATGTGTTCTCGGAATCAAGCATGGCTCCTGATGTTCATCGTGTTTCACTGTTGCAGTCATTACAGTTGGGTTTTCCTGCTGGCAGGCTACCCGCAGTCGGCCCGAGTTCCAATGTCTAGGTCCGGCGTCGGTTGTTGTCGCCTCCTCCCTGACGTCAGTGCGCCAGGGGTATAAAAGATGCAGCCGACGCCATTTTCTTCAGTCTTTCTTGCCGCGCGGTGCCCGAAGCAAAAGTAGTTCGCAAGTGCCGGTCGGCCGACTCCTGAGATTTTCAAATTCGATGTTCAGGTCCGAAGTCTTCATTAAAGCTAAGTACCCCATTGGGGAAACTTTTTTCTTGCTCAAGACCAATGTCAGAAAAAGTTAATTGTATTTCTTGTGGGAAGCAAATACCTCATAAGGATTTTCATTCTTACTGTATTCCTTGCCTAGGCCCTGACCATGACGTTGCTAGTTGTCGGTTTTGTGCTAGATTTAACCAACGCACTATTAAGCGTCGGTACGATTTTGCATTTCATTACTTTGGCAGAAGATTCAATTATATAATGCCATCAGAACAGCCAACGATCGGAGTTTATAAAAAGCGCAAAGAAAAAGAAAAGGACAAGCAGCCGAGGTCCAAAACCGACGACAAGGCTTCTGTTAGGCCTGTCGCCGGTTCTCAGTGAGGCACTTTAGCAGCCCCTGACGCCCGCTACCTCAGAGCCACAGGCCGCTTCCGACTCCCACGTGGAACCGACTAGGCCACTGGAAACTCAAGTTATTGGACACTCTGAATCTATTCCCTCAGATGGGACCGGAGCCAATGAGCAGGCATCGGCTTCTGAGGGTGTTTTCAGGCCTACACAGTTATATGTAAAACCAACTTCAGCTTCAAAGGCAAAGACTAAAGCAATTCTAAAGACAAAGAAACAAGTACAGCATTCTCCTGTGGACAGGCCTCCATGCCTAAAAAACAGATGCTTAAAATGGCCAAAGACCTAATTACTTTGATCAGGGGTTCCCATCCTCCTCCTCCTGATAAGAGGCCTAGGCAAGAGATAGAATATGAATCTTCAGATCAGGTTTCCATTTCCTCTGATTCTTCTTCTGAACAGGAATATTCCCTTCCTCCTTATGAGGATTCTGATGCTGAAGAATCTATCCCTTCAGCCTCTCCTCCTGAGGATTATTCTTTTGGGGAGACCCTGCATACTATGAGGGAGCATTTCCACTGGGAGAGCCAAGATTACTCAGAATCCAAGAAAAGGCTCAGAGACTTCCTTTTATTACCTCAGCACAGGGTCCTTGCTATTCCTCCCGTTTTAGACATTGTAGATGATGTATTTTCAGAGTCCGGTCTGTCTCCTGACTCTCTACCACCAGCTCCTGTTAAGCCAGACAGATACTACAGGGTTCCTGATTCACATAAATTTCTTTACAAAAACCCTGCTGCTGACCCAGAAACTATTTCTCAGGGTCCCAAGGGGGTCAAGGCTTCCACTGCAAAAAACCCTATCCCCTCTGATAGGGATTCAAGGGCCCTGGACCAGATGGGGGAAAAAGATTTATACTTCTGCTACCTTGGCTGCAAGAGCTTTAAATTGTCAGTTTCATATGCTTAAATATCATCAATGTCTTCTGTCACTGCTTAAACAGAAAATGTTGACAAATTCAGAATGTGTAGAAAACAAAGAAATGCAGGATTTATTGCATGCAGCTGAACAAGTGGGAAAGCATAGTTTGCAATGTGGTTTTGATTCTCTAGAGGCCTCCTGCAGGGCCGCAGTTACAGGTTCTGTCATTAGGAGGCATGCTTGGTTAAAAGAACAGAATCTGCCCGATCATGTTAAAGCAAAACTCTTAGTTGCTCCATTACAACATGATACCTTGATGTTCTTCATCTCACATTGCTGCAGTCCTTACACTTGGGTATAGCGCTGTCCTCGGTCGGCCCGAATACCAAAGTATATGGCTGACGTCGGTCATGGCGCATTAAACTGACGCCAGGACGTCAGGGTATAAATGCGCATGACCGACGTCATATCCTCAGTCTTTTTTGCCGCGTGGTCCGATGCAGAAGCAAATTTGCGAGTGCAGGTTGGCGTCCTGAGATTTTCCGAAACCGGAGTTTCAGACCGAATCAAAGTTGGCTAAGTACCCCGTTGGGGAATATTTTGGTTTTTTCTTGCCTCAGTATTTTACCGGATGTCAGAAAAAGTAAATAACTGTATTTCTTGTGGGAAACAGATACCACATAGGGATTACCATAACTTGTGTATACCTTGTTTAGGGCCTGAGCACGACGTTGTTGGGTGTCCCTCTTGTGCTAGATTTAACAAACGTACTATAAAGAGGAGATTAGATTGTGCCAGGTTAGTCTTCGGGAAGCGGTGCAATTACAAAATGCCGTCGGATGCTCCGACGCCTGCTACTTCGAAGAAACGCAAGGACAAGGCGCCTAGGCCTAGGTTAGAAGAACCGTCCGTACCGCACGTCGGTTCTTTAGAGGGCTCGGTTGAGCCGGAGGTCCAAACAGAAGTTTCCTTAGAGTCCCAGGGAGAGACTTTATTGTTACAGGATGTGTCTTCTCAGGAGGTAGGCCAGGCTGAAGGGGCTTCTCAGGTAACTGTCCTTCCCTCTCTGCCTAAGGTGGTTAGGCCTTCCCCTACTGTTACCAAGGCTTCTTCCAGGGGCAGGCCAGGTTTAGCTGTAGCAGGTGTCTCTCCTAGTACTTCAGGCCCTGTGCCCAAGAGACATATGCTTAGGATGGCTGAAGATTTAATTACTATGATTAGGGGTTCTATGCCCCCTCCTGACAAAAGGCCTAGGGTGGATCCTGAATTTGGGAATTTTGAGCAGGATTCTGATGCTTCGGAGTCTTCGGCTGAAGATTTACAGGAGTTTTCTCATTATTCTGATTCTGATGTGGATGACACCACTCCTACTGCTTCTCCTCCTGAGGATTTTTCATTCTCAGAGACTCTCCATTCCATGAGGGAGCATTTTAAATGGGAAGGTCAGGATTTCTCTGATTCCAGGAAAAGACTTAGGGAATTTTTGTTTTTACCCCAGCATAGGCCTTTGGCTATACCTCCTGTTCTTTCTGTGGTGGAAGATGTTTTTGCAGAGGCTTCTCTTAACCCTGATTCCTTACCTCCCGCTCCTGTTAAGCCGGACAGATACTATAGGGTGCCTGAAGCTCATAAGTATCTCTTTAAAAGCCCTAGGGCAGATCCAGAGACTGTTACTCAGGGACCTAAAGGGGTTAAGACCTCTGTTGTTAAAAATCCGGTTCCTCCGGATAAAGAGGCAAGGGCTTTAGACAGATGGGGTAAGAAAGTTTATACTTCTTCAACTTTAGCCATGAGGGCTTTGAATTGTCAATTCCACATGTTGAGATATCAGATCTATCTTCTTTCACAGCTAAAGTCTAAGGTAGATGCTCTGGCAGAAGGTATTGAATGTAAGGAGTTACAAGATCTAGTGCATGTGTCTGAACAGGTGGGTAAGCATTCCTTGCAATGTGGTTTTGATGCTGTACAGGCCTCTTCCAGGGTGGCTGCCACTGGTACTGTCCTACGCAGACACGCCTGGCTAAGGGATCAGAATTTAGCTGAGCATGTTAAGTCAAGGATCTTGGATGCCCCTTTGCAATCTGATGTGTTGTTTGGTTCGCCTGTTGAAGCAGTTTTAAAGAAAATGGAAGACAAAGCTAAGTCTATGCACACTGTTAAAGATTTTTTACAGGTCCAACCTCCAAAGTTTAGCAGAAATTGGCCAAGCAAGGGGTGGACATATCCTTCTTATGATTCCCAGTCTAGGGGTAGGTCTAGGCGTGGTAGGGGCAGAGCTCAGGGCTCTTTTAGATCCAGGACAGGGGGCTCACCTGCGCAGTCTTCAGGTGAGGGCAGGGGTCAGCCCTTTCGTAGACAGACCCAATGACCTACCTTTTCAACTGCCAGAACCTTCCCGTCTGGCAGCACCTTTGGGAGGAAGACTGACACTTTTCAAGGAAAACTGGAGTTTAATTACCCAAGACAGATGGGTATTGGATATCATTCACCACGGTTACAGATTTTATTTCCATACCTTGCCACCTTTCAAGGGCATGCCAGACATTCCTCCCCAGCACAGGCTAGAAGCTTACAGACAAATTTCTCTATTACTCCAGATAAGGGCCATACAACCGGTGCCTATGGCAGAAAGGGGCCTAGGATTTTATTCTCGCCTATTCCTAGTACCAAAAAAGGGGAACACGTGGAGACCAATTCTGGATTTGTCTATCCTCAACACCTTTCTGGACATTCCCAAGTTCAAGATGCTGACATTGCAACAGCTTTTACCTCTACTGGGCAAAGATCACTGGATGGTAACTTTGGATCTCAAGGAGGCTTACCTTCATGTTCCTATCACTCTAAGTTGCAGGAAGTATCTGCGTTTTCGAGCTGGAAATTCTCATTATCAATTCTCTGCATTGCCCTTTGGCTTATCTACTGCACCCAGAGTATTCACAAAGGTTCTGGCCCCAGTGATAGCTTTCTTCAGGTTGAGAGGAATACAGATCTATCCTTATTTGGACGATTGCCTGATTCTGGCTCAAGGCAAGGACGAGCTTCTACAACATTTAAAATATGTGATAGCAGTGCTAAGATGCCTGGGGTATTCTGTGAACGAAACAAAGTCCAGTCTAGTACCCTCTTTTTTACAGGTACAGCCTCCCAGATTTAGCAAGAACTGGCCTACAAAGAATTGGTCCTTTCCAGTGTCAGACAGGCCTCAAAGAGGCAGATACAGATGCCCCAGAGGCAGATCACAGCCCCAAGGCTCATACAGGTCTAAACAATGGGGTGCTTCTACCTCCAAAAGCAGAGAGGACAAATCACAGCCATACAGGAAACAGTCTCAATGACTTTTCCCTGCCAGCACCAAGCACTTATCTTCTGGCAGCTCCTTTGGGGGGAAACTAGCACTTTTTTTCACAAAATTGGCATATGATCACTCAGGACAAATGGGTCTTAAGTATCGTATCTCAAGGCTACAGGTTCCACTTTCACACCCTGCCAAGGCCAAACGGTATGCCAGACCTGCCACACAATCAGTGGGCAGAGGCACAAAAACAAGTTTCATCCCTCATGGACATGAGAGCCATTCAGCAAGTACCACAGCAAGAGCAGGGACGAGGATTTTACTCAAGGCTATTCTTGGTACCCAGAAAGGACGAAGCCTGGAGACAAATACTGGAACTGTCTATCCTAAACACATTCCTGGATATTCCAAAATTCAGAATATTAACTCTGCAACAGCTTCTGCCCATGCTGGGCAAGAAGGCTTGGCTTGTGACTTTAGACCTAAAAGAAGCATACCTGCATGTCCCAATCAGACAATCATGCAGAAGATACCTCAGATTTATAGCTGGCTCAATGCACTACCAATTCTCTGCACTGCCCTTTGGCTTATCTACTGCTCCCAGGGTCTTCACAAAATGCCTGGCACCAGTAATTGTATTTTGCAGACAAAGAGGAATACAAATATATCCTTACTTTGACGACTGCCTTATTCAAACAGAGAACAAGGACATCCTTCTACATATCAATCAAAAAGAGATGCTAGCTGTTCAGAATGCCCTGACAGCCTTCAAGGATCTACTTCATCCAGGACAACTACTGATAAAGACGGACAATACTACAGTCATGTGGTACATAAGCAGGGGGGCACAGATTCCTACCCCCTCTGCAGACTAGCCATGAACCTGTGGGACACAGCACTGACTTACCAAGCACAATTCCTGCCAGGAAGGATAAATACTCTGGCAGACGAACTAAGCAGAAACCTAATGGATCCCCACGAGTGGAAATTGGATCCACAAGTCTTCAGTATGATAACAAGGAACTGGGGATGTCCGGACATAGACCTATTTGCCTCTCCCCACAACTGCCAACTACAGAGATTCTGCACAAGGACTTATCACAAGCAAGCATGGAAAGTAGTGCTCTATCTTTCAGCTGGAAAACCCTAACAGTATATGCCTTTCCGCCTCTGCCTCTCCTCCCCAAGGTACTCCTCAAGGTCAGACAAGAAAAGCCACAAATGATACTGATGGCCCCAGACTGGCCCCGCCAGCACTGGTACCCAGTCCGAAAGAGCTTGTCTCAATGCCCAGCTTGGACATTACCTCAAATTCCTCACTTACTGACCCAACAAGACAGTCAGATACTGCACAGCCAACTCAGGACCTTAAACCTGGCAGCATGGCGGATAATGTAGCCATTCAAGACACACCTCTCTCTAAAGCAGTGATGGATGTTATTTTGGAGGCCAGGAGGCCTAGCACCAGAAAATCTTATGCAGAAAATTTTAAGAGATTCACTGCTTGGAACCAGGCACAAGGTATTGACACGACTGTTCCAAATATTCCTCAGATTTTGCAATATTTAACTGAGATGCTGGATAAAGGCCTTTCCTTTTCATCAATTAAAATTCATGCCTCTGCCATTTCAGCTCATTACAATACATAACCACCTATTTTTTCTCATCCATTACTAAGGCAGTACCTCAGAGTGGCCAAAAACATAAGACCTCCAAGGAGAGCACCAATACCTGCATGGGACCTCAACTATGTCTTGGAAAAACTCACACTGCCTCTGTTTGAGCCAGCCTCTGCAGCTGATATAAAATTCTTATCCTGGAAAACAGCTCTGCTCCTAGCAATAACCTCCGCTAGATGAGTCTCAGAGTTACAGGCACTCATGGCTGTGGAACCTTTTATCATTTTCCATCCTGACAGGGTTTCTCTAAGGACAAACCCTACATTTATGCCTAAGGTAGTGTCCAATGTGGCCCTTAACCAAACAATTAATTTGCCTACCTTTTACCCAAACCCACAGAATAAGGGTGAGAGACTCCTGCATTCTTTGGACATTCACAGGCAGCTATGCTTCTACTTGGACAGAACCAAAGCTTTCAGAAAGACTGAACAACTTCTAGTGGCATATGCTGCAGGATCACAGGGAAAGCCTATCTCCAAACAGACTATTTCAAAGTGGATAGGCCACTGCATTTGTTTCTGCTATTCACAGCATAGCAAATCAGTGCCTAAGGGCATTAGGCCACATTCAACCAGAGCAGCAGCCACTTCAGCAGGAGAAGGTTTCAATAGGGGATACTACCTTCTCGGCTCCATTGTCTTCGGGGCAGCAGGAGGTATCGGTGGTGCTGGAGTCTACCTCGGCTCAGATATTATTGGAGCCTATTCGGAGCCGGTCACCCAGTGTCAGGCATGTGTCTCCGGGTAGGAGATCCCGATCTCCTTCTATTTCCTCCATATCTTCTAGGCTGTCTGATTTGGATGTGGATAGGGTGGTCCAGAGGCTCCTGCAGTCGCCGGTGCTAGCAAAACTGTTCTCGGCTCCGACCCAGTCTGCTCCGGAGCCAGTCCCCATTCTGGTACCTGTGATTCCTCCTCCGAGCACCCATGTGTCGTCTGAGCCGGAGTGCTCCGCGCCGAGTGATGTTCTCGTCTATCGGAGCCGGCGTTGGCTCCAACCATGTTGGTTCCGTCCTCTGGTTTCAGTACTCGGGTTTCCTCAGTCGGACCCGATGTTGTCTGTCCTTATTGTAAGCTGTCCTGGATGTAAGAGGTCCTTGAAGGCTGTCAGGGCATTCTGTACAGCTAGCATTACTTTTTGATTGATGTGCAGATTCCTTTGATCTGCAGTCCATATGCCTTGAATGCACAGTCCTGCTATGTGTGCCCCCCGGGCGTAGTCCGATGCATCTGTTGTCATAGTTTGACTGGCTGGGGGTAAGGTGAAAGGCTGACCCTTGTTGAGGTGACATGCCTGTGACCACCATAGAAACTCCTGTTGAAGGCAGGGAATGAGAGGTATCATTGTGTCCAAGCTGTGGCTGTGTTGAGTCCATACGCTTTTTAGATACCATTGTAATTTCCTCATATGCAGTTTTGCAAATGGTATTAGTAGTATGCAAGATGCCATGAAGCCCAAGGCCTGCAGAATTTTTCTTGCAGGGAGTTGGGTTTTTGTTGCCATTGTTTTGAAGGATTAAGTTAGTTGTAGTTGTTTGTCTGGCGTCAGATAAGCTATCTGGGCCGTTGTATTCAAGCTGGCACCCAGGAATGTAACTGCCAGTTTCATATGCTTAAATATCAACAGCATGTCATGGGCTTACTGAAACAGAAAATGATGTTGATTTCTGATTGTGTGGAAAATAGAGTTACAGGATTTATTGCATTCAGCAGAACAGGTTGGAAAGCATACTTTGCAATGTGGTTTTGATTCTTTGGAGGCCTCTTGCAGGGTCGCTGTGACTGGATCTGTGATAAGAAGGAATTCCTGCCTCAAGGAGCAAAATCTGCCTGATCATGTTAAAGCTAAATTGCTGGATGCCCCTTTACAGCATGACAGTCTGTTTGGTAATAAGGCAGAAGAGGTTTTAAAGAAAATGGAAGACAAAGCTAAATATTTGCAAACTGTAAAAGATTTATTGCAAGTGCAGCCACCCAGGTTCAGTAGGCACTGGCCTACTAAGAATTGGTCCTTTCCTGTGTCCAACAAAGCCGCTCAGTGCAAACCCAGGTGCTCCAAAGGCTCCAGATATCAATCACAAGGATCTTACAGGTCAAAGCAATGGGGTGCCTCCACCTTCAAATCAGGAGGTAACAAAGCACAACCCTAGAGGAAACAGTCTCAGTGACTTTCCTCTGCCATCTCCAAGCACTTGTCTTTTGGCAGCCCCCTTGGGGAGGAAACTAGCACTTCATGCTCAAAATTGGCAGTTAATTACCCAGGCAAGTGGGTATTAAACATAGTATCCCAGGGGTACATATTTCATTTCCACACATTGCCAATTCCAAACGGATGGCCAGAAATGCCACCAAACCAGTGAGCAGAGGCCCAGAAAAAAGTCATGTCCCTAATGGATATGGGGGCTGTTCAACCAGTATCAGAAAAGGAAAAAGGACAAGGATTTTATTCAAGACTTTTCCTGGTACTCAGAAAAGACAAATCATGGCATCCAATTCTGGAGTTATCAATTCTAAACACCTTCCTGGACATTCCAAAATTCAAAATGCTGACTTTACAACAGCTACTGCCTATGCTAGGCAAGAATGCCTGGTTGGTAACTCTAGACTTAAAAGAGGCATACCTGCATATCCCAGTAAGGGAATCTTGCAGAAGATACCTCCGCTTCAAAGCAGGCTTTTTGCATTACCAATTCTCTGCACTGCCCTTTGGCTTATCTACTGCGCCCAGGGTCTTTACAAAGTGCCTGGCACCAGTAATTGCATTTTGCAGACAAAGAAACATTCAAATTTATCCTTATCTGGACGATTGTCTCATTCAGGCAGAGGACAAGGACACTCTCCTTTAACATCTGGCATTTGTAAAAAGGCTTCTAGCATGCCTAGGGTACACCATAAACAAAAAGAAATCACAACTGGTACCCTCTCAAATAAATACATTCCTGGGTGCAAGCTTGAATACAACTGCACAGATGGCTTACCTCACGCCAGACAAACAAATTCATTTGACAACATACTTCAAACCAGTGGCAACAAAAACCCAGTCATCTGCAAGACAAATTCTGCAGGCTTTGGGGTTCTTGGCATCCTGCATTCTACTAATTCCATATGCGAGACTGCATATGAGGAAACTTCAGTGGTATCTAAAAAGCTTATGGGAGTCAACATTGTCACAGCCTGGAAACAATGATTCCTCTCATTCCCTGCCTGCAACAGAAGTTTCTTTGGTGGACAGAGACATGTCACCAAAACAAGGGACTGTCATTCATTCTACCCCCTGCCACCCAAACCCTAACTACAGACACATCAGACTATGCTTGGGGGGCCCACCTGGCAGGGAGATGCATTCAGGGCAAATGGAGCCTAAACCAAATGCATCTACATATCAACCAGAAATAAATGCTAGCTGTTCAGAATGCTTTGACAGCCTTCAAGGACTTCCTTCATCCAGGACAACTACTTATAAAGATGGACAACACCACAGTTATGTGGTACATAAACAAGCATGGGGGTACCCACTCCTACCCCCTTTGCAGACTAGCCATGGCCTTGTGGAACACAGCCTTGACTTACCAAATACATCTTCAAGCTCAATTCCTGCCTGGAAAGCAAAATGATCTGGCAGACGACCTAAGCAGAAATCTTATGGACCCGCACAAATGGAAACTGGATCCACAAATCTTCAGCATGTTAGCACAAAAATGGGGGATCCCAGACATAAATCTGTTTGCCTCTCCCCAAAACTATCAGTTGGACAAATTCTGCACAAGAACTCATTACAAAATGCATGGCAAGTGGATGCTCTATCCTTCAGCTGGAAAAACCTGTCAGTCTATGCCTTTCCCCTTCTGCCTCTACTCTCCAAGGTCTTACTAAAAGTCAGACAGGAAAAACCAAAAATTATTCTAATTGCTCCGGACTGGCCTCGCCAACCCTGGTACCCGCTTCTAAGGAATATGTCACATCTTCCTCTGTGGTACTTGCCTCAAACACCTCACCTATTGTCTCAGCAGAACTATCAAATTCTGCACACTCCGCTCCAAACTGTGAATCTTGCAGCATGGCTAATCAACTAATTTCACCAACTACATCTCTCAGTAAACCTGTGATGGATGTCATTTTGGAGGGCAGAAGGCGTAGTACTAGAAAATCTTATGCTGATGAATGGAAGAGATTCTGTGCTTGGAACCAAGCACAAGGAATAGTTACAGCAAAGCCTAATATTCCTCAGATTTTGCAATACTTAGATGCTTCACAAAGGCCTATCTTTTTCTTCAATAAAAATCCATGCCTATGCCATCTCGGCTAATTACAACACAGAGCCCTCCCCTCTTTTCTCATCCCCCGCTAAAACAGTACCTCAGAGGGGCCAAAAATGTAAGGCCTCCCAGGAGAGCGCCAACTCCTGCATGGGACCTCAATTTTGTGCTGGAAAAACTCACCCTACCTCCTTTTGAACCAGCAGCTACTGCGGATATAAAATTTCTTTCTTGTAAGACGGCCTTTCTTTTGGCAGTCACTTCAGCTAGAAGAGTTTCAGAACTACAGGCTCTCATGGCAGTGAGCCTTTAATTTTTTACCCGGACAGGGTGGCCCTCAGGACCAATTCTTCTTTTATGCCTAAGGTGGTATCCAGTGTGGCCCTTAACCAGACCATTCACCTGCCAACTTTCTTCCCAAATCCACAGAACAAGGGGGAGCGGATTCTGCATTCACTGGATGTACACAGACACCTAAGATTCTACTTAAACAGGACAAAATCTCTAAGAAAATCTGAGCAACTACTAGTGGCATTTGATGCAGGATCAGTGGGGAAGGCTATATCAAAGCAGACTATTTCTAAATGGATAAGCCATTGCATTCGTTTCTGCTACTTGCACCATGGTAAACCTGTACCCAAGGGGATCAGATCCCATTCCACCAGGGCTGCCTCTACTTCAGCAGCTTTTCTCAGAGGGGTCCCTACCAGCGACATTCTAGAAGCTGCTACTTGGAGCTCAGTTCTAACATTCACAAAGCATTACCATTTACCTCTCTCTTCTAAATCCAGGGCAGGCTTTGCCACTGCAGTCCTGCAGGGCCTTATAGCTGCTCCTAATGCTGTTTAGTTCCATCCTCCCATCCATAGCTTTGGGATTCTACCCAAATGTAATGACTGCAACAGTGAAACATAAAGAACATACTACAGTTGTGTACACTTACCGTAAATGTAGATATTTGAGTGTATTCACTATTGCAGTCCGGATTACCCACCCACCAGCCCCTTTTATATACCTTTTCTTTCCTTCACTATACTCAAAAGCCTTTGTGGTGTATTTGCTTTTAGTTGAAGGTAAATTTTATATATTTATATATATATATATATATATATATATATATATATATTGCTCCCCATTTGGGGGGCACCTGACATCTGGGGCAAGAAAAACTGATTAAAATGGTGTCTGCTGCATGTATTATACCCCTGATGACCTGACGTTATGAAAGAGGAGACAGCAACTGACGCAGGACCCAAGACTTTGTTATTCAGGCCGACTGAGGGCAACCTGCCAGCAGATTACCCAAATGTAATGACTGCAACAGTGAATACACTCGAACATCTACATTTATGGTAAGTGTACACAACTGTAGTTTCTCTGCACTGCCCTTTGGCTTCTGTACTGCACCCAGGGTATTCACAAAATGCCTAGCTCCAGTCATTACATTTTGCAGGAAAAGAAATATTCACATATACCTCGTATAGCTCTGGCTTTCATGGCCTCTTGCATCCTACTAATTCCATATGCAAGATTGCATATGAGGAAACTACAGTGGTATCTAAAAAGCCTATGGTGTCAACATTCTCAGGACCTGGAGTCAGTGATTCCTATCATCCCTTGTATAAAGACAAAATTCCTTTGGTGGGCAGAGGCCTGCTACCTCAACAAGGGACTGCCATTCACTCTACCCCCTGCCGCCCAAACCCTAACAGCAGACGCATCAGACTATGCATGGGGGTCTCATTTCGCAGGGCAGTGCATTCAGGGCAAATGGAACCCAAGTCAAATGCACCTGCAGAGCAATCAAAAAGAAATGTTAGCTGTACAGAATGCTCTGACAGCCTTCAAGGACCACATCCTTCCAGGACAATTATTGGTAAAAACAGACAACACAACTGTTATGTGGTACATAAACAAGCAGGGGGGATCTCATTCCTACCCACTCTGCAGGTTAGCCATGGCTCTGTGGAACACAGCCTTGAGCAATCAAGTGCACCTGCAAGCTCAATTCCTGCCAGGCAAAGAAAATTCACTGGCAGATGATTTAAGCAGAAATTTAATGGACCCACATGAGTGGAAACTGGAACCAAACACATTTAAACTTCTAATCCACAGGTGGTTAACACCAGAGGTGGGCCTCTTTGCTTCCCTCAAAAACCACCAATTGAGCAAAGTTTGCATCAGAATTCCCCACAACCAAGCATTTAAAATGGATGCCCTTTCATTTACATGGGAAAACCTCTCAATGTATGTCTTCCCCCTTCTGTCCCTCCTCTCGAAAGTGCTACTCAAGATCAAACAGGACAGGCCAAGGACAATCCTGATAGCACCAGACTGGCCACGCCAGTACTGGTACCCACTTTTACGCAGTCTGACAGCAGTGCCATCCTGGCACCTGCATCAGACCCCCTCTCTGCTGTCCCAGCAGGAGGGCCAGATTTTGCATCCTCAGCTACAAACCCTGAACCTAGCAGCCTGGATGATTCCTTGAATGCATCACCACCAACCCTCAGCAAACAGGTGCTGAACGTCACCGTTGAGGCCAGGAGGCCTAGTACTAGGAAATCCTATTCAGAAAAGTGGAAAGGATACTGCTGTTGGTGCCACTCCCAGGCTAAGGACACAGCCGTGCCTGACTTACCTCAAATCCTAGATTACCAAGCAGAGCTGCTCCACTAAGGCCTATCCTTCTCTTCAATTAAGACTCATGCCTCTGCCATCTCAGCTCATTACAATACTGAGCCACCCCTCTTTTCTCACCCTCTGGTCAAACAGTTCCTGAGAGGAGCTAACAATTTAAGACCCCCGAGGAGAGCTCCCACTCCTGCCTGGGGCCTTAACTTTGTATTAGAGAAGCTCACGCTTCCCCCTTTTGAGCCTGCTGCTACAACAGAGTTAAAATTCCTCTCTTGGAAAACAGCCTTACTTTTAGCCATCATTTCAGCAAGAGGAGTGTCTGAGTTGCAGACCCTTATGGCTGTGGAACCCTTCATTATCTTCCATGCGGACTAGGTTTCCCTCAGGACTAAACCATCATTTATGCCCAAGGTGGTATCCAGTGTGGTTTTAAACCAATCCAGCCATTTACCCACCTTTTTCCCCTAATCCTCAGAATAAAGGGGAAAGGATCCTGCACTCCTTGGACGTGCACAGATAGCTTAGGGTCTACCTTGACAGGACTAAATATTTCAGAAAATCTGACCAGCTACTGGTCAGATTTTCTACAGGGGCAGAGGGCAAGGCCATTTCAAAACAAATCATCTCCAAATGGATAGCACACTGCATCCATTTCTGCAACAATCGCCATGCAAAACCTACCCCACAGGGGATCAGAACCCATTTCAACCTCAACCTCTACAGCATTTCTCAGGGAGTCCCTACCAGGGACATCCTGGAAACTGCAACCTGGAGTTCTGTACACACCTTTACCAAGCATTACCACTTTCCTGTCTTTTCTAAATCCAGAGCTGGATTTGCTACAGCCATCTTACAAGGCCTGCTAGCCAGCCCTAATACTTCTTGACTGCCTCCACCCTTGCTCAGCTTTGGGAATCAACCCAAGTGTGATGACTGCAACAGTGAAACATGAAGAACATAGTACAGTTGTGTACACTTACCATAAATGTAGATGTTCGAGTGTATTCACTGTTGCAGTCCTGGTTACCCCCCCCCCCCGACTTATCTATACTTTCTACCTATCCTCTTTTTTGGCCATATCATATGGCAGTGGTATTTACTTTTTACTGGAGGTATTACACACCATGTAATTGCTCCCTATTTTGGGGGCTCCTGACATCTGGGGCAAGAAAACCTGATGTAATGGTGTCAGATGCATGTTTTATACCCCTGACGACCTGACGTCATGGAAGAGGTGACAGCATCCAACGCAGAAATCCCAAGACTGTGGTATTCGGGCCGACTGAGGGCTACCTGCAGGCAGATAACCCAGGTGTGATGACTGCAACAGTGAATACACTCGAACATCTACATTTATGGTAAGTGTACACAACTGTACTTCTTGGAATGGCCCAGCCAGAGCCCAAACCTACATCCAATAGAAAATTTGTGGGGTGACATCATGAGGGCTGTGCACAAGAGATGCCCTTGCAATATGACAGATTTGGAGCACTTTTGCAAGGAAAAGTAGGCAAATATTGCTAAGTCAAGATGTGCCGTGCTGATAGACAATGCTGTAATTAAATCAAAAGGTGCTTCAACAAAGCATTAGTTTAAGGGTGTGCACACACAACAAATTATTAGTTTAAGGGTGTGCACACTTATGCGGCCAGCGTATTGTATGTTTTTTATTTTTTAAATTTTTTTCCCCTAAAAGATTAGTTTGTTTTTCAGTAGAATTGTACAGGTTATAGGTCACATTAAAGGTGAGAAACGTTTTGAAATGATTTATTGTGGTCTCATTTTTTTATATCACAAGAACCTGGCATTTTAACATGGGTATGTAAATTTTTTATATCCACTGTATAGTCATGTTTATTTCAGTTATCCGTCTGTATGGATTAACACAGATTATGTCTACAACCACAAGGGCAGGTCGATTTACTGGGGTGAAAAAGGCATTTTTGATTGGACATTAACAATAGATTTCAAAATAGCGTGTTGGAATTATGCCAGATGGATTTGGGGGCTGGCAAAATAGTAAAGATGTTTTACATCCCAGACACAAGGTGCACGTTTTGATTCTCACTTTTAGTTACTGTCTGGTTATTGGATACTTTTGTAATACTCTAACTGCCTTGCCTAGTATTTACCTATGAGCATATATCATTATTAATCATAACTGGATGTTGTATGCCATATGAATACATGTCAGAAACATCCAGCGTAAACTAGTCATAAAAATGCAACCCTGTTCAGTAAGGAAACCTTGTCTATCTTTAAACATAAAACTGTGAAGTGTTAGAAACTGTATCTTTAGATGACTCAGTAACTCACTTCAGCAAAGACTTCCTTATCATACTAAACTCCCTGGTCCCATATAGTGGAAAGAGTCTCAGATCAAAAACTGTACCATGGTTTACACAAGAAACAAAACAGCCAGTGTACAGTAGAGAGTAAAAGCATGTGTACATGGTATCTTGAAGCAGCAAGGAATGTACAACAATATTGGCACTGTACTAAGTAAATACAATTATAAAGGCTGAACCAAACTCCTACTCTACTAGTCTACAGGAAAACCACAGTGGAACTCCAACATAGGTTTGGTCAGCAAAAAATAACCTTTTGCAACATAACTCCCTTCAAATATGAACCAGACTATAATATATAATGTAGTTTTGATTCTTACTATGTACATGTTGCCAATTCTCTTAACCCAGCATACCAAGCATGTCTGTGAGTTACATGGACAGTGCTGCCTTCTCACTCACCTCATCTCCTACCACTGCAATAAAAAAACTTTTTTAAAAACATAACCGTACCATCATCCTACCACAAAACACTAATATATGCGAGAGATGCAAGTATACAGCCAAACTGGAAGCTAGGCTGTCTCCACCCAAGACTGGAACAGACAGTCAAGAGGAGAAGGTTAACACTTGTACCACAACTCCAGCCGCACACAGACCTACTAAAACAGCACTGTCAAAAAATACACATAAATACACAAAATCATACTCGGATGCTCTAAATAAAAACCTGCAAAAGCATCAGAGACCTCCAGAGCAGACACCCAAACAACATGCACTTCCCATCACAAACCAGACAACAGATAAAACACAAAATCAGTGTGTCACACAGTCACAGCCCTTAAGGCGAAATAACATACCTAACACACTAGTAATAGGTGACTCTATAGTCAGGCACACTGACGTCCCACTCACTAGGCTGGACAAGCAGAAAGTTACTGTTAGCTGCCTGTCGGGAGCCAGAATCCACCACATAACACAAGCACTCAGGTCACTCCAGAACAAGTACAAATGTGACTCTCATTGTTCATGTTGGTGTGAATGACCTGAGATGTACCTCCCTGGACTACATGAAAAGAGACATGGAAGAGCTCTCTGACCATGTAGCACAGGCTGGTATGACCCTGACCCTGAGTAGCATCCTGCCCTCACCAAGTATGATATCTTAGTATAAAGAAAAAATGATCAATTTCAACAATTGGCTAACCTTCTGGTGTCATTCAAAGGGGATCCAGTGTCTGTCAGCCTGGGATGACATGCTCGACAAGCTGCGTTGCTTCGCAAGAGACGGCTTGCACCTGTCACCCCTAGGCTTTCGAATACTGGCCAAGGCTCTTGCTGCCCCTATAGTGCCTTTTTTAGGCAAGGCTCAAAAGTCAAACCCACCTCCGTAAACAGCACAATTAAAAAACTGAGGGTTATGCTACTCAACGCCAGAAGTTTAAATCTCATAATGCACGCGCTCAAAGCATTCCTCAGTATGGAGAACGTCGACATCTGTGCAGTAACTGAAACATGGTTCAAGGCTCCAGAGAGCACCCCAGCACTACCGCGCTACAACTCATACCACACATTTCAGCCACAGAACACGGACCGAAACACAAAAGGAGGTTGTGTATCCATATTCATCAAGGATACCTACACCTCCAGGTTAGTGACGCAGCATGATACCTCTGAGATCATCCATGTGCAACTAACACTGGGCATATCTGCAGTGCAAATTGTGGCCTGCTGCAGATCACCCTCCATGACCCAGGACCACCACTCCATCTTTCTGGAGACACTGGAAAACATGAAGGTCCTACCGAACACCCTGATATTGGGCGATTTCAATTACCCTACCATTCGCTGGGAAAACTACTCGAGTACAAATTCCCAGGCCCAGCGCTTCCTGGAATTCATCAACTCAAATGCCCTGGATCAGCTGGTAAACTCCCCTACTAGAAGTGAAAATATATTGGACCCTGGTCATCATCAACATGGGCAACAGGTGTTCCACACTGGAGGTCAGCCCGTCACGGGTTAGATCAGACCATAAACTAATCACTCTGGATGTCCACACCCCACCACCATTCCCAACTAAGGAAACCACAGTAAAAAAACTTTTCTAAAGCAAACTTCACCTTACTTAAGACAGAGGTGGTAAGTTTCACAGCCCCCACGCTAAAGGATAATGCAGCCCAAGATGCAGAAACCTTTACAAATGCACTCTATGAGCACCTACAAGGATGCATGGATCATGCCATCCCTAGCAAAACCAAGACTCACTCCTCTAAGAGAAGGAAACCAGTTTGGTGGACCCCTGCAGTAAACAGGCTATACAGTAGAAGGAGGAAACTAGTTCAGAAAAAAACAAATCCCAAGAAGAAAAGACATCCCTGATCACTATCAGTAAGAAACTGAGGTCCTTCATGAAATCATCCAAGGCTAACTTCGAAAGAAAAATAGCCAAGGATTCAAAAGATAACCACAAAGCCTTCTTTAGCTATGTTAAGAATCTAAGTTGCAACTGGCAGATATGCACTGAACTAATGCAAAATAGCACAAAATATACTGAACCTACTGATATTGCCAACATCCTGGCAGATAGATTCTGCCCCCTCTCACCTCCAAAAGGGCCCACAGCAATACCAGAAAAGTGTAGTGTCCCAAAAATCACAGACGCACAGGTGAAAACAGCCCTTTCAAAAGCCAAAAACACAGCATCAATGGGACCAGATGGTGCCCCAGGCTGCATCTTGCATGAACTACAGAGTGAACTAACCCCCCCCCACCTAAACACGCTGTTCAACCTCAGCCTCTCCACAGGCTACGTGCCCATAGAATGGCGCACAGCAACGGTTATTCCTCTCCACAAAGGAGGGGCCACAACTGACCCTGGTAACTATCGCCTCATAAGCCTGACTAGCCTGGTCTGCAAGGCTATGGAGCGCATCATCATGGAACTCATTAACAAAGACATTAGGAACCTCCAAACACTTGACCTGACCCAGTTCGGCCTTGTTAAGGGCAGGTCATGCCTACTAAACCTGGTTGACTTCTTCGAGACAGTCACCAAGGCCATAGATTAGGGAAAGGTGGTTCTCACAGCCTATCTTGACCTCGCCAAGGCTTTCGACACCATTCCCCACTTGGGTATTACAGAAAAACTCACCAGCCTGAACATAAACCCCTACGTCACGAGATGGGTTACCAACTGGCTTACAGACAGAACTGACACGGTAAGAATAGCGGGCTCCAGGTCCAACTCTAAACCAATCACAAGTGGTGTCCCACAAGGCTCGGTCCTGGGACCCCTACTATTTGGTATATACTTCTCAGACCTACAGGCAAACACAGGAGGACTATGGCTAACAAAGTTCATTGATGACTGCAAACTGGGAGCCATAATTGACTCTCTGGCTGACACGGACATCCTCCAAAAGGGCCTTACTGAAACGGACATCTGGTGTCAAAGTCATGGCCTCAAGGTAAATGCCAAAAAATGTATAGTCATCCCATTTAGGAAAAACAAAACACCCACGAATTACCACATAGGTGGCAGCCCCCTTAATAAAGAATAGGTAATAAGAGATCTGGGGACCCAGGTAGATAGTAATCTCTCCTTTGACAATCAGCTTCCAACAGCTGGAAAGACCACAAACTTCAACTCTGACACTCAGCCCTATCTCTACCTTCTACTTACCTCTACCTCTTCTGAAACCTCCTTCCTTACACCACACTCCCCACTACAATCTAGGACAACTACATCACATCCTCCTATAATTATCCTTAAAAACAAACTTAATACTAATTAGATTCTATACACAAAGTAATCATTAATAACATGCTTTTAAAACCTTCATCCATCTCTCTATTACTACTACTACTTCTAAAACTTACCTTTCTTTACTACCTCACCCAACCCAGTACCTGCCATCATCCACAACTCTATCATACTACCAACCATCTAAACTCCCCCTACTCACATTCACACTCATCTATCTCTCCACATCTATATCCTATAAAACACCTCCTATCCTTCTCTTACAAAGTACTTACTTCTCATAGACTCCCCATCCTCTTAACTACCAGTAACCCCTTCTTCAGTACAACATCACCCAACCCATTTATTAAACTACTTAATTACTTTTCTAAGCATATCCTTCATCTAGTCACCAGTCTCTTATCAGGTGATATCCATCCTAACCCAGGCCCCTCAACCTCCACTACTATACGTAAACCTCTATTACTTACTTCACTAAACTCCCAAAGCATAGTCAACAAATTAACAACCCTCCATGCCTGGATCACATATAATAAACCTGACATCCTATCTATTTCAGAAACATGGCTAAAACCCCATATAAAAAGCTCTGAAATAATCCCACCTAACTACTCTATCATTAGAAAAGACAGGTCCCATAAAAAAGGCGGCGGTGTAGCTCTTCTATTTTCTACTTCCTTGTCAATTACTCCCTTCAATAAACCTATTCCACATTTCAACAATGCTGAACTACTCATCACTCTCCTTCAAGTCAACAAGCATAAACATATATGTCTTGCATCCCTCTATATTCCCCCAGGTGACAATATCTCTACATTAGAAGACATTCTCTCCTGGCTCTCCAGTAACATTAGTAATGAAACCATAATCTTAGGTGATGTAAATATCAACTGGACCTCCATTCAATCTCCATCCAACCCCCTTAACATCAACCTATATAACTTTTCCCAACTAATCAACAAAGTAACACGTCCTTCTAAAAACCTTTCCTGTGGCAGTATACTAGACTGGATCCTTGTGTCACACCCACACTATTACTCTGACAGTGGTACTCTTCCCGATGCTCTAAGCGATCATATGCCCATCTTCACATACAGACTCCCTTGTATCTCTCTCCACCCCCACAATTATATTACCACACGCAACCACAAAAATTTCAACCCAACAACATTCTCAGATTCTTTAAAAGCAATCAACTGGAACACTCTTAGGACACTACCCTTAGAAGACGCTGTTTCTCACTTTAACTCTACATTCTTAACAATACTAGATTCTCATGCCCCCCAAAGGACAAAACGAATAAAAAATAATTCTGCTCCATGGCTTACTAGAGATACATTAGCATGCATGCGCCTTAGAGACAAAGCATGGGCACTTTATCAGAAAAGAAAGTCCCTGATTCCCACATTGAATACAACCCTCCAAATAAAGTCAAAAGCTTATTATCTCTGACAGACAAAATTACTTTACCCTCCAAAACAATAATAAAACAAATCCACAGAAATTCTGGAAAGGTATCTCCACCCTCCTTAACCCCAGCAGACCACACACCCTTCCCCGACCCAAATGCCCCAGATCTAGACCTGGCTACTGAATTCAACTCCTTCTTCATTGATTCTATTAGCAAACTAACTTCCTCTTTCCCTACTTCTACCATACCATCCAATACCCCCTCACCCTCTCCTGCCAAAAGCCCTCCCTGCACTTCTCTTCCTTCCTCATTCCCATCTTCTCTAACTACATCCCATAACCCATCTTCTCTAACTACATCCCATAACTTTTCTCCCTCTCTAACATCCTCACCAACATCAAATACTTTGCCTCTTCACACAACTCCATTCTCATTAAAACCTATACCCATTTCTACAATAAAAAAACTACTTCATAAACTGAAGCCCGGCACAAATGCACCGGATGATATCCCCTCATATTTCCTAAGCGTTGCTGCTGATGCAATTGCCTATCCCATAAGCATCCTCATCAACCGCTCAATCCTAGAATGTACAGTGCCCCAACTCTGGAAACAAGCCTTTATCATCCCCCTTCATAAAGGCGGTAATAACTGCAGTGTTAACAACTTCCGCCCCATTGCTATCTTGTCCCCCAGCTCTAAACTACTTGAAA
The DNA here is from genome assembly GCF_019279795.1 of Protopterus annectens. Lineage (NCBI taxonomy): Eukaryota > Metazoa > Chordata > Ceratodontiformes > Protopteridae > Protopterus > Protopterus annectens. Next base: position 1,327,127,977 of record NC_056737.1, on the reverse strand, counting down.
AATGTGTTCAACTTCAACTACTACCACATCTTTTAGACAATAACCTTCTCACACCTACACAACATGGCTTTAGGCCAAATCATAGCACCATGACAGCCCTCCTCTCCTATCTAGAAACTGTAAATAAAGCTCGTGATTCCGGCCATATTGTCTCTACCCTACTACTTGACCTTTCTAAGGCTTTTGATACCATTTCACACAGCCTGCTATTAACTAAACTTTCCAAACTTAATCTTTCTTCCTCCTCTGTGAACTGGTTCTCCAGCTACCTATCTAACAGACACCAAGCTGTAAAATGGAAAAAGGCCACTTCCTCTTTTCTTAGTACCCCACCGGGTTCCCAAGGCTCCATACTTGGTCCTCTTCTCTTTAACATTTTTATAAACGACTTTCATAAATCTATTCCTTTCTCTAACATCATCCAGTATGCTGATGATTCCACCATTATCTGCTCTGCCTCATCTACTCCTGAGCTTCTAAAGCTCACACAAGCAGCTTTCTCAATTACTGAGCATTGGATGGAAATAAACCACCTTGCTCTCAACGCCTCCAAAACTAAACTCATGGTATTTACTCCCACTAAAACTACTCCCTTTGATACAAACACATTCCTGATCACCAGTCAAAACAATTCAACCCTAGAACTCGTATCTGAAACCAAGTTACTTGGTGTTCAAATTGATAACCAACTTAATTTCAATTCACACATACACCTAAACATCAAAAAAACCCACCAAAAGCTGGGTATGCTTTACCGTCAAAATCAATATCTCACAAAGACCTCAAAAATCACTCTGTCTTGTTCCTTTCTTAGTTCCTCCCTTCTCTATGGTTCACCTCTCCTAACTAATATTCAGTCCTCTCTTAAAAAACAACTTTCCTCTTGCTACAACAAAATCGCCAAGTTCGCCAATGGACACAGGTCATACACCCATCACTGTTCCTCTCCAAAAACTACATTGGCTTGAACTTCCACATCAGCTCAATTACATTCAGCTTACCCTAGCCCACAAACTCATTAACAACCCCTCTCTTTGTCCCTCCCTGTCTTCTGCTTTTAAGTTTCACTTACCTGATAGAATCTTAAGGTCAAACAATCAAAACCTATTAGAAACACTTAAACCAAAGCGCCCCCCAGGCAAAAACCTACTATCCTTTAACATAGCTCGTCTTTGGAACTCACTCCCACCATCTATTCGTACCATCTCTAATCTCTATTCATTCAAAAAATCTCTTCATACTCATCTTACGTCCCAATGGGAATGCTCTTGTTCCCATCCATCATAAAAATATCTGGAACCCTTCATCCTTCATCCTCCATTCATTCTCTTCCTACTCAACAAAGCCTGTATACCTATTACTTTCTCAAATTTTAACCACACCATATAACAATATAATCCTACCTCTTTAATGCCATAACTTACCTCTCATTATTTGTACCTTTTCAATAATTCACATTTTCGAATGTACATCAAATGGAAAAGTTATGACTGTACTCTTTTTACATTGTATAAGTAGCCTAGCTATGTTGTTTTCAACTTGTCTGTTAGTTTGCATTATGACCTTTTTAAATGTATGTACTTATTCTGTTTGTCTGTTCTTTTTTGGAGCTTTTCTCCCCAGGACTCCATTGAAAACGGGTTCTTTTAGGCCCAATGGACTATCCTGGTAAACCAACTGCAAATAAATAAATAAATAAATAAATATTGCCAAAGTAGTTTGGAAATCCTTCTATGTGGCCCATCTAATTACTAAAGGGTTCGCATCTAGCAATAAAGAGGTTATAGTGCCTCTCTACTCGTCACTCAGACCCATCATAGAGTACAATGTCCTATTTAGGATGTACCTCACAAGACACTTCCAACAGCTGGAAAGACCACAAAAGTACTTCACCAAGAGGATTACTGGCCTCAAACATATGTCCTATGCAGCCCGACTGAAAAAACTCAAGCTGTACTCAGTGGCATATGGCTTACTCAGAGGTGATCTCTGCCTGACTTACAAAGCCATGTCCAACTCAGAATTGATGGACATGCTCCACCTAAAGAAATCCAAGTCACTGCGAGCCACGCGCTCTAGTGAGCTTAACCTCGCCACAACAAAAAATAGAACATGCTGGAGGGATAGATTCCTGTCACAGAGACTCCCCATGCTTTGGAAGAAAATTCCAAATTACATTTGGCAGAGCCCCTCACTAACACTCTTCAAGAGAAACCTTGACGAGTGGATGGGTAACAGAAAATACACCCTTGGGATCACTTCATTGCTCTGCTTGACAGAGGACCAGTTAATTAATCAATGGGGCAGCGAAAGCCGACACACTGTAGCTAGGATTATAAATGCCCTCTGGCAAATAGCCTAGTACCTACCTATGAACCTATAAACTTACCTCTGTTGCTGCTAATTGCCTGACAATAGAATGTCTCAGACTGGCAGTATGGAGTGTCTGTGAAGTGAAGGATTTAATGTAGAAGGTCTAAAACAGTTTTCATTTCAGCAGGATGGAGTGAGTCCTCAGAATAAGGAAAAGCAAGATCAGGAAATGTGAAGAAATATGGACAGGGGAAAGGAAAAGAGAACTAATATGGTGTAATATTTATGCAAATGAGAAAGCAAAACTAACCAATACAAAAAGAGCAGCACCAAAGATATTTGAAGAAAAATATAGGCAAAAGAATCCGGATATGGAAAACTTTACAATACAAAAAATAAGAAGACTAAGAGGAAAAGTAGAAAAAGAGATTAATAATGGAGAGGTCAAAGAAATAGAAACTGAGGTAATGGAACAACTGCAAAGAGAAGGATTCAGTGTAGAAAATCAAATTCAGAAAGCACCACAACAGGATAGAGCAATGGATATCCAAATTAAGGGGAAATCAGAGGAACAGGAAGTAACTGGTCAGGTGCCATATCAAGATATATTGGAGCCTTCCACAGGAAACCAGTATAAACATTCACTTGAAGCTAGACAGCAAGGAAAGGAACAGAAAACTGTGGAAACTCTAATGCAGTTAATGTTGAGGTGAGATAGGCCAGTGAGTTCCCATATGACAGAACAACAGATGACAGGATGAAATTGATGAGAATGAACACAGTAATTAGGACTGTCCATAGAGATCCTTGCGATATAACAGAAGTAAACAGGATATATTACTGTGCTGCTAAATTAATAACTAATAAAGTTCTACCACAGGAACACAGGGTAGCGAGGGAAAAGTTGGGGTGAAAGCAAATACCGTCATGGGAATATCAAATAGAGAAAACTATAAAGCAGCTAAGACAAGAAGTGTCATTGTTAGAAGATTATAGAAGAGGGAACAGATCAACAAAAATATTAAGAAAGATAGATGTGATTAAAGCAACGCACAGTATTAGAACAAACCAGGATCTATTATGCACTATTGGAGATAAACTAAAAATTTCAAAACAGGCAGAAAGACTTAGAAGATACGAAGATAAATATAAGGGAAAAGCACAAAATAAACAATTTACTGATGACCCAAAAAAGTTTTATAGAGAATTGGGGAAACAAGGTAAAAGGAATTGATAGACCGCCAAAAAACAAGGAAGTAATACATTTTGGAGAAGTATCTATGAAGATCCTGTGGAACATAACAAAGATGCTAAATGGATAGAAGAAGTAAAAGAAAGAATAAGAAGTTTAAAGGTACAGGATATGAAATGGAATGAAATAACAGCCAGGGAGATGGAAACAAAGTTGAGAAAAGCCTCTAACTGGAAAACCCCAGGCCCAGATGCAGTACCTAACTTTTGGCTTAAAGTATTAACTTCTTTGCACGAGGATTTAGCCATGAGTAAGAACTATTTATATGCGCACCCCGAACATACACCACACTGGTTAACAGGAAAAACAGTGCTCTTACTTAAGAGTGAACCTGCAAGGTACCCTAAAAATTATAGACCAATAACTTGTCTAATTATAGACCAATAACTTGTCTTCCGACGACGTACAAAATATACACGGGAATTGACGCTGACAAGAGTATAATAGTCATTTAGAAGAAAACTCAGTTATGACTGTAGAACAAAAGGGCAATAAAAGAAAGTCATATGGAACACAGGACCATTTGTTATTAAACAAAGTTATAGTGGAGAATTGTAAGAAGGGGAAGAACCTAAGTATGGCATGGATTGACTACAAAAACATTTGATAATATCCCACATTCATGGATAAAAGAGTGCTTAAAAATGTATAAGCTCCACCCTGCACTGATTGACTACATTACAGTAACCATGAAACAGTGGCTGACCACTTTGCAATTAAGCCATGATAAAGGACAGATTATTATCCCAGGGATAAAAATTCAAAGGGGGATATTCCAGGGTGACTCTCTGTCATCCTTGCTATTCTGCCTTGCCCATTAGCCCATTAAGCTGTTTACTTAACAGCTTAGGCCATAGCTATAATTTGGCTTCTAGAAAACAACAAAGTCTAATGACTTCTCATCTTCTCTTTGTCGATGATTTAAAATTGTATAGCTCATCAGATGAGGAACTGAAAGCACAGCTGCAGGTTGTCAAAACTTTTTCAGATATTGGAATGTCATTTGGTCTTGATAAATGTGCAAAAGCAACCTTTAAAAAAAGGAAAATTGCAGCACCAGGAAAATATCAGTTTGGAAAAAGAATGTGATGTGAAAGAACTTGAGCAAGAGGTGGTGTATAAATATTTGGGAATTGATGAAGGATCAGCAATAAAACATGAACAAATGCGAATAAAGCTTAGTAAGGAGTACTTTAGAAGACTTAAATTAATCTTGAAAACAGCATTGACACCTAGGAACAAGATCCAAGCTATAAATCAGTTTGCTGTTCCTGTCCTAATTTATAGTTTTGGAGTGATTGACTGGCCCTAAAAAGTGTTGGATAGATTGGATATTAAAACTAGAAGGATGCTTCATGCTCACCAAATGATTTATAAAAATCAGTGTATACCAAGATTATATATTCCCCATTCTGGAGGAGGGATGGGTCTCCTTGAAATTGATTACATGTATAGATCTGTAATTGTGGGACTCCATACATATTTACTGACCTCACAAGATCCAAATGTAGTGAAAGTTTTGAAACATGATGAGAATAAATGTAAGATGACATCTTTGCTTAATTTAGCAGAAGCATATTGACGTCAAGCAGGAATGGAAGTCAAACCAGAAGTGGATAAAACCAGGCAACAACTGAATGTGCTAAAAAACAAAATAAAGAATATAAGGTGAAGGACCAGGTGAGAAGGCAAGAAATGTGGAAAAAACATATAGTTGCAAGTATAGAAAACTTCTGGAAGAGCCTCATGTTGATCAAGAATGAAAGCAGGAATGGTTAAGGAGAGGTGAATTTACATCAAGAAATGAAAGGTTAATATTGGCAGTCCAAGACAGTGGGCTACGTACACGCTGGTTTACTAAGTCTATTGAACATGTGGGAGAAACAGACATATGTAGGTTTTGTGGAACCGAATTGGAAACAGTCACGCTGGTTACGCCTCTCTAATGGTAGAGGGACTGTATACTGAAAGGCATAATAATGTGGCGAGATTCTGCAAACATTATGGTATCGAAGTGGCTGAAAAACACTGGAAACATGAGCCACAGAGAATTATAGATAATGATGAAGTTTGTATCACATGGGATCACCCAATACCAACAGTCCAAAAGATAGATGCTAGAAAATGGGATATAGTGGTCCAAGAAAAGAAGACAAAAGAAGCATTGATCATTGAAATTGCCACACCTAGTGACTACAGTGTCTTGTGTACAGAGAGACACAAAGTCATAAAATACCTCGATCTGTAGGCAGAAATGAGAGCTATGAGGAATAAAGATAACCAGACAGTTCCAATAGTAGTAGGAACAACTGGTCTTATAAAAAAATAATTTACAGTCATATTTAGATAAGTTACCAATTCATGTAATACCAATTCATGTAATACCGTACGAATTGCAGAAGGACTCATTACTGGGCACATTGCGGGTGCTGCAAAGAGCACTTTTGGCTAACATCAAAGAGTGAAACAATACTAATTTCATGAACTTTAATCGTACATTGACTTAGAAATGGGGTCCATTCCCGTCATGGTATTAGAAGCCCAAAAGACTTGGAGAAATTAAAAGCAGCAGATGCTGTTGCAATACCCAATGTCTGTACTCCCTTCAGGAAGCTGTAGTCCCCTAATTCAAGAAGTAGTTCACATTATCCCTTGCTTAAACCATTTGCCCTTTCTGTCCAAGAAGGTGAAAAAAAGTGTTCCCCTTGGGTTAATCATCTACCTAAAAACAAATCAACACTCGTATGAGCATTCTTTTCAAGCAGTTCCAAGCTGACCTCTACAGCATTGCTTTGTAAAAATTGAAAACTAGCTTGAGCCATCTAAACTACTCCTAAATCTAATTTTGATTCTCCACAAAACTGAAAGATAAACTCTCAAAAATATATACTTCTGTTGTTCTCATCTTCATTCCTCACTGAAGTTCTCATATAGAATGCATTGTACAGGATGTCTTCAATCAACTTGAAGCTCACTGTTTGGGCTCATACAGTAAAAGAATGGGCAGATTCCATTTGATTAGGGTACACCACCTTAAAATTTGAAGAAATCACATAAGTATATTGGCAACAGTCATGTACTTTTTGCTCTTAGACACATACAGTACTTTTCTTTTGAACCACGCCAGTGATCATATAGTTGCACTATGCCCCCCCCCCAAAAAAAAAGTAACTGCTTTTTGTGTACGCTGTTGATGTCTTATCGTGAATACAATAAGACACACCGGTCACTTTAATGTAATTCATCTTGTCAGTTGTTTACACTGCCCCAAGACAAACCTGTGTGATGATGTGAGGTGTTGCCAGCTATGCCAGAAGAAGTAGGGCAGTGGATGTGAAACACATAACAAAATTATGTCATTTGTGTATCAAACTGAGTTGTACAGATGCTTGTTTTGAAAAACGTATTTGTAAAGCTGTTTGTGTTAAAAATGTACCAACAGTGTGCCCTGTTGGACAGAAAAAGAAATATGCATGTATTATTGTAACTGTTTAAATGTGTATGTTTTAACAGAGGATACTGGAAGAGAAGAGGTTAATCTCAAACTTTGAAAATAGTTTGAAATTAAATTACATGGTTCAGGTCATAAAGATTGAATCTAACGGATGTTCTCCGTGTTTCACTGTTGCAGTCATCACACTTGAGTTATCTGCCTGCAGATAGCCCTCAGTCGGCCCGAATACCAGAGACTTAGTATTTTTGCGTCAGATGCTGTCGCTCCAGGACTGACGTTGGGTCATCAGGGGTATAAAAGCAGGCAGCAGACGCCATTACATCAGTCTTTCGTGCCAAGGAGCCCAAAGCAGAAGCAGTTTGCAAGTGCCGGTCGGCCGGTACCCGAGTTTTCATTTACTAATTGAATCATCCTGAAGTCTTCTAAAGCTAAGTACCCCATTGGGGGTCCTTTTTTTTTTGCTCTAACTGATGTCAGAAAAAGTTAATTGTCTTGCCTGTAGAAGGTAAATACCACACCGAGATTTTCATTCTTACTGCATCACCTGTCTAGGCCCAGACCACGACATTCCTCGCTGTCAGTTTTGTGCCTTGTTCAATGCCCGAACCATTCATCGACGGGCCCTTATTGTTGCTAAATACTTTCGTTCTTGATCTCCGTATTCCAAAATGGCTTTGGTAAGCCATCCAACTACCGATATTCCTAAAAAATGTAAGGATAAAGACAGGCAGAGAACCGCACAGGTTCAAAGCTGCCGATGATGCTTCAGTTAAGCTGAATGCTTAGAATGGCAGAAGACCTTATTATGCTGATTAGGAGAAGTCAGCCTTCCCCTACTAAGAGAAAAAGGGAGCAGTCCCCAGTAGCTTCAACAGACAGAGTCAGACGACTCTGAGGTTTCTGATTATGAAGACATGCCCTTATCTGCTTATGAGGATTCTTATGCAGAGGAATCCATTCCCTCTGCCTCTCCTCTAGAGGATTTCTTTTTTGATGAAATCTTACATACTTTAAGAGAGCATTTCCCCTGGAAATGCCAAGACTATCCTCAGTCCAAAAAGAGACTTGGAGAATTTCTAGACTTGCCACAACACAGGTCTTTAGCAATACCACCAGTCCTGGAAGTTAATGATGTCCTTATGGAATCCAGTCTTACTCCTGATACGTTACCCCCTGCCCCTAGGAAACCTGACAAGGTACTACAGAGTACCTGACTCTCACAAATTTATTTAAAAAAAATCCTACTGCAGACCCAGAGATCATTTCCCAGGGGCCTAAAAGTATCAAGGCAACTACATCTAAGAAACTCACCACTTTGGACAGGGATTCCAGAGCTTTGGACAGATGGGCTAAGAAAGTATATACCTCTGCAACTTTTGCCATTAGAGCTTTGAATTGTCAGTTTCACAAGCTGAAGTACCAACAACATATTATGCAACTTGTTAAGCAAAAAATAGCTACCTTTACAGACTGTGCAGAAAATTAAGAATTGCAAGAGCGTGTGCATTCTGCAAGCCAAGTCAGCAAGTCATTGCAGTGTGGCTTTGATGTCCTAGAAGCATCTTGCAGGGCAGCAGTCACTGCTTCTGTACTGAGAAGGCATGCTTGGCTTAAGGAGCAGACCTTGCCCAGATCATGTCAAATCCAAGTTACTAAACGCTCCTTTGAACAAGGACAATCTGTTTGGCACCAAAGCAAAAGAGGTTCTTAAAAAGTTGGAAGAAAAAGTTAAATCTATGCAGACTGTCAAAGAATTCTTACAAGTACAGCCTCCTAGATTCAGTAGGCATTGCCCCTCGAAACATTGGTCCCTTCCAGCTCCCTCAAGGCCATCTCAAACTAGACCCAGGGGAAACGGACCCCCCCCTCCCCCAAAGTACAGTCTCAGGGTATGCTGAGATCTAAGCAATGGAGTGCCTCGACCTGTAAAGCAGGGAGTGCTAAACCACCCCCTTATGGAAGGAATTCCCAGTGACTTCTCAACTCCACCCCCCCCTCCTCTGCCCAACTGCCTGTGCCCCCAGGAGGAAAACTTGCCCTTCATGCAAAAAAGTGGATTCCTATCACAAAAGACCAATGGGTCCTCAACATTGTATCCCAGGGGTACAAATTTTACTTTCACTCACTGCCAACCCCAAAAAGGTTCCCAGACCTCCCTCTAAACCACTGGGCATAGGCTCAAAACCAAGTCCAATCCCTGCTCTCTATAAGGGCAATTCAGCTGGTTCCTGCGGAACAGATAGGCCAAGGATTCTATTCCAGACTTTTCCGGGTACCCAGAAAAGAGGGCACTTGGCGCCCAATCCTAGATCTTTCAATTCTCAACACCTTCCTGGTGGTACCAAAATTCAAAATGCTCATCCTGCAGCAGCTTGTACCTATGCTAGCCAAAGATGACTGGTTAGTCACCCTAGATTTAAAAGAAGCCTATCTGCACATCCCTATAAGGGAGTCATGCAGAAAATATCTACACTTCAGGGCAGGATTTGTGCATTATCAGTTCTCTACACTTCCCTTTGGCTTATCCACTGCTTATAGGTTCATAGGTTGATACTAGGCTATCTGCCCTAGGGCATTTACAAGCCTAGCCCGAGTGTGTTTGGCTTTCGCCACCCTTCTTAGATTAGTTGACTGTGCCTCTATATAGTAGGTCACAGAAGATAGCCCATTTAAGGTTAGTTTACCATGCCTCTGTCTAGCAGTGACACAGAAGAGATCCCAGGGGTAAATTTACGATCTCCCATCCAAACGTCAAGATTCTTCTTGAAGAGGGTCATTGAGGGGCTCTGTCTGACATGGATTGGGATTTTGTTCCAGAGTGAGGGGAGCCTCTGGGATATGAATCTGTCCCTCCAGCATGTTCTATTTATTTCTGTGCTGAGGTTTATGTCACTGGAGCGTGTAGTTCTGATGGATTTGGATTTCTTGAGGTGGAGCATGTCCATTAATTCTGGGTTGGACATGGCTTTATACGTCAGGCACAGATCGCCTCTGAGTAGGCAGTAAGCAACTGAGTAGAGCCAGAGTTTCTTTAGCCTAACTGTGTAGGGCATCTGTTTTGAGTCCCTTGATCCTCTTAGTGAGGTACTTTTGGGGTCTTTCTAGTTGTAGCAGGTGTCGGGTAAGGTACATCCCAAATGGGGCATTGTATTCAATTATGGGCCTGATGAGTGATGAGTAGAGGGGCACAATGACCTCTCTTGATCTAGATGTGAACCCCTTCGTGATAAGGTGGGCTATATAGAATGTCTTTCCAACCACTTTGGCAATGTGACTGTCAAAGGAGAGATTGCAATCTGCTTGGGTCCCCAAATCCCTAATTACTTCTTCCGTACTTAATGGATTACCACCTATGTGGTCATTTGTGGGCACTTTGTTTTTCCCAAAGGGGATGACTATGCACTTTTTGGCATTTAGCTTTAGGCCATGGCTCTGGCACCAGTTATCTGTCTCTGAGAGACCTTTTTGGAGGATGCTTGTGTCAGCCGGCGAGTCGATTATGGCCCCCAGTTTGCAGTCATCTGCAAACTTTGTCAGCCATAGTCCTCCTGTGTTATCCTGTACCTCAGAGAAATATATACCGAACAAGAGAGGTCCCAGGACTGAGTCTTGTGGGACGCCACTTGTAACTGGTTTAGAGTCTGACATGGCACCTGCAATTCTGACCATGTGGGTTCTATCCCTAAGCCAGTTTGCAACCCATCCTGTGACATAGGGGTTAATATTTAAGCTGGTGAGCTTATTTATGATGCCCAAGTGGGTTATTCTGTCGAAGGCTTTTGCAAGGTCAAGATAGGCTGTGTGGACTACCTTCCCTTCGTCTATGGCCTTGGTGACTGTTTCAAAGAAATTGACCAGGTTCAAGAGGCAAGATCTGCACTTAACAAAGCCGAATTGGGTAGAATCCAGTGTTTGGAGGTTCCCAATGTCTTTGTTTATGATTTCCATGATGATATGTTCCATAGCTTTGCAGACCAGGCTAGTAGGCTTATAGGGCGATAGTTTCCGGGGTCCATTGTGGCACCACCTTTATGGAGTGGGACCACTGTTGCTGTATGCCATTCTTTGTGTACATATCCTGTTGTAAGGCTGAGACTGAACAGTGATTTTAAGTGAGGGTTCAGTTCTTCTTGGAGCTCATGTAAAATGCAGCCCGGGACACCGTCCGGTCCCATTGATGCTGTGTTTTTTTCTTTGGAGAGGGCAGCTCTCACCTGTGCAGCTGTGATGTCAGGGAGGCTACTCTCTGTTGGGATAGTCATTTGCTCATTTGGGGGGGAGAAGTTTGCACTGAACCTGTCTGCCAGGATGTTGGCAATGTCTGTGGGTTCAGTGTATTTTTTGTCATTTTGCACTAACTCAGAGCATATCTGGGAGTTTCCACCCAGGTTTCTGACATAACTAAAGAAAGCATTGTGATTATCTTTAGCATCTTGTGCAGTTTTTCTTTGAAAGCTAGCCTTAGATGATTTTATGAGGGATCGTAGTTTCTTGCTAGTACTGATCAGAGTTGCCTTCCCTTTCAGGGATTTTGCTCTATCATGTAGTAGCTTCCTCCTTCTGTTGTACAGCTTATTTATGGCTGGGGTCCACCAGACAGCTCTCCTGCCTTTGGAGGAGTGTGTCTTGGTTTTATTTGGGATAGCACAATCTGTGCATTCCTGTAGGTATCCATAGAATGCGTTTGTAAAGGATTCTGCAGTTTGGGCCGTATTTTCCACTGGCCCGGGGGTTATGAAGGATTCCACCTCGGTTTTGAGAAGTGGGAAGTTTGCTTTTGAGAAGTTTTTGACTGTGGTTTCCTTTGCTGGGGGTGGGGACGGGATATGGATGTCCATAGTGATTAATTTATGGTCAGATCTTACCAAATGAGGGGTATACCTCTGGTATGGAACATAGAGTCCCCATGTTGGTGATGATCAGGACCAATATGTTTTCCCCTCTTGTGGGAGCGGTGACCAGTTGTTCCATAGCATTTGAGTTTATAAATTCTAGGAACCATTGGGCTAGGGTGTTGGGGCTTGAGTAGTCTATGGGTAGTTAGTCACCCAATATAATGGTGTTTGGAGAGACCTTCATATTCTCCAGTGTCTTCAGGAAAGCTGAGTGGGGTTCCTGAGTTTGGGAGGGTGGTCTGTAGCAGGCTACAAACTGGAAGGCAGTTTTGCCCACTGTTAGTTGCACATGGATGGTCTCAGATGCTTCGTGCAGTGCCACTAGCCTGGAGGTATGGGTATCTTTGATGAATATGGATACTCCCCTTCTACTTGTGGTTCGGTCCGAGTTTTGGGGCTGAAAAGCATGGTATGAGGTATCGCCTGGTAGTGCTGAGGTGCTCTCGGGAGCCTTGAACCAGGTTTCTGTTACTGCTCAGTTATCGATATTCTCCATACTGAGGAGAGCCTCGAGTGCGTGCATCTTGAGGTTTAGACTTCTGGCGTTGAGCAGCATTACCCTTAGTTTCTTTTTCCTTGTGTTGTCTAAGGAGGTGGATTTGTCTTTTGAGCCTTGCCTAAAAAAGGCACTATGGGGGTGGCAAGAGCTTTGGCCAGTATTCGAAAACCCAGGGGTGACAGGTGCAAGCCATCCCTAGCGAAGCAACGTGGCTTGTCAAGCATGTCATCCCAGGCTGACAGGCACTGGATCCCCTTTGAGTGACACCAATACTTTAGCCAATTGTTGAAATTGATCATTTTGTCTTTATACTGTGGTATCATTCTTGGTGACGGTAAGATGCTACTCAAGGTCAGGGTCATACCGGCCTGGGCCACATGATCAGAGAGCTCCTCTATGTCTTTTCATGTAATCCAGGGAGGTACGCCTCAGGTCATTCACACCAGCATGGACAATGACAAAGTCATATTTGTACTTGCTTTGGAGTGACCTGAGTGCTTGTGTTATGTGGTGGCTCCTGGCACCCGACAGGCAGCTTACAGTGACCTTCTCCTTGTTCAGCCTGGTGAGAGGGATGTCTGTGTCTGACAATAGAGTCACCTATTACAAGTGTATTAGGTGTGTTGTTTAGTCTTAAGGGCTGTGACTGTGTGGCACACTGACTTTGTGAACTATGTGATACATGGGTATTGTTGTGGGGTAGCAGTTGCTTGGATGTCTGTTTTGGAGGTCTCTGTTGCTTGGGCAGATTTTTATTTAGAGCCTCCGAGTATGTTTTTGTGTGTTTGTGTTTGGTTTGCTGTTGCGATAGGTCTATGTGAGACTGGATTTGTGGTGTGTGTGATTACCTTCTCCTCTAGACTAACCGTGCCAGTACTAGGTTGAGAGCGCTCAGCCTCCAGTTTGGCTGTATAGTTGCATCTCTCACATATATTTGAGCTTGTTGGGAAGAGGAGAGGGTGGTCTGTGTACATAAGGCAGTTGTAACATTGCCTCAAGATTCCCATATTCACCAGCTGGACTGGAGAGTAAACCTGAAAATGACTTTTGGACATGCCAGAATAGTATAAGGAATTACTTTTTGACTTGATCAAAAAGGACCAATAGGGAGCCAAGTACTTAAAGGGAGTATAAGAGGGTGTAGTGCTTTACTTTATTAGTGCTTACTTATAAGACACTTGTCCTAGCTACTGCTGGACTTTAGAAGGAAAATAGAGTGCTTACTTTGAGATTTGGAACAGTTCTAAGGGAAAAAGTGAAGAGCAGACTTTGTGGAGTCGGGAATAGTTTAAACCTGATTAAGCTGCGCTGCCTGATGCTGCGCTATGCGCAAAAGAGGGTTTTAAGAGAGGGGGATCAAGGAGTTTGGAATTGACCCAAAATGGCCAATAAAACTACAGTTTCTAGGCAGTAACCACTCCCACAGGGGCAGGCAGGCTGTTCAGTGTTTACCACTGCCACTGATGAACACAGAGACTTCCCTTTAGCCCAAGCAAGCAATGGCCTCCAAGAAACTTACAAACAGTTCAGAACAGCAAATCTGTAACTGAACTTTTTTTTAAATTTCAGAAAGTGGGAAAAAAGCAAGATTTTTTTTTTTTTTTTTTGTTTGTTTTGTTTAAAGATAGCAGAGATACACAAGTAGCAACAAGTTAGAACAGTGCAATAAATGACCCCACACTTGAGTGTTAGGCTAGAGACAGGTAAAATGCAAGTTTTAAGAAAAAACAATTTTAAAATAAGTGCAACACAGGAAATGCAGTAAACAAGCTCTAGATGTGTTCTAAATACAGTTCCTAATACAGATATCAAGTTTAGCAAGCTGGAAAACGCCAAAAAGTAGGCGGCAATGCATAAATCTTAACAAATAATCTGAAGAAAAATAATTAAAATCTCAAAAGTGGCTCCTTTCTTCTCTCAGCGTTTTCTCCTCTTGGTGGGTGCTTCACCAACAGCCAGCAAGTCTGAAAAGACTGCTCCCAGAGTATTCACAAAATGCCTGGCTCCAGCCATTGCATACTGCAGACAGAAAAATTTTCAAATTTACCCATACATGGACAACTGCCTGATTCAGGCAGAAAGTCAGGAAATGCTGTTGTAGCACCTGACATTTGTAAAAAAAACAGTCTAACCTCCCTGAGGTACACCATCAACGAAAATAAATCAAAACTAGTCCCCAGTCAAAAGATTGTATTCCTGGGAGCAAACTTGGACACAGCATCCCAAATGGCATTCCTCACTCCCGAAAAACAAGCCTATCTGACAGGCTATTTTACTCAAATGGCCACAAGAACCCAACTATCCGCAAGGCAAATCCTGCAGGCCCTAGGACTCATGGCCTCATGCATCCTACAAATTCCGTATGCCAGACTGCATATGAGGAAACCAGTGGTACTTAAAAAGTCTTTGGTGCCAACATTCTCAGGACCTGGAAACTGTCATTCCCATAATACCCTGTCTAAGGACAGAGTTTCTTTAGTGGGCAGCAGCATGCAACCACAACAAGGAACTTCCCTTTACCCAACCCCACACCACCCAGACCCTAACCACAGACACATCAGACTATGCCTGGGGGGGCACACATGGACAGCAAGTGCATTCAGGGCCACTGAAGCCCAAGTCAAATGCATCTGCACATCAACCAGAACAAGATGTTAGCTGTGCAGCACGCTCTGACAGCTTTCAGATCCCTACTCTCACCAGGACACCTGCTAATAAAAACAGACAACACCACAGTTATGTGGCACATCAACAAGCAGGGGGGAACCCACTCGTACTCACTCTGCAGGCTAGCTATGGCCCTGATGGAACATGGCCTTGGACAGGCAGGTACTTCTGCAAGCTCAGTTCTTGCCAGGCAAACAAAATTCACTGGCAGACGATTTAAGCAGAAATCTCTTAGACCCACACGAGTGGCAACTAGAGCCATGCACCTTCAACCTTCTGATTCAGAAATGGGGGACACCAGAGGTGAATCTCTTTGCCTCCCCTTGCAGTCACCAGCTCAGAAGATTCTGCACCAGGACACCACAGCAGGGCCTGGAAAGTGGATGCCCTGTCCTTCCAGTGGGTAAATCTCTCAATTTACGCCTTTCCCTCTCTGCCCCTCCTCTCAAGAGTATTGCTCAAGATAAGACAGGATAGACCAAGGACAATTCTAATTGCCCCGGACTGGCCACGCCACCACTGGTACCCACTCCTGCGAAGCCATTCACTGGTGCCACCCTGGCACCTACACCAGAACCCAACCCTGCTCTGTCAGCAGGCGGGACAGATCTTGCATCCACAACTGCAAACCCTAAATCTTGCAGCCTGGCTTATTCCTTGAATTCTCTCCCAGTAACCAGCCTAAGCAAGCAGGTGCTGGACATCATCCTTGAAGCCAGAAGACCCAGTACAAGGAAATCCTATGCTGATAAGTGAAAAGGTACTGCTCCTGGCTTCAGTCTAAAGGAGAGGACACAACTTTGCCTTCCCTGCCTCTAATCCTGGATTACCTAGCAGATCTACTCCATAGAGGCCTATCTTTCTCCTCCATTAAGATCCATGCCTCTGCCATTTTGACTCATTACAACACTGAGCCCACCTCTCTTCTCTCACCCTCTTATCAAACAGTTCCTGAGAGGGGAAAACAACTTAAGGCCGCCAAGGAGAGCACCCACCCCTGCTAGGGACCTTAACTTTGTACTGGAAAAGCTCACGCTACCCCCCTTTGAGCCTGCAGCGTCAGCAGAGTTAAAATTCCTCTCTTGGAAAACAGTTTTGCTTCTGGCCATTATGTCAGCTAGAAGAGTGTCTGAGCTACAAGCATTTATGGCTGTGGAACCCTTCATTACTTTCCATGCCGACAGTGTCTCCCTCAGGACTAACTCTTCCTTTATGCCTAAAGTGGTGTTCAGTGTGGCTCTCAGCCAATCTAATCCATTTGCATACCTTCTTCCCTAATCCTCAAAATAAAAGGGAAAGGATCCTGCACTCCTTGGATGTGCACAGACAGCTCAGATTCTACCTTGATAGGACTAAACCCTTCAGAAAATCTGACCAGTTACTTGTCAGCTTTGCAACAGGGGCAAAGGGCAAGGCCATTTCAAAGCAAACAGTTTCCAAATGGATAGCACACTGCATTCGATTTCTGCTACAAGCACCATGGGAAACCATCCATTTCTGCTGCAAGCACCATGGGAAGCCAACCACTCAGGGGGTCAGAACGCATTCCACTAGGGCAACTTCTACCTCTACAGCATTCCTCAGGGGAGTCCTTACCAGGGACATCCTGGAAGCTGCTACCTGGAGTTCTGTACACATCTTCACCAATCATTACCACCTGCCTCTCTCTTCCAAATCCAGGGCAGGTTTTGCAACAGCAGTCGTACAAGGCATTCTAGCCAGCCCTACCTCTTCTTGACTGCCTCCACCCTTCAGCTTTGGGAATCTACCCAAGTGTGATGACTGCAACAGTGAAACATGAAGAGCATAGTACAGTTGTGTACACTTAACATAAATGTAGATGTTCGAGTGTATTCACTGTTGCAGTCCTGGTTTTCCTCCCTCCAGCCCCCTGGTTTTCTCTCTCTTTCTGTTTTTAAATTCCCTATGCCTTTTACTACCCTCCCCCACTTTTCAGGGATCTTGGTATTTACTTTTTACTGGTGGTGTTTTCCCCACCGTAACTTAGCTCCCTATTGGGGGGCTCATGACATTTGGGGCAAGAAAAACTGATGTAATGGCGTCTGCTGCCTGTTTTTATATCCCTGATGTCAGTCCTGGAGTGACACATCCCGACACAGAAATACTAAGTCTCTGGTATTCAGGCCGACTGAGGACTACCTGCAAGCAGATAACCCAAGTGTGATGACTGCAACAGTGAATGCACTTGAACATCTACATTTATGATGAGTGTACACAACTGTACTTTCTCGATGCAACCAGAGACAAAAAGTCTACTAGGAAGCTTCTTGCATTGTCATTGGGGTGAACTAATTGCTACTCTGGAAGGGTGAAAGTTTGAAATTGTTTTATGATTTCCAGGAGCTGTAGTAGGTCTTAGCAAGGTTCTGTGTGTGTATTATTGACACATGTATGCTAAATTCTGACAGCTTCTAGCAAAGGGGGAAGCATGGGAACCAGAAGTCAGATGACCAGATGTATGTGATGTCATTCTGTAATCTATCACTAAAAATTATATTTTAATATTAGGTGAGACTGAAGTCTCATGGCACTTTGTTTTTGTAACCTGACAAAGAAGGATCTCTTACCTACTTCATCTTGCCTTGCTCTAGTAAGTGACTAGGGAATAATAATTCTTTAGATCAGTCGGGAAAATATAGTGAGTTTAGTTAAATATTGTCTTTTCTGTAACTGTGTAACTGTCCACCAGTGTTATTTTTCATATTTCCTGTCATTGAAACTCTGGTGTGTATTGTAAATAGGTATTCCATATTTTCATGTTCATTATTTATAAATAAATATATTTAAACTTTACATTGTGGCTGGTCCTTTAGAGAGTATTTTAACCTTTGGGAGTACTTGTATCTATTTTGGTCAAACATATTGTTTCTATTAATATTAATTTTACTCAATGTAATTGGGTACCCTTGTAAGTGCCTGAGAGTAGCTGGCCTTGGGGTGTCTGGTGGTATTGCAACTACCTTGTAGTCTGGGCAGAAGAGGGCATAGCTAGTAAATTTGTGCCAGCCTTTCCCAAGTGTGTGTGCGTGTGTGTGTGTGCGTGTGTGTGTGTGTGTGTGTGTGTGTGTGTGTGTGTGAAAATCAAATCTCAAAGTGTGTGTGTGTCAGCTGCTTGGACACAAAGCACTGGTTTCACAAGAAGGGTGCTGGAGGACTTGGCTTGGACATTCGGCTGAGCACCCAACCCTACAGCTGTGCCAGTGGGGAGTCTCACTGGGAATCTGGAGAGAGTGA